>NC_090439.1:769559635-769862666 GCF_031143425.1 Pleurodeles waltl | reverse complement strand
ATTATTGAGTAAAACAGAAATAACTATATAAAGCTAACGCGATGAAAGAAAACAAAATGGGCATTAAGCAGTTGAAAAACAAGCTATCTCTGCATGTTGGACTTTTTTGCTTATGCAGGGTCATCCTCAATCTTTTTGCCTCCTGCCTCCTTTTTTTTCTGACCTGTTGCTGTTGGCTTTTGAACTCTGAGCACTTTACCACTGCTAACCAGTGCTAAAGTGCATATGCTCTCTCTGTAAAATGTGTACGTAATTGGTCCTCCATGATTGGCATATTTGTTTTACTATTAAGTCCCTAGTAAAGTGCACTAGAGGTGCCCAGGGCCTATAAATCAAATGTTACTAGTGGACCTGCAGCACTGGTTGTGCCACCCACACAAGTAACCCTGTAATCATGTCTCAGACCTGCCACTGCAGTGTCTGTGTGTGTATTTTTACACTGTAAATTCAACTTGGCAAGTGTACCCACTTGCCAGGCCTAAACCTTCCATTTTCTTACATGTAAGGCACCCCTAAGGTAGGCCCTAGGTAGCCCCAAGGGCAGGGTGCAGTGTATGGATAAGGTAGGACATATATTAATGTGGTTTATATGTTCTGACAGTGAAATACTGCCAACTTCGTTTTTCACTGTTGCAAGGCCTGTCTCTCTCATAGGATAACATGGGGGCTACCTTTAAATATGATTAAAGTGTAGACTCCCCTAGAGAGTAGATGGACATGTGGAGTTTGGGGTCCCTGAAATCACAATTTAAAAATACATCTTCTAGTAAAGTTGATTTTAAGATTGTGCGTTTGAAAATGCCACTTTTAGAAAGTGAGCATTTTCTTGCTTAAACCATTCTGTGGCTCTGCCTTGTTTGTGGATTCCCTGTCTGGGTCAGTTTGACAGTTGGGTTGTTTTTCACCTCGCACTAGACAGTGACACAAAGGGGGCTGGGGTGTAACCTGCATTTCCTGATTAGCCATCTCTGCTATGAGGGAGGGGTGGAGTGGTCACTCTCATCTGAAAGGACTGTGCCTACCTCTGACAATGCCGGATCCAACCCCCTGGTGTGTGTCTGAGGCCTTGCCTAGGCAAGGCAGGATTTCACAAGTAGATGTGAGTCCCCTTTGAAGAAAGGTGACTTCAAAGACTAAAATGGGTATAAGAAGGGCACCCAAATCTACAGACTTTAGAAACACTTCTGGAACCAAGAGGAACCTCTGCCTGGAGAAGAGCTGATAGCTGCAGAAGAAGTGCTGCCCTGCCTGTGACTGTGCTTTATGGAGCTTTCCTGCAGTGCTGCTTCTGCCAGAGTAAGAGGGCAAAGACTGGACTTTGTGTGCCTTCCATCTTGTGAAGAAATCTCCAAGGGCTTGATGTAGAACTTGCCTCCTGTTGTTTGAAGTCTCAGGGACAGCAAAGACTTCTCTCTGCTAGCACCTGGAGTCTCTGGAGAGACTCCCGCTCTGATAAGGGGTGCCCTATCCAGTCCCTGGGCCCTTGAAAAAAAAGCTGGTGGAAATCCAAGGAAATCGACTTCGGACGACTCCGGACCGACGCCGCTGCTGAATCTGGTAATGCCGCCTGCACCTGATGCCGTGACCTTCGCTGGAACGTGACGCTCTTCGCAGGCCCGGTGCCGCTGCAGCCCCGCTGAAGTCCGCGGCTCCGTGGATGTCGCCGCACCCCGTCGTGACCGACGCCGCTCGAAGCGCACGGATTCAATGTTTCGCACAGACGTCGCGATCCCCGACTTCGCGCATCGGCTTGTTTTCACTCTTCACCAAAGGTACTGTACTTGGGGGTCTACACGACTCCGTGTCCAGCGCCGCTGGTGTCGGCTTGTTGGGAACGACTCTATCACGACGCCGTGTTAACATCTCATCAAAGCATTTTTTGTTTCTAAATGCTATTTTTGAGTTTCATCTCTAAAAATTTATAACTTGACTTGTGTATGTCGGATTTTTGTCGTTTTGGTCTTGTTTTGTTTAGATAAATATTTCCTATTTTTCTAAACTGGTGTTGTGTCATTTTGTAGTGTTTTCAGTAAGTTACTGTGTGTGTTGGTACAAATACTTTACACCTAGCGCTCTGAAGTTAAGCCTACTGCTCCTCCAAGCTACCAAAGGGGTAAGCAGGGGTTAGCTGAGGGTGATTCTCTTTTACCCTGACTAGGGTGAGGGTCCTTGCTTGAACAGGGGATAACCTGACTGTCAACCAAAGACCCCATTTCTAACACTGCATGTTATATTTCTGTGTTTAAATTGTAGATCACTAGCTCTAATCATTGTGCGATAGGTCAATAGCTTGTTATAGTCACCACAGAGATCATGTGTAGCCTGTAAGACAAATATTCCAACACCAGTCAGGAATCTCAGCAGGTAAATCCACCTACTGTAGAAATTAGCATTTAACATATTGATCACATGTTCATAACATAGGGCCTGATTTAGAACTCTACGGATGGGTTACTCGGACTCAACAATGGTGGATATTCCGTCCCACGAAATCTAAATCCCATTATATTGCATGGGATTTAGTTTTTGGCAGACAGGATAACCGTCACCGTTGTGACGGAGTAACCCAGCCCACGAGTTCTAAATCAGGCCCATAGTGAGAAAGATCTGTGGGTCAAGGACCTACTACAGACACCATGTACATTTTCTACTTTTCACCACTGCTCCATGTTCCAACATATGCAAGTGGACTAAGGATGCTGACACTTAACTTATCGCAGGGACCCTCTACTTTTGTCAAGTTTATACTTGGTCCTCAATTGACAAATATCTCAAACCAGTGTCGGAGATGGTGTACAGTTAGGTGAGGAATCTAGACCATTTAATTCACACCCAATCCTCAGTCAAAACTGCAGCATTCTCTTTCACTCTCCTTCATAGAGATCCACAGAAAACCCTACTCCCCTGAAGGAGCGTGCACCGGTTAGCACGTCTGACCTTAATAGGTAAACTTACAAGGGGACGCAAATAGGTCGATGAACCTTTTGACTCGCATTTAAGATGTTCCCACCATAACTCCAGTACATGTACATCAATAATCAATAAATAGCAATAATAATGATAATCAATAGCACTAGTAATCATTTGGAGTCAGTAATTGTCACACACCATGACTTTTCAGTCATGAATAACCACACCTTTTAGTAAAAGTTAGAATATTTATTTCCCTATATTAACAATACTCATATCATGTAAGATAATCTCAAGATCAAATGATAAACATACAGAAATAACACCAGCTGTCTAAAGATGTGAATGAAGCGTAATCTAATCAAAGCTTGAACCACTACACATTCTAAAGTTACAGTGCAAATTAATAACAAGAACAATTGCGCAAACGATATCACATACATTTAGATTCAGCAAAGAAAGACATTGACTATTACTCTCTATAGCAGACTTTCTTTAGTAAGGATCTCTTAACTAACACCAGATTTGCATCAGCATGTTGGGCTTCATGCAAAACAATTTAGTAAACACAAATTTGGAAAATATCTAACTATGGCTCTATCAAAATAGTGTGGCTGGTACCTAGAAAGAAAAAAAGATAGTCTTAAGAAACACATCAGTAATAATATACCTCTCCTCACATAGATTGGCAAACTAAGATAGTATTTGTCATCAGGACATCAGTTCCATCAGCAAGGCTTCAGGAGTATTTATAATCTAATAGAATCTGGGCTCTTTCCAGCTATTGTACGCCGGATTTCAGGTAGGTCGTTACTTTGTTTGGTGTGTTTCCTTGTGTCAATCGAATTAAAGGTATGCAGACTATTACACCATTCTGAAAGGGGCCCCGTAAATAATTCTGCTCACGTTACAATTTTTTTTTCTATCAGAAAGGAGGATATTAGTTTGGGAAGGAGTGACCCTATTATCATAATAAAATATGGTTAGGCTCCATCTGGGTTAGCTGAGCAACTCTGCTCAATCCCAAGAAGGTGTGAGAGTAGCAACAGGATATTCATGAGAGCAATTTGTGATAGATTTAGGCAGTGCCAAACAATATTACAATTAAGAACAAATGCAATAACATTCCGAAACCAATTTAA
The DNA here is from genome assembly GCF_031143425.1 of Pleurodeles waltl. Classification (NCBI taxonomy): domain Eukaryota; kingdom Metazoa; phylum Chordata; class Amphibia; order Caudata; family Salamandridae; genus Pleurodeles; species Pleurodeles waltl. The sequence continues at coordinate 769,858,614 of NC_090439.1, read as the reverse complement.
AGCAATTAAGACAACATGAATACGTAAAATCACAGAAAAACAGCTTATGGGAATTGGATCTAGGATATTTTTTAAGTTTTAAGGGACAAAACGACAATGAATGACAACTCACTAATAAAAACCAATGCTCTCGATAGACAAAGGCCCGAAAATGATTTAAGACTCAATATGATGGAACACACGTTAGATAAGCCTTTCAGGTCTCATCAGTTAAAAGTTGTATCTTGGAATTTGGTACACTTTTTTGGCTCTCAGTCTCAGTTTCCTTCAACAAGGTGGCAGGTTTTAAGAAGTCAAGCAGGGGACTCAATCAGTATATGTGACCTCTCGGAGTCCTCATGTTTACAATAGATTGAACTAGTAACAGAAGAAGCAATCTGGGAAAACTGTGGTTTAGGAAAAAGAGAGAGAGAAACAGAATTCTCTCAGTTCATAATGTCGCAGCATTCTCTCTGATTCAGTGCAGTACTCTCCTAAAGTAGGACAAAGGTGTTCACAATAAATAAGCTACAACAGAATAATATGCTACTAGAGTGGCACAGCAACGTTCATAAGAAAATTGAAATGCTGCAATCCATAGGGTATGGACGTGTTATTAATAGTAATATGGCATAATAGTCTTTCTTTTTACTCTGTACTGAAGAAGGACAGACATTCTGAAACACTTGTCTGGAAATATACAGCTATGTCACCAAAAATGGCGAAAATTAAAGATTTTTCAACTGAAGTGAGTGTTATCATGCACTGCATGTACCACAGTGTATCTGGTTAATTGTGTCCTTGTTTGCAGAGCAGAACTACTATGTTGTAACCTCTTAAATGAACGTTCAAGCTTGTAGAATACTGTAGACAAAACATAGTTTTGCAGTGCGGCGTCTTAAAAGTTGTTGAAAGCGGTAATTTGTCACCAAAATTAATTGACTGTTTAAATAAGGTCAAATTAATGTCTGAGTTCAGTTTAGCATACCACTAGATCATCTGTGAATCTATGTCATTTACACAGCTCTCAGAAACAATTAATTACATACTCTATGGGGCATATTTATGAGCCCCTAGCACCACCTTGCATCACATTTGTGGCATTCATTTCAACGCAACTGTGGCGTTAAGGTGGCATTTCCCACAAGCAAAATTTACAAAGTGGCACAATGCTTGCATTGCGCCACTTTGTAAACTCTTGTGCCACATTATACCTGCACCAGGCATAATGTATGCAAGGGGGTGTTCCCCCATAAGCTTTCATTAAAGCAAGAATCACAAACATCAGAATATAACACGGCGTGAACATAGATCAATTAAGAAGAGTGTCAATAACGCGTCAGTTCAACAAAACATAATCTTGGTCATTTGTCTATTTGCATCAGTTTGATAAACACCTGTCCTAACCACTGATTAGCACTCGCAGGTTGGGCTTCATGCAAAACAATTTAGAACACTAATTTGGAAAACATCTAGCTAAAGTCTCTGTCAAAAGCAAAGCAGTTGGTACCTAGAAAGGAAAAGCAAACAGACAAATTACAAATGCATTGTCATAATTACCCTGCAAGGATTAGGTCAGCATAAAGGTTCAGTCTTCGTCTTCAGGGCATCAGTCAAATCGGCATTCAGTCAGAACTCAGCTCTGGGGCAAAAGGGCACTTTCCTCATAAGGAGGTAAAGTGTAAAATGGACAATCTAAGGGCGAGGATGGTTTTAAGTAAACCACCAAGTCACCAAACAGAGTGACAGAGTTTCTGGATAAAATCAATAGCATTCCCTAACCCACCTCTATGACCTCCCTGTGACATGGGTTTTTATCCCTTTTTCGTAGTACATTCCCCCAAAATTCTATTGGACATTTGCTATACCCCACTATCTTTAACCTATCAAATAACCATTAGGTAATCCTAATCTTCTCCCCATATTATTTTACAAGCTTTTGATTGGTCTTCGTAATTGACGTCTTCAGAGGTTGCACGTCAGGTGTGACTTCATCTTTTTGTAATTCTTTTGCACATCTTTTGGTCAGAAGTTCCATTGTCTTCACCAGTTTGAATGATCTTGTACATTACACTAATCTACATTGTTTCATTTCACTTTTACCATTTATTTTGCAAGACGATGAGAAGCGGTGGGAAACGGATTTACATGGTTACATTCATCTTCCAAGTCGCAGAAAAGAATAAACAGGGTCATGGCCCCTTGTGAGTCAGCACACTGGAAAATAGAAAAATGCATTTAATATGAGAGCCAAGCAGCTAAGCTTCGACTCATGCTAATTTAAGGCCTATGAGGTTTTCAATACAGATTTATTAACGCAAATGTTAGTATAAGCTCATTTGAACGTAACATAAACATTTTGGTCATCATTATTAGTTCGCATATACATTGGTGGCCACTCATCGTGGTCAAAATTCAAGCGCACGTCTAAGCAAAATTGCTATTACTATAGTTTCTATGCGGCATCATCACACCTTAAGTCATAAACATTTCATGTTAATATAGATTATATAAGCTACGCTCTCTCAATAGTATCACATAGAATGACAGTATTGCCCCATACCCTGTGCCACAGTGCGCCCTATGTTAAATTCGGTGCACACATGGTGGAGGTAGGGGGGCGCTAAGGGGTGCAGGGAATGTGGGGGTGAAATCAGTACAGCACCACTTTCCATAAATCTTGGCACCTCTGAATACAGTAAAGCCTGGCAGCATCAGAGTTTGATAATGGTGATTATAAAGTGATGTTGCAAAGTAAACAACAATGACGGACTGTGAAACAACTCACATAAAGAAATCTTATACTATGGTTGCAATGTTAGACTGGTATAAGCATGTAGAGGTCAGCTCACTAGGGTGTGATTTAATGTATATGCAATTTAATATTATGGTTTTTCATATTTATTTACATTGCTAACATGTTGCACATAAATGTCTTGATAGCTGTACTTAAGAAACACTGTTTGGGTATATGAGGTGTAATACTGTTTTGCTGTGGTACATGGACTGAAAGAAGAGATTGCTGATCAGTAAATACCTGCACATAAGGTGCAGGCATACTAAATTTCTTAATATCTACAAGGATATTAGCATGCTTTTATTTAGTCTAGCAACATTCTAACTATGAATGTGTTCACTTTCAACAACTCAGGGGCAGATTTAAGAGCCCCTATGACCTTCTTGTGTGTAATTTGTTTATGCTAATGTGGCTCAACAAGGCCAAAATTACCACACAAAATTTACAAAGGGCTGCAATGCATGCATTTGCGCTACATTATGCCTGTGCTAGGCATAATGTATGCAAAAGGGGAGTTCTCGCGTTTGAGGGGGCAAAAAAATGACGCAAAGAAATTTAAGGCACACCATTGTTTACAAGGGGCCTCAAATGGCTTTGCAGGATTAGGGTCAACATTTTTTACACTAATTCTGCTATGCTCCAAACTAGTGTTAAAAATTGTGCTGCTAGTTCCCTAACTACTGCCATGGTGCACTGTATCTTAGATACGGCGCACATATGGTGGCGTTAAGGGGGCGCTAAAGGGTGCACGAAAAGTGCCACTGCACTGGGTACTGATTTCCGGCTAATTCCAGTGATCCCCTCTGGCATACATGGTCAACATCAAGTATCTTCACCGAAGCTCCTCCCAGCCAGTGGGGTAGATGATCCTTAGCAGCACATTGGCCTTGGCCCGATCAGCACAATGTTCAATAAAGTTCTGATGTGGCAGCCCCTCCTGGCATATGGTGTTGCCGATCCTCAGCTGCACCCTGACTGTGGCCTGATCAGCATATTGTTCCCCACGGTAGCCTTCCCCCGGCATACATGGGTCACCAACTTTGCCCTGCACACAGGCTATGACCCAATTCATGCAGCATCAGTTTTCTCACCTCTTGCAACAGGAATCCATTCGACCTCACTCCCCAGTGGATGCTCCCTACTTCCCCACCAATGCTCTTCGTGTCTTCATGCTGGTCTTTGCAAGCAGGCACATGATGGTGCTCCTGGCTCCAGGGCAGGAGGTTTTGGATTCCCTGGGTAATGTCCCCTCACCCAGCAGGAAGACTGCCAGTCCTTGTCCCCCGGTACTGACCACAGCCAGAAGTCTTGCAGTACTTCTCCTCCTGACAGAGCCTGTCTGGCTGCTTGGTAGATGACAATTTTCAGTGTCTCAAACTCCACTTCTTGTAGTTCATTCCAGACACAAACTATACTTTACAGTCCAGGTCTTTGAAGTTTATGATGGGGGTCTGCTTCTTTTAATTATTCTGACTTTCATTGTGTTTCTCAATCAGCTTACAAGAATGCATTAATACACAGACATCCCTCAAATACTTAAAACATTGCATCTAAGTTTAGCCTGACTGCTCTTTGTGTTTAGCTACTCAGGGTCAGGCACTGGTTAGTTTAGGGACTTTTTTGTGGTTCAGCCTGCAAAAGATTAATGCTTTTGCTTGACCAGAGTTCACACCTTAGTCAACCAGCAACCCACTTTGTCACAGCGGGCCAAACTAGCAAGCCAGAACCGACTGCTGATTCAAAGTCGATGGCTGCGCCCTTGATGATGATCCCAGTCTCTATCAGTTCTCATGCCCAGGTTTAGGACTTTCATTAATCACAGAGGGATTTACAAGTCATATCTTTCTGACTGCGGAGGGCTCTCACTCGGGGCGGAATCTCCACACTGGGGGCAGAACACAAAACAATTTAGTTGAACAGCCAAGATAGCACAAAATACACCATTGAAAATGTGAAATAGCTATATGTGGGCACTGGGCAGTTACATACAGTATGTGCATGTGTAGGTTGTGTATTGCAGTGGAAAATGTTCTGGCAAAAACACACACCACTACAAGAGTGTTGAAAAACATCGCACATTTAACGCTTATTCATTGATCATTTAATGTGTTCCACAAACAGGCAAATTGTGAATATAATATACAACTCTAAATCTATGAACAAACATCAGATATCTAAGTTTCTCCCAAACACACCATCCCCCCATCCAGCTCCAGCTGAAAGTCATTAGCCAATCACAGCCTGAGCATACTTTCTGACTACTAAAGTCACAATTCTGATGCCTTGACCATACAGAGGGTGTGCTTCTGCACTCCCCTGAAGTTGTGTGTAAGGTAAAAGTAGTCTGTTGTGTCTTACACAACATTGCAGTACGTCAGGGCTTACACATTCCTTTGAACTCTCACCTAGGTGTGAATACAGGGAACAGGGCCATTGTAATTGTACCACACATAGGGCTGGTACGCAGGTGCGTGACCAGATGGTTGACACTTTTTTCTCTTGAGTCACTAGTTATTTTACAGTCTTTTTGTGGTTGGACAGTCTTGTAAATGATGATTGGTGGGCATTTAACACTCTGGGGGTCATTCTGACCCTGGCGGTCCAAGACCGCCAGGGCCACGAATGACGGAAGCACCGCCAACAGGCTGGCGGTGCTTCCAAGCCCATTCTGACTGCGGCGGTAAAGCCGCGGTCAGAAAACCGGGGCCGGCGGTTTCCCGCTGTTTTTGCCCCGGCTGGGCGAATCCACCAGGGCAGCGCTGCAAGCAGCGCTGCCCTGGGGATTCTGGCCCTCTTACCGCCAGCCTGTTTCTGGCAGTTTTCACCGCCAGGAAGAGGCTGGCGGTAAGGGGTGTCCTGGGGCCCCTGGGGGCCCCTGCACTGCCCTTGCCACTGGCATGGGCAGTGCAGGGGCCCCCTAATAGGGCCCCATGAAGCTTTTCACTGTCTGCCTAGCAGACAGTGAAAAGCGCGACGGGTGCAACTGCACCCGTCGCACCGCCGCAACACCGCCGGCTCCATTCGGAGCCGGCTCCTGTGTTGCGGCCCCCATTCCCGCTGGGCCGGCCGGCGCTAACTTGGTTAGCGCCCGCCGGCCCAGCGGGAATGTCGGAATGAGGGAAGCGGTATTTTGGCTGCATGGCGGGCAAATGCCGGTTCCCTCCTGGCGGGCGGCTACTGCCGCCCGCCAGGGTTGGAATCAGGCCCTCTGTCTATAAAATTCACACTGACATTACTCTGTAAGCCATACATATAGTTTTTCAACAATAGATGTTTCAAGAGTCAGAGGTTAGGCCCTGCTTCAGATTTTGTGGCCATGTCAGTGATTAGTGTTGACAAAGTCACAAAGGGCACCATTGCCTTGAGGAAGTACATGTCACTGCATTTTTTAGATCTTCCTGGACAATGGATATCTGAAAGCTTTTTCAGCAGCAAGCGTCACAAGGATTGATGCATATGCATAAAGTAATTGAGGTTTGACACTGTGTACAATAATTAAACCTATAGGTATATGTGAAACACAAAATTGTACAATTACGTGTCAACCTGCGATTTTTGAGATACCCATTTTCCAAGCAAGCACACCTTCCTCGCTGATTATATGAGGCTTGTTGTGTGGCACACTGTACTTTGGACAATGGCCCTTACACACATTTGTGACAGACAGAGATAGAAATGTAATGGTCCACTCACTGGACATTGTATAAACCACAACATATAAAAACTGAAAAGGCTATGGGGGTCATTATGACCCTGGCGGAAGGCGGCGAAGTGGCTTACCGCTGTGGATTTCCTGCGGTTGGAACTGCCATGAAATCCATGGTGGTAAGCACTATCAGTGCCAGGGAATTCCTTCCCTGGCACTGATATGGGTCTCCCCCACACCCCACCCCCACCCCGACTCCCCCCCCTACACGCCCCACCACCCCTGCCACCCCCCAAAGGTGGCAGGGCCCCCCTCCCCACCCGACCCCCAACATCACATAACTCACACACACATGACACGCACGCAGGCACCACCAACACACACATGCACACACACCGACATACATGCCTACATCCACACACACAGTTAGACACGCACACCCACATACAAACATACATGCACACATCCATACAGACATACCCACAGACATACACGCACTAATTCCCAAAACACACAACACCCCTGCAAGCATACACGCACTCACACACCCCCTCTACATACACAGACGCACACCCACATGCACCCACACAACACACAACACCCCCCCACCCCCCTCCCCTAACGGACGATCGACTTACCTGTTCTGTCAATCCTCCAGGAGGGGACGGGAGCCATGGGGGCTGCTCCGCCGACACCACACCGCCAACAGAACAGTGCCACGCCGAATCACAGGACGTGATTCTGTGGGCGGTGTTCTGTTGGCGTGGCGGTGAAGGTGGAGCAACCGCCACTTCCCCGCCACCCGCCAGTATGGCTGTTGGTGACTCTCCATCGGAAAAAGTACGGAGAGCAGCCAACAGTCATAATACGCCATGTGGCAAACCGCCACTACTGGCGGTCTTCCACACGGCGGTCCCTCGGCGGTCTTGTAAAAAGACCGCTAAGGTTGTAATGACCACCTATGTACTGTTAATTACAAAACCATGATTTCAGTGTTTGAGACATAGTAGCTGTGATGCTGATATAGGGCCTGATTCAAGTAAATCTACTTTTTTTTGTAACTTTACGATTGTTTGCAATTCACAAAGAGAGATACAACTAGTGTCTTTACGAGTGCAGCGTATCTGCACATCAAAAGATAGGTATTTTTCTGTGCAGAAATTTCACAATGATAAAGATACCAGTGGTACATTCCATTGTGAATAGCAAACAATGGTAACCTTAGAAAAAAAGTATAAGTTTAGTTTTGTGAATCAAGCCCATAATGAGGCGAGAGTTGTAAAAATCTTAAGTGGCTATGATACGGTGTGTTCCCACGTTGTCTCATGATGTGTTGCATGATGATGTACTAAAATACTACACACTACATGCTTCTTGTGTGATGTACTCAGACAGTATTGAATGCACACTAGTAAGCATCTGTGTTGAGTTGGGTACAGGATAAGTCACATGTACTGCATGTTCCAGATTAGAAATGTGTCTTGTAATTGTATGTACTGCTACTCAGGAGGTAGTGTAGTGATATGTCTTTCATAAGTACACCATGGTAAAAAAGTACCTTGTGTACTGTTCAGGAATTTCTATTCTCAGAAACAAAATCCTTCTTGTGTCCAACCACAAGTCAACATTTTTGTTTTCGACTGTTGCCTTTTTTTTTACCCCTTTAACATAGACTGGTTTCCCCGACGCTTCCTGACATCTTACATATATATTTCACCCACCCCCCTCCAAGTCCCTTTGTCCAATCTGCAATAAGATTTTATTTGATGTCCTTTCTCCCTTTCCAATGGACAGCTTTTACAAATAATGTATTTACCACAATATATACATTTATCTGAAATGGCAACTCTGTATTGTATTTTTCATTATGTATGCTGAATTCAAGGAATGGAAGTCTACATTGGAAGTTGTTCAGCTATCCTTTCAACATGATACATTGGTAAACAGATGGTCCTACAAATATACATGTCTTACACACATTTATCATCACACATATTGAAATGTGAATAGTATCTTTTTATTTACAAATAATTGTAGAAAATATATTTTTCAATGCTCATGGGGGATCTCTTGCTACGTCCCAACCTTCAGGAAACTTCTCAAGACCTGGCTGTTCTAGCAGTATCAGCACCTCCCCCCTGCCTCTTCCCTCTCACCTCCTCAGCACCTTGAGACCCTCACGGGTGAGTAGTACGCTTTACAAATCCCTGATTGATTGATTGAATAGTGGTGGTGAGGATCTCTCTGAGCATGTTTTTTTACTGTGTTGGTGCTGATGTGTGGGGGGATGTTGTGCATCTGCCTGTACATGTGGTTGAGGTGCCTGTACAGGGGGTTAGGGTGCCTGTACAGGCGGGAGAGGTGCCTTTAAACTGGGCTAGGGTGCCTGTTCAGGTGGTGGATTTGCCTGTACTGGGGAGGAAGATGTCTGTACTGGTGGGGGATGTGACTGGGCACGGGGGATGTGACTATGCAGGAGGGACTTTGTGCAGAGGAGATGCCTGTGTGCCACGGAGTTTTACTTGTGCAGGATTTGGTAGAGGTGGCTGGGTGGGTGTGATGCAGGTAGGTGTGTGCATCCCCACTATGACTTGACTGTGAAGGAAGACTTTAAAACAGTTTCAACATGGCTCCCATCATCTTCATGGCCAAGCATGGTGTCTTGCACTCTCTTCCCTATAGATTGCTATGATGTCATTTTGCATCCCTGACATGTCTTGGCAAGATTTATCAATCCTGTCCAAGACAGCGGGCTGTCTGTCAATCTTCTGAGGGATTACCTGTAGTTAGTCTGACAGAGGACCCACTATGGCATGAAGAGCCTTCCTCACATCAGCCTGTTGTTGGGAAAAAATCATCCTCCCCCTGGCCACATGGGACGGCCTCTGATATGACCATCGGGTCCACCAGCATGGGAAGGGGTGGCACATGGGAGGCGGAGGGGAGGAGATTGCTGATTAGGTGACATCTGCTCCTCAACTGGGGTGTTAGGTGCCTCAGATGCTTGAGAGAGGTTCAGGTAGGTACTGTCATGGGAGAAGTGTGTCAGAGAACCATCATGTCTAACTTGGATGTTAAGACTGTAATGAAGCTATGGTTGTGCTTGGGGTAGGTGAATGCTGTGGCTGGTTGGCTGACAGCTGAGACTAGACAATTCACCTAGGTGAAGTAGAAGCCACAATGCTGGCCAGACCTGATGTTGCCTTCAGTGTTCAGCCCAGTGGCCCAATAATATCCTTCTGATAATCCAGGTCATTCTCCACAACCATCACATCATGATCTTCTTCCTCCTCATCCTCCTATTCTTGGGCATTGCTAACCACTAACATTGCTGCTTGGAGGAGGATCGGATTCTCTCCTCAGATTACCCACCGGCCTTCACTGGTAGATGGTTAAGCTTCATCATGAGACTCATTGCCCTCAGCACCTGAAAGACAGAGATTGCAATACAAAAGGTATTTTCCATTGTACAGTATATTATAGGCTATAGCATAAGAGTTGGGTCCAATACTCTTTGCATCTTTCTGATGTTGCTTGTGTGACCCAGTTTGTGTAAACCTACACATGCCAGCTCTCATAGTAGCACTGAGGTGTTCAATGCAAATGTGCAATGCAAAATTTAATTCACCAGCTCTGGCCACAGCTCTGTATGGCAATGAGATGCCCCATGATATCAGCAGCTGAACATGGCACCTTGAGTATGTGGTGCAAGAGCTGGTCCACGATCCAACAGCTTCAGAAGAAAGTGAGATCATTATTAATATTAAGCATGAAATATATGGGAACATGCAAAAGTAACACAGACATCACTTATTATGTTAGGAAAATATCACGCACTAACATCAGATGCTTCAAAAAAGTGGCAATATCTACTAACATCCATCCAGATGAATTGGTTACTCTGCACTATTTGAAAAGTAATAGTTTACAATACCATGTGGCACACTTACCTGACAGACAGATGGTAGTGGGTCTGACTGCTGCAGCCAGAATGCCTCCTAAATCCCTGGATGAGGTACTTTGGATGACTGAGGAAGTCCTACCAGCCGCTGTAATATACCATACATATCCATATTTCAATACAAAGGATGGTGTGAATCATTTTACATGTATTTGTCATAGGCGTAGACTTTCAATCCAGTTGTGGCTAAATGTACGCAATTTGAAACATACAGTAAATGTTACAAATAAAAATAGAGCCATACTTTTATGAGCCAAGATGTTATGAAGTAGTTTATTCTTATGGGCTGCATCTGACAACATGATGATAAGTAACAACAGGGATAATAGACACACACCACATACTGTGACATACCATGCAATATTTAAGAATATAAGCCATTAATAAAGTACTTTTTCAGTATACTTACCAGGATATACCATCCGCCCAGTGTGTGGTGGCTGGCCATATGTCACAACTGTATGTGGAGTAGAGATTGCTGTAGTAGACATTTTTCTGGCCACTGTCACAGGGCCTAAAATGATATGAGCACATTTATTTTGAATTCTAGTTGACACATGTTATGAACAACATATCCTAGCTCAGTTTGAGGCTATTGATGTATTCTATGTAATGATCTATAGGTTGTCTGATCACAGTGTTGTGAATGTGACCCTTTGGCCATATTGACATAATACTTTATGCAGGTGGTATTGGTTGATGTTCCCCATGATGTTGCAGGGACCTCTGCTCCAGTGAATGAATGTCTTCTGGCTGCATGTGCCAATAAAAAGAAGACGTTAACAGACAATACAAACACATGATGACTATGTACAACTTTTCTCATATTTACTCAATTGCATTTAGAAGACATCTGTGATGGTTGCTAAATCAGACACATTTTCTAAAGTCACATATCAGTGTGAAATGAAATCACCAGCAGTGACGGGCCACTGTTTGTGAAAGAGGAATTGGAATCAATCCTAGTGAATTTCTCCTTCACCCATCTCCTCTCATCCTGCCACTTCTTCTTGATATATGTGACAAACAGGATATCCTCTCTCAATGCACTGACTGCAGTAGCCAACTGCTGCCATAGGGCTGCCTTCTTGGAGTGTGGAACCTCTGCAGTTGTAAAGATACGACTTGTAAGCCCCATTGTAAATAACAAAAGTCATAAAGTTAGACTTTTGGTCTAACTTTACCTTCGTGAATCAGGCACAAAGTTGGCAAAAAGTTTCTAATTCCCACTTCTAGTAGTATAGGGACACATACCAGACAAGTGTCCAGGAAACCACTTTGGGGTTAAGAGCCATACCAACAGCAGCCAACAGGTGGGTCCAGTGCAGATCCAGTTGGTATGGAAGGGCCACTCAAAGCTTGTTTTATCCCTGTATCTCCTGCATCCTGAGCAAGAGGTCAGTCATCTGACCCTTGGAGTCACCTCAAAGGTCCTAGGTTCAAGGCAAGCATGTCCAGTCTTCTTCCAGGTTCTTCAGACAGCAGGAGAGTACTTCTTCTGATTCCTCACTGTTTGAAATTGGGTTACTGGTTGACTGGGGTATGTGCCCTGGTCAATCAGCAACCACAATCCTAGTCTGAGCAAGCTACAAGCGAACCCTAAATTGACCTGTACTCATCACCCTTGTAGGTTGGCACAGAGTATTCAAGCTTAATTAGGATGCTATTGTGCAACCCTTCAAACAGAAACACTAAGAACACCACACAAAAAATCCTATACAAGGTTGGAAAATAGGGCTTAATTTAATAAATAAAACAAGACCAAGATGACAGAAATCCAATTAGTAGAACTGTTGATTTAGAATTTTGAATGTTTTAGAGAAAATAGTGCCAAAAGGTGTAAAACACCAACTCTGGATGTCTGGTTGCACTGGACTGGGACAAAGTCACATGTTCAGGCCAACTGCATTCGAGCGAGGGCAGGCTACAGGGACCCAGTTAGTCTCTCTGAACAGAGTACCTTAAATCATGGTTTGTGTAGCATTGTATGGGTCCGCTTTGAAGTTATGTTGCGCAGCCAAAGTGATGCATCAGTTTTGAGATGCTGTGAGTTTGCAGTGTGAAGTCCTGTTGCATCGGCATCTAGGATCCTGTCAACGGGTGCTTGCACTGTGAAATCCGGAGTTAGTGATACATTGAGCAATCAGGGTGATGCACCTGATCCAAGGGGCTGTGAGACTGCGAAGTGGGATTCAGCGTCATCGGCGAGGCTGCTGTTGATGAAAGATGCAATGATCTGCGCCAAGAATGCATCACACAGCTGCAGCGATGCAAGAACAGCAGAGATGGGTCCGTTCTGCTCGAGGTTGAGCCACACAGCAAAGGTGATGCGTCGTTTCCATTGAATCCACAGACATTGTCAAAGCACCTTAAGCCCACTTCCAAGGGACCAGGATTAGGGTGGCACCACTTGGCAGGGTAGACTCACAGATGGCTGAGTCAGGTACAGATGCGAAGTTGTTGGAAGCCTGGCATGAGGCTTCAAATCAGGAAGCCAACCAACTAGTTCTTGGAGTCACACTGGGTTTTGGGTTTATGTGATGCAGGTCCAGCCCTTCTCACCCAGGCAGAAGGGCAGAAGACAGCAGGTCACCTCGGAAAAGCATGAGCCAGCAAAGTGCCAGTCCTTAAGCAGCACATCACTCCTTCACAGGTCCAGAAGTGTACTGAAGTGATGGAATCTGAGGTCCTTCTTTTAAATACAGTTGTGCCTTTAAAGTTAGGAGGAACTTCAAGAGGCATGCATTTGAAGTGGATAGACACCCTGCTCCTAGGCCCTGGCTCCAGACTAATGACAGGGGGTATGCAGCCATTTGTGTGGAGATAGCCATTTGTGTGGAGATAGGACACAGCTCATTCAGGTGTAAGTGAGGGTGAGCTCAGCTCCTCTCTCCCATCCTTCCAGTGATGACCCATCCAGTCACCTCTAAGCTCCCATTGTGTGTGGCTGTCTAAGGGGATTACACAAAGCACAGCTGCCAATTACACTCAGTCATTTACCAAAGTCAGACTGCAGGTATCCAATCGCTAAGGCAAGAAAATACCAACTTCCTAAAACTGGCAGTTTAGAATTGTAATTTAAAATCCAACTCCACCATAAGTGAGGTTTTGGAAATAGGATTCAAGAGACACCAAACATGAAATAGCTATCTCTTTCTATTTAGAAATTGCATTTATAACATATAATAAGGGAAATCCAATGGTATCCTATGGGAGAGATAAGTCTTGCAGTAATAACAAATCAGTGTTTTTCACCACCAGGACTTGTAAAAGTTCGAAGTACATGCCTGAATTTTTTGATACATGACACACTCCCTTATGTGTATTAAACATAAGGTTTGGGCTTGACAAAAAGGTTATTTTGCCTGGTCAACATGGCACTGCACACACAGGCCCTGGACTGGCAGGCCTGAGACATTTGCAAAGTGCTACTTAAGTGTGTGGCACAATCAGTGCTGCAGGCCCACTAGTAGCAATTAATTTACAACCCCTGGGCACATGTAGTGCACTTTGCCAGTGAAATATAAAATAATTAAATATGCCTATTGGGTACATGCCAATGCTACCATGTTTTGAGCAGAGAGCACAAGCACTTTAGCACTGGGTAGCAAAGGTAACGTGAGCAAAGGCCTAGGCCAGTAAAAATGAAGTCAGAAAAACAGGATGTCTCAATGAAAAATGTTAGGAACCACACCAAGGATGTCATGTCCAACATTCACAGGCCCAGGAGTGGTCTAAGAAAAGGTCTGTGGGGTCTACTTTTATGACCAATGCCAGCCTGTGGTTTGAAGGTTAAATTTTGTCTCTCTCCAAAAATAGTTCTGATCAGTTCTTCTAAGGCCACTGGGTTGGGTGCTACCCTGATTACAGAGACAAAGGGGAGGAAGGCCTAGGCACGAATTTCATCTGCCAGTGACAAGGTAGGCAGCCTTTGAGGCTCAGGGTAAGGCTTGGCACAGATCCCCAGTCCATCCTCTCAAAGGAGAAGTCCCCCTTCCCACTCCAAAGTCCCTTTGCCCACTGGGAGCAATACACATCTCATCAGAGGGGAACTATCAGTTGACAATGGCACAAATGACTTTTGTTTTTTGCCAGGAAAATGGAAACTTCCTAACAGTGTTATTTCCTAAATACATAGACCGTTACGTTGGATTTTAAATTGCTATTAAAATGAGCCCTTGAACCATTTTTTTTAGCTACCACTGAATTGAATTTAGCACTTATTAAAGTTTATAGAGGAAACCAATAGCTTTGCCACAGTGAAAAATGTTTTTGGAGGCTTTTCATTGCCAGGATGTGTGAAACATTAAATATATGTCCTACATTTTTAATTTCATATACTCAGGCACTATGGGTTTTTAAGGACTAAGGACTTCCTATGGGGTGACTTGTAAGTATTAAAAAATAAAGTTTATGTTAGTTTAAATCTGCACACCAGGCTGCAGGGGCAGGTCTGGAGACAGGTTTTAGAGTGCTACTTTAGTGAATGGAATAGTGAGTGCTGCAGTGCACTAGTAGCATTTGATTTTTCAGGCCCTGGGTTAGGTGGTGTCCTGTAGTAGGAACATATAAGCACATTAAGGGCCAGATTTAAGAAAGGTGGCACTGCACCTAGTGCAGCACCACTTTTCTTGCGCCCCTTCTAACTCCACTATGTGTTCGCCATTTCTAAAATACAACACACCATGGTGGTAGTTAGGAAACTAGCATCAGAATTGTTATGCTAGTTTGGAGCTTTACAGGATTAGTCTAAAACATTTTGACACTAATCCTGCAAAGCCTATGGAGGCTCACTGTATACAATGGTGTGACTCTTTTTAATGCCTGCTCTCAGCAATCTCTTAGATTTCTTTGTGTGATTTTTTCGCCCCCCCAACAGAGGGATGTTCGCTTTGCATACATGATGCCTGGCAAAAGGTTAATGCATGCATTTTGCACTTTGTAATTTTGGTGTGGCGATTTTGACCTCGGCCACATTAGAGTAAACTAAAGTATGCTAATGCGGCACAAAAGAGGTGCCAGGGTCTGTTAAATCTGCCCCTAAATGTGGCAATCACATGTATACCAATTCTAATGGGTTTCAAAGAGAGGACAAAAGCACTTTACCTCTGGTTAGCTGGGGTAAACTGCACTGAGCTCTACATCCAACAAAAATAGGGATCAATTAAATAAAAAGTAAATTCAATTTTACCCTGCAGGAAGGACAAATTTCATACAGGGTACACTCTGAACCTATCTGTCCTTCCCAGCTTAGTCGCTAGAACATGGACAATTTGTCTTCCCGGCAGGGGCACTTGTCAGTTCTGTGCCACTTGGTGCCCCTCTGAACCTATCTGTGCCCATCTGCCACCTTCCTCCTTGGCCACTGGGATGGTCCAGAGAGAACCCTTTTCCCCATCTGTGAAGAACCTACCCTCAACTTGCCAACAGATGCCTCGTAGTAGACACATAGTACCAAGAGGGCCAGCAAGGAGATCTGCTCCAGTCTGCCACCTACGTTCGGCCAATTTCCCTGACCCAGAAAACCTCTGTTTAGAAGACAAACAACCCATGGAGGCCAGTGACAGCTGTCAGTGTCAACAGTCAAGCTGCTGGATCTTCACTGTCACGTGAAGACTCCCACCTAGATCCCTGGGCAGGCCTCACCATAAGCCTTAGGCTTGGCACACAAAAAATATCCCAAACCAATTTTGAAAAAGAAAGAACATTTTAAATGTAAATTTAAAAATAGAGCTGAATATACAGGGGCCAGGTTCATCCCAGTAGAAAGTTTACCTTCTGACTTAGAAACGTTTAAGAAGGAAGAGTAGTAGTTAACAAATTGTCTGTGGGGAAAGCTGCAAGATGAATACAGCTCGATGGCGGCAGGGTTGCTAATGAATGAGTTTCCGATTAAGTTTTAATTGAAATTGGGAAATCTGCAAACATGTAAAGTCCAAAGTCTAGGCCTAGGAAGGCCACAACGTCTACAGGATGCTGCTCACCATCTTCCTGATGAAGCCCTCTATGTTTGGACTTAGAAACCTTTCTTGAAGCCAGGTCTCCTTTAGTGAGGCAAATCAGCAAGCTGGGGCCGCTTGGTGATTCAATTCTCATAGCTGCGGTTTTGCCCCTTGGAATCAATTCTGAGGACCTAAGGTCACGGGAAGCTGGTCCAGTCCAGGTTTCAGATTCATTACATGCGCAGAATTGTTCTGAGGATAGGTCTCTGAATTCCACCTTTATGTTTAGTGTCAGCATGTGAGTTGAGGGCAAGCTTTTGCCACCCCTAAACTATTTCTGGTCACCATCCTGATTAGAGTTTGATACCATCCTGACTAGAGAGACAAAGGGGTGGCAGCCCTAGGTGTGAGCTTCATCTGACACTGACAAGGTAGGCATCTTTTGAAGCTTAATAGTTGTAACCTTAACCTAACATATCCATCCTTTGAAGCTCAGGAAAGAGAAAGATGTAGGCACTGCCTAGAGGCCATTCTCTCAAGGTTGGAGTCCCCTCCTCATTGTCCACTGTCTGGAAGCTTTTTTGGTTGTAGGCAGAATAATGACAACTTTCTAGCAGTGTTGTTTCCCAAACAGTGATATAAAATCAGACTTGACAATTAAGTTGGATTTTTTATATTTATTTTATTGAATTTGCAGTCAAACAAAAGAAAACATTTCTCAACCTTCCTTCCCCCACCCCCCAAGTGATCAGGAACTGGGCACAGTGTGGCTGCATTTAGCAGCAAGATATTTAGCATTTTAAAAACAGTCCAGTCATGACCTTAGCAACTAGATACATATTAGCTATATCCCATTTCCAAGATATGTGCATCAGATCAACCTTTCCTAGTCCCATCATAGTGTACCCCTGCATCCCCACCAATTTCCTGCTGTAAGAGAATCTCTGCCATATCCCAAGTCATTCTTCCTCCTTGTCCTGAGTCAGTGTAAATCAATCTATGTCTCACCTCACATTCGGCACGCAGCAATAATTCAATCTTCTTTCAGATGTCAGATCAAAGGACAATGAACAGTTCACCAAATACAATACTGGCACAAGTTTCGGAAGGTTCATCCGAACTTCATACATCTTCCCCAAGACTAGAAATAGCCTTGATTTATCTTGAGGCCATTTCTGTCTGTCAGTGAAGGGAACGGGGTACGTTTGAAAATGTGCAGGAAATAGATTTTTCAGAGGTGCATTTCCATGCTGTCCAGTTAGGTGACAGGAGGTGAAGGCTTGAGAATAGTAGGGACATTTTAGCATGCTCAAAGCAAAAGATGGCATAAATATTTCCTAGCAGCCAAATTGCAACATATGTTAAACGAGATGGATTAAACCCAAACATGATAGTGAGTTGCAGCATAATCCTTGCAGCATCGCTACTAATCTGGCAATTCACTGTTGGAGACAGTTAAAATGGCTCCCATGTGAGGTGAATTGAATTGGATTTTAAATTACTAATAAAATGAGTCCTTGAACCATTTTTATAGCTACTTCCAAATTTAATTTAGCACGTATTAAAGTTAATAGTGTAAAACCTGTCTCAATCTATGGGAGGGCCAGCCTTGCCAAACTGAAAAATGATTTTGGAGTTCTTCCACTGCCAGAACATTTAAAATATTAAATATACATGCCCTACCATTAAATACCAAGCGCTCTGCCTTTTGAGTTGTTGAAGCCTACCCAAGTACAAAAGCCTCATCCAAGAGCCTAACAAATGCCTGATATTGCCCTAGCTCAGACTTACACTTACTTGCTAGATTTCTTACATTCTTGATTCCATGCCACATCTCTTCATCAAGGAGTACTTTGGGAGTCCTGGTGTCTGTTCTTGTCTGACTCCTTGCTGCCATCCTGCGTGCATCACTGCTTCTCAGAGGGAAGCCAGAGATCTGCAAAACAAGAGTTCACAAAATCCCCTATTTACAGAGGACTTTTGCTAAAAGGAGGTATGGTCCAAAGTTTCTATCTTACAAAGAGATGTACTTACAGTTGTGGATGCTCTTTGTTTGTGCATCAGTATTGTGAATGTGAAGTTCTTAAAAATTAAAGACAGTATGTATGTCTGAATAGGGAAACTGTGCTTTCCAAAGACTATTGTTTAACACTTTTTCCTCTGATTTTTTAGACTTAAATTTGAATATTCTCTGACCCAGCCTGCATCTTTTGTTCGCCGCAAGTGCCGGAAGGGTTTTATGGACTGATGAGATAATACTCAAAGCCTAGATCATGATATCTTGTTTCCCTGAGTGATATGTCAGACAATCAAGAGGGCCCCAAAAAGCATTGTTATTTTACAATAGACATTTTACCCAGAAAATGGCACATGGTTGCATAATTTGTTTTTGTCTAGGAATGGACTGACTTTTATATTGTTTTCCCATAACCAGAGCCTTAGGTGGGAAAGAGAGAAGTTGTAAGTACACTGGATATTAGGGAACAGTGCTTCTCTGTAAAGATTATGGCCCTCATTCCAACCCTGGCGTCGGCCAAAATACCGCTTCCCTCATTCCGACATTCCCGCTGGGCCGGCGGGCGCTAACCAAGTTAGCGCCGGCCGGCCCAGCGGGAATGGGGGCGCAACACAGGAGCCGGCTCCGAATGGAGCCTGCGGTGTTGCGGCGGTGCGACAGGTGCAGTTGCACCCATCGCGCTTTTCACTGTCTGCTAGGCAGACAGTGAAAAGCTTCATGGGGCCCTGTTTGGGGGCCCCTGCACTGCCCATGCCAGTGGCATGGGCAGTGCAAGGGCCCCCAGGGGCCCCAGGACACCCCTTACCGCCAGCCTCTTCCTGGCGGTGAAAACCGCCAGAAACAGGCTGGCGGTAAGGGGGTCAGAATCCCCAGGGCAGCGCTGCTTGCAGCGCTGCCCTGGCGGATTCGCCCAGCCGGGGCAAAAACTGCGGGAAACTGCCGGCCCCGGTTTTCTGACCGCAGCTTTACCGCCGCGATCAGAATGGGCTTGGAAGCACCGCCAGCCTGTTGGCGGTGCTTCCGTCATTCGTGGCCCTGGCGGTCTTGGACCGCCAGGGTCAGAATGACCCCCTATGTGTTAGGAATACCCTATAGTTTATACAGTCTCTTTTGTTGTGATAGATACACGTATAAACATTCCATTAGCAACCTGAAAAATGTATTTATTGTTGTAGCATAAAAAGAATGATGACAGAAACCACAGGATGAGGAACATTTTTTTAAAAGTAATTTTAGTGGCATTCCATCTTCTCCCACCATTTACTCAACATGCAATGCTACAACATAATTTCTCTTTCAGAGCTGGTAATGAGTGAATCCAAGCAATCATTCTTAAATTTCACGATTGCATCTAGAGTGACTGAATCAATGTGAAAGATAATGCTGCTTTCAAGAGGAGCATACCCTTCTGTTTTAATTTATAGAAGACCTATAGGCTTCCATCAGATTCCTTAATCAAGTTTTCCTCTTTGTTTGGATTTGCATCTATCTGATTTTTTGCCCCTTGAAGTCTTATTGTACTTATAATCCTACTGATTCAATTTAGTTTTTTTTTTTTTTCTGTTTCGCCCATATTTCCTAGCAGACTTTTCATAATATTTTTTGCAGGTCTCAGCTCATACAACGGTAATCTGCGCTTGCAAAAATAGCTCCCATAAATCCCTATTTAATTTGGTCAGCAAATGGTTATATTTTAAAATTCCTAAAGACTAATATGCATTCTTTATTTGTTCTTGAATGGCTTTTTATATGCAGTTTGATTATTTCAGTGATCCCCACAAAATCTGTCTTCAAAAGCCGATGCCTCCATTGCCCCTATTATATCCCCATTATCTGAGCTACACAGATAAAGGGCCTGATTACAACTTTGGAGGAGGTGTTAATCCGTCCCAAAAGTGACGGTAAAGTGACGGATTTACCACCAGCCGTATTACAAGTCCATTATATCCTATGGAACTCGTAATACGGCTGGTGGTATATCCGTCACATTTGGGACGGATTAACACCTCCTCGAAAGTTGTAATCAGGCCCAAAGTGTGGAATAGGTAAAGGTGCCAAGAAGAGATATTACTTAAAGAATTGTTGTATAACTTATTGTTACTTACTGATGTACATCACTTACATCAAAAATAATTAATTTATATTAAGGTGTGCATGACATGTTTGTGACAAAAAGAAAATAATAATACCAGCAGATGTATTTGTTTATGAACTTATGAAAAGAACAAAACATGGGAAAAAGAAGACGAAAAGTGCACAGAATCAGGTGTTCTACATCAATGATGTTTCCAAGTACATTAATAATGTTATAAACAATACAATAAAAGTTTAAACTCTGTTGACATATGACAGTGTGTTAAGTGGCCACTTTCTATATATATCTAGAGAGTATTTGTCTATGGATTATAACAAAAAACTGTTCTAGATTGTACACATTATTTCAAGAAAAGACGGGTAACGTGTTGATGCTTTGGTCTCACTCTGTACTTATCCACAAGATCATCTTCAGGACTATATTGTTTGTATGAAAACCAAAGGCCCTCTATAAACATCAAAACAAACAGTTACCATATTGGTTTGTGACAAGTAAAAGGACAAACCTTTCAGCCATTTATTTTAAGACAGAGACAGAAAAATGTTTCTCCTAGAGAAGGAGAGATAGAACCCTTCACCCTGATGCTAACAGAGCCCAATCCCTATGGTGCACAATACATGATTGATTCAGCCCCACATCCCAGGAAAGAATAAGAATAAATGTCATGCATATAAATGTGAACCAAAATAAGTGCAACCGCATCTCAAGGAATGTGGTTAAGTATGAGTTAAGTGGTGGCATCTCTAACAAATCAACTAGATTTTAAGTTGTTGGTGCATATGCATCACGATGAATGATTGATGCACTTACTATAAAAGTTGATGATCTAGCTAAAGCAATAGATACCTGAACTGTATATTGAGAAAGGGTCATGGAATTTCAGACCAAAATCTCATAGTTGGTCACTGTTGATGAATAAGAGAAACCAAATTTGTTATATAGGAATCACTGTAGACCCTGTGTTTCAGAGAAAGTAATGAATTCATCTGTACTCAAATGGTTTCAAATGAAATATGTGTTATTCCAGCATCAATTATTAAAGGGATCAAAATATAGACTTCAGCCTGACAGTTTAAAGTCTAAAAAATAGTTAACATAAAAAAATGCTAAATAAGTTGTAGTGAGTCACAAGTACGTTTAATCCTTTAAGCATGTCTGCTCAAAGAACCTGCTTAAACCCTTGTGAAGAAACCAGTGGGCACTTTAAACAACTGGAAATACCATACATTTGTGTCTGCACAAGTCAGTATATGTAGAATTCTATAGGTGCAGTAATATTTAGCTGTAAAAGGATACAAAAATATACTTACGATTACATTTTTCATTGCAGGACTTAAAAGTCATATATCTTAGTTGAATCACTTATATCAAGAACTGAATAGACACTGGGCAACCCCGTCGGTTTTAAACAAATTGTCATGCCTTTATTTCACTCTGCCTTATCTACAACCTTTGTTTCAGGATTGCAACATTTTATTAACTAGAACATATTTACAGAATGTAAGAAAAGACCTCCGTGAACATAGACTTAGCAGAAAACCTACTTTTGAATTATATGAAATATCCAGCCAAACATTTTAGATGGAGGAATAAATAAACAAAAAGTCAGGCAGAAATTCTATAGACTTGCCAACAGAGAGTGGAAAGCATTGTGCGCCAATCCAACTTATATACTTAGACATATCGACTTCTGCTTAGTTTGAAGTCTCTGTGTTCGCCAATACCGAAGCTTCAAAAGCGCATAGAAAATGAAGCTATTTACACATGCTGAGAGGATAGACTCTAGCTTCTGGTCGGCCATGTTGGGAGTGAAAAAACCTTGACTCTTTGCGTGATGAAATGTCAAAACCAGTAATTTTAATACATAGATACAAGTAAACAAACTCAAAAGTTACTTGTAATCAGCCATATTGGGGGTATCATGACATTTGCTTTCAACATGAAGGAATAGCAAACTGATCAAACATAATTTGTGAATATTATTTGATGTATTGCTCACTGAAAAATTAAAGTCTACTGACCTGATTTAGATGTTGGCGGTAACGGTCTGGCTGTCGCTTTTGTGACTGAAAACCTGTCTGTCGCCATGATGGTCCACCCACCATATTTGGATGCTGGGAGTCCCATAGGCGAGACCTTGCATTCCTCCCACCGTCTCTCCCAAGAAACACCGCCCATGTCAATGGCACCATGGGGAAAAGTGGCTGCGGTGGATCCCCAGTCACATTTCTCGCCGTGCAGATTTGGATGGTCCTTATCACCAAGCAAAAAGTCACAATCAGACCACTAAACTTAAGTTGGCAGATTAGGGGGTAATGAGGTGAAAACTTACCTTTTCCCCCATTTCCACATCCGTTTTTGGCTGCATATGGCTGGACAACACCTACTGTCACTGTTGACACTGACCCATAGAGAAAGTTCGACCCCCCCATGCCAGACTTGAAAGTTGGGATTCCGCATTGCCAGGTTGACTTGGGTGGGCATTGCATGGGAGGTCGGGACCACTACAAGCTTATACATGTCTCAGTAATTTTCTCTAAATTACTGTGACATGCATATGTCAGGTACAGAGTGGTGTCAGACATGGATAAGGGCACACTGGCACAACATACATATCACACACATACACAACTGTCATTGTGGTGTCACTATTCATTGCCAAATGAATACTGGCACCACCATAATGGTCAAATCAGACTTGTCTAGGTGTCCATGTGTGCACATTGCAAGGGACCCTTACTGGTAAGGTCACGCTACCTATTTTGCATGTGAGTCAGTACGTGTATGTGTGTTTGCACTTGGATTGGCTGGTTGAGGTGGGGGGAGCTGGTGTGGGTGATGTGGTTGTGTCTGTATGTGTTTCACTGGCATGTGAGATCGATGTTGTGTATGTTGTGCTGTCATGTGACATATTCAGGTAAGTGTTGTTATTCTGTGGCGGATGTTGTTGTGATGCGTCTAGTGGTGCCTTTGTGTGAGCGTGCTTGAGTAGCTGAGTGTGTTTTTGTGTTAATTGCTGTAGTTGTTTTGTGTGTGGGTGTAGTGTCAACATTGTGTGTATTTCATGTCATAGATAGATGGTAACGTGTTTATCGCATGCATGGTTTGTGTTGTGGTGGAATAGCAATGGATAATGGTGTGTACATGGTGTGTTGCATCATGTGTTATGCAGGGGGACAAATATAATTAATGAAGAGTGTGTGTGTGTGTGTGTGTGTGTGTGACTTACCTGTTTTCCATAAACACTGACATTGTACGATGTCCATTGGGTCCAGCGATGGGGTCCCACTGTCAGCAATCGGCTGGTATGATACTGCCTGCACAGCTGAAACATCTAAATATGATGCACAGGAACCTGTTTGCTTGATGGCTAGAAAGAGAGCTCCATCATGGCGGTCTTCGGCTCAGCCGCAATACATCCAAATACAACGGTTGGAACGCCGTCAACTTGATGTTTTTTTCGGGTCTGTTGCTGACGCAGCTTGGTAGTAACACCATCAAGATCTAAATCAGGCCCTAAGATTTTTGATTTCAGTGTGATGGAATGCCTGAATGGTTAATCCTCACACAGAAGTACATGCTAAAAAACTAGAACGTTATATCTGCCCGGCCATGTTGGTGGTATCAAAAACCTTTAATATTGTCATGATGAAATGTCAACATAAATAAACCTGATTAGAAAATATTGTATTTAGGGGCATATTTATACTCTGTTTGCTCCGAATGTGTGTCAAAAAGTTTGACGCACAATCGGCGCAAACCGTGCACCATATTTAAACTTTGACGTCCGAGCCCCCGAACGCCAAAATCCCGCTGTGTGCGTAATTTTCGGGATGCTAGAAACCACCTTGCGTTAATGACATGCAAGTTAGGCGTTCCCGTCCAAAAAATGACTTATTTCCCGTGCGCTGTATTTATTCTAGTGCGCAAAAATGAAGCACGGCCGGGAGGCGGAGGCGGAAAATTATGCACACCCCGATTTGCATAAGAAAATAACGCCTGGGTCAGGGCAGGCGTTAAAATGGGGCAAACACACCTGTATTTAATGAACACACACAGAAGCAACAGCAGAGCTCCAAAAGAAAGATATGGAGGTGCTTTTCATCCAGCATGCACGCAGACGCAGACCACAGGACCAACAACAGCAGCTTCCACAACACCAGCAGGGACCCCAAAGGCAACGCAGAAGGCAGGAGAGGATATTCAGCAACAGGACAACCCTTATGGGAATCCGCAAACAAGACATCATTCAGAGGTACAGGCTGAACTGGCAAGCCACTCAGCAGCTGCTGCGCAACATTGAGCCACAGTTGGCAGCCAACTTGCAGATACCCTGCACCATTCCGCCAGAAACCAAGCTGCTAGCTGAACTACACATGTTGGCAAGTGTCTCCTTTCAAACTACTGGCGCCCTGGTTGCTGGGATCTCACAGCCATCATTCTCCGCCTTTCTACCCAAGGTACTGGATGCCATCATCTCACTCACACCCTAGCACATCAGCTTCCCCAACACACAGCAGAAGCAGCAAGAGGCAAAACAGGGGTTTTACCAAATGAATGGCTTCCCACACGTCCTTGGTGCCATTGACTGCACACATGTACGCATTGTGCCACCTGCTGCAACCAAACATCTATACCGCAACAGGAAGCACACACACTCCATCAATGTGCAGGCCATTGTCGATCACCGGGGATTGATCACCAACATCGTGGCAAAGTATCCTTTGAGTGTACATGATTCATTTATCTTCCGTCACTGCACCATTAATCAATGGACGATATGGAAATGAACTACTTGTTGGTAAGTACAGAAACCTACTTATATACACACACTGCACAGCAATCCTTTAGGACACACAACACATACACCACGACATCGACACGTGGACAGGAACACACTGAGGTTATGACACCGCAAGGCATGTTTGATATCTTCACCCAATGGGAGACACACCTAGGGACAAATGACCGTTCCAAATAACAACTGATGCCACTCCACAGACACAAGGGAAAAATGTAAAACAACACAATGACAAACACATGCCCCCAACTGGCAATACATCTGGGAATGTTAAGACACAGGGACACCTATTTCACAAGTCACAATGCAAGGGAGCACACACTGTACTGCAACTCTCCATAAATACTGCTGGCATCCGGTCAACAGCCAAACACCTGTTCAGATAAGGAAACAAGCTAATGGTACATCCTAGAAGCCTAGGAATCCACACAATAACACAAACACCAATGAGTCACAGACAACACAAGAGAACTACTGCCATGCAAGGTGATATTTATGGGGCAAGCTACATCAACATGTTCTCACTCATTTTCTCTTTCAGCTGCTCAGGGGTATGGGATCCAGCCATGGATTATGGCCCCATTTGCCAACCCAAGCACTGCAGCAGAGCATGCCTATAATGAGGCACTTAGGAGGACACCCACCATAGTTGAGAGGACCTTTGGCACCCTGAAGTCAAGATTCAGGTGCCACAATATCACCGGAGGCAGCCTCCTATACTCACCAGAAATGGTGTGCAAAATAATTTTGACCTGTGCCATCCTGCACAACATATGTGTAAGAAGGAACATTCCCCTATATGAACCCGACCCACAAATGCCTGAAGAGGAGGAAGAGGAGGATGCTGGCATCAACATGAGGGGGACCATCCAAATACAGCTGCAGGATTGCATCGGAGACAACATATTGCCCAAAATTTATTTTAACCCTACTCACCCATCACCACTGTCTTACCTTATGTAAATAAACACCTATACTAATCACCATATCATGGTCTCGATAATCATTTTCGCATAACGTTATCTCTAAATATCAGCTTCAGAGTGTAGCCTCATGGAGCATTGCTGAAATACAGATTAGGACACAGAATATTGCTAAACTAGTTATATGCGTATGAATGTACAGCCACATTCACTCACACTGTAAATGACATATATCCTGTACATGTCACATTTGAAGGGCAATATCAGAGGACCACACCTATTTCACACATACATGTTGGCAGCTTGGTTTGGCACACAACTAAGACACCATCAGTCAATAATGGACAAAATGCATCATACATGAGGCAGTGGATGTGCTATTGCATTAGTAACAGGAATGTATGACCAGACCCTTAACAGCAGTAACTGCTACATCACCTATCTTTGCAAGGACTATGTGTGACTAGATTTCCATATAAGCAGTAAAGTCATGGCACAAGTGCCCCAGGTATGACTAGCATTGCTCACAGGACACCCCCTGCCCATGGCAGCCCATGTCCTAAGTCCTGACACACACATGTTCCCTGTCTCACCCCACCCTTTTTTCAGAGGTTCCTGGAATGGAAATATGTGTCCCCAGATAATCCCTCCTCTACACACTCCCAGACTCACAATGTAAATCCAGTGTGCCACCTTCTTTAGTAAGGTATGCCCTAGTCATTGTATTTCTGTCTGCATGGACCTCAGGTTAAATAATGCACTGGCTTGTAGTCTCTAAGCCCTGTTATCACCTGTACATTGCTTCCCATGTGAAATGTACTGTTGGCCACTTGAACTTGAATCTCACCTACAGGACTTGTGAGAGACTGATGTGCACACACCTGTGAGCACCTCCATGGACACCAACCATTTGAACATGCACTGCCCTTGCAGCTGCTTGCAACAGCATTGAAGCTGCCATTTCATCCTTAACATTGTTATGCCTTCCAATATAAATCAGCTGTGTAATATAGCCTTTGGGTTAATGTGTTACTTTCCAACACACAGGACAAACACACTTTTCCATTTCCAATGTCTTGTTCCTCCTTTGACCACTCTCAGTCTGACCACTGTGTATTTACCTTGTGAAATGTTTGGAACCTGATTGACCCTGCATCGTGTGAGCCTGACTGGCTCTTGTCTTAGCGTTAGCCTAAAGGTTCCTTGAGCCTACATTTGTATCATAGTTGCTTTCCCAACCCTCATAATCCTCCTGGGGTATTGTGTCAGGTGGGTCTACAATGCATACTCAAATACATTGTATGGCAGAGTCAGTTTATTTATTGCACCATGGGGGGAACTTGTCTCCAAATAGCCGAATCATGGCCTATCCGTTGTCTGGGTCTCATGTATGTATGAGTGACAGATTGTGACAGTGTACCATGGCTGTATGCATGGATTGGGTATGGGGCCTCCAGCACAACAAACAACATCAGATATTGTGCATGAAATGTCTACACGTTAGGACCCTGACAGTCCACAAGATGATTCACATTGCTCCCAAAATATTGATGGGGCTTGTGTGGTGAATAGCTGTGAGAGTAATCAGCACAGATGCACTGATGTTCCCAGATACTGTGGGAATTTTAAAGGCCAACCTGTGTACAAATAATGTCAGGAAACCTGCTGGTATAAGATTCCAGAGACATTAACTTTGTCAGCAAACCAAGGTTGCCCTGTTGACAGTCTCATAACACGTCTGCAGTGACAGGGTTGGACCATCCCCATGTGTGTTCTTAAATCCCCATTGGCTTTCCTTCTATTGATCTGAGAAGGATACTTTGTAAATACAGGAAATAGCTCCACAGACTCATGACTAGACCTGCACGTAACTGTGACAACATAGACCCCAATAATTATACAGGCTAAACATTGGCCAACACACATGAACCAGACACCTCTGTGCATTTTACCACTGGAAATATGTGAACACGTGCTGCTTGGATTGCTGGTCCTCCACCGCCACTGGAGATACATGGCTCATTTATATGACTCCACTGTGGCGTAACATTACAATTGTGTATTATATAAGTGACTACGTGTTACAAACACGGTACCCACATAGTATGATCCCATGCCTAACTCATGGTGGGTTAACAAACAAGTGCCTAGGAAGTAGTATCCAACATTCCAGGACATGTGATGGCTAAGTTTTGGAACATTGACATGAACAACTGTCTGCTATCTATCCAGTGCATGCTATGTCATTGGTGGTATTTATGTTCCAAAAAAGCTAGGATGTGCACACAGCAGTTCTTGCTATTTGTATGACAAACACATGTCCACTCTCATTTCCACACTGACTTGCATCTGAGGGTTGGACACATTGACTCCACATGCATACCAGCAGATTAGCAAAAATGCATCTTGTGATGTTCACACAGTGGGTCAACAACAATAGTAGTAGCCAATTCACACAAATTGACCCATAGGCTTTGAGTTATTGTAGTGAGTTGTGTCGCCTTGCTATCCTCTCTTGAGGCAAAACATGCCCAAACTTGGTAATACATAATTGTATCCCACACGTTTGGCCATGTATTGCGTCAGTGATGCGTGAAAATCCAGTACACCAAGTAGAGAATCAGGGTCTTCAGTAGTATGATCTGTCACATGTGCCCATACACCGTAATGCCCAATGTGGGCGCAATCAGCCTATCTCTGTATTTTCACAACTGTCATGTCCCATTAAAAATGAGAAATTACCCAAACCCTGTTAATGTCAGAAATTGTGACGCATATACGTAAAAATGACGCACATGTGTCTAAAAATGATGCATTTGCGTCAAAATATGACGCACAATGCCCTGAAACATCCATTGGCCCTGAGCCGTAATTCCCACACTGTCCCCCCAGAAAGTGATTAAGTATAACACATATTTAACAATATGGATGCAAGGTTTTTTCTCATCATGTGCGTCAAAAAAATGATGCACTGACTGTAAGCGGCATTATATTTTGACGCATAACAATAAAAAATCACTGCATTTCAGGCAGGAAGTGATGTAATAGGATATCCTGTTTACAGAATTGGTACATTGGGTGTACTTTCACTTTCACTTTGCAGTCTGTGATATTTCCTAACTGTGTGGCTGTGTATAGACTTGTCTCTGTGCATTTTGTGATTTTGTCTCCAGTGTGGTCTTTAAATTGTCTTTTTGTGTATAATAACTGTATGTGGTATCCTGTCTGAGTGTTTTTGTGGTCAGTTATGTTGTCAACATTTGTCTTTGTTGTATTGGGAGTCTGTTGTGGGTAGTGGTAGTTTGGGTATAGTTGGGCTGTGTTTGTAGTTTTTTGGCATTTTCCTGTCCTACTTTCCCTCTATTCTCCTTTGTTCCCCCTTATCCCCTTATTTTTGGTACTATAATGTTGGGTAGGCCTCGTCTTGGCAGGATGGGAGAGGAGGAGCTGGGTAGGTTTATTTGGCTGGTGTGCCACTTCCTACCCCTGATGATAGAGGCAGATGGTTGTGTGATACAAGGCTATCACACAGAGGCAAGGAGGCTCCAGTGGGCAAAGGTGTTGTACCATCTGCAGAGAATATACAACACACCGCAAAATGACCACCAGCTGAAGCACCGCTGGGCTGACCTTGTTGCCAGGGAGCAAGATCTGCTGGACCACCTGGGGATTGTAATTGATGGCCCTGTTGGTGAGTACAAATCAGAGTAATGTGCACGTTTAAATGCTCTGTAGTAACAGAAGCTGAATTGTTCATATTCTGACGGCAATGATTTTTGAACATGTGGAATGCTAGTGAAACATACAGGGCCATATTTCTACTTTGTTAGGACCGTAATTGTGACCTGTTTTGAAGCAAGAGTGGCGCAAACTTCCAAAATACAATTGTATTTTGGAAGTTTGCTCCGCCTTTGTGTCAAACAGCAACACAATTGCGGTGCAAATTAGGTATAGATATGAGCCACAGTTGCCTGTGAGGTATGCAACTTTCCTACACATTACCATCATTTGTTGATGCAACAGATAAGAATAACTTTCCAAACACAACAGGAGCCTGAAAATTAGTGCTGGCTTCATGTCAATTGATGATGGCAAAGTGGCTCAAACATATGTTTCAGGTGTGGTCGGAGAGTGTATCAGGAAACATATTGGAAATCCAGATTTTTTTCATAAATATTGTGTCCCTCAATTGTTTTTGGATACATGTCTGAACTGGATTATGGCACATACGTAATAAGTAATAGCTTACCTCAAGTAACATCTTAGACTGATATTTTGAGTTTGTAGTGCCACTTTTCAATTGGGATGGCTGGCAAAAGGTATGCACATGGGTTCATATCTCTACGGTTGGTGTAACTCACCATAGCTGCGGCACATAAAATGAAGAAAATGATACAAATTGAGGGCTGACAACTGTTCCTGGCCCTCTGTACATTGTACTTGTGTGTCTAAAATTGGACTTAGTCACAATGTCTGGGTGACTGGTATTGCAGTCCTCAAGGAAATTGGCTTTGGATGTCTCTCATGGATACACATGATGAGAGGAATACACACCATGAATTTGTCTGCTAACTAATGAAGGAGCATATTTGCCACCACATGATAGTCAGGGCCACTGCATGTGTGCAGATATGTGTGTCTCACTCATTGGAGTCCCCGGGTCTGTACATGTTTGCAGTGGTATGTAGGATGCATCATGTCTGAGAAGCCTTACTTTCTGAATTAATATTACACATAGTATTTGTATTTTGAAGTGTTGTACAGTGCACAGACATTGAGCACATTTCTCCCTTCCATGCCTTACAGGTGGACCTGCAAGCAAAACTATTGGAGAGGAGGCCCGATTTGCGGACCCAGACATCTCCAGTAAGTGTTTATATTTCTGTTCTGTATTGTGTTTGCTGATGATGTGTGATTGACTCCTGTGTGTTGGACACATAGCAAGGTGTGATGCGCTGGTCAATCATCTGTTTTGTTCCTTGAGTGGCGTATCATTATATCACCATCTTTAAGTTGGTCAATCCTTATCCTATTGGCATATTTTGGGATCCTAGGTCAGTCCTGTAGGCACGGCAATGTGAATAGGGATGAGTTATATGGATAAAACTTGAAATCAGAAAATGGAGCAGTGTACTATATTAGTTAATTAGTCAGCAAGTCAGACCCTGATTTTCACATAATAGAGATGCAAAAGTCTTACCCACAGACTTCAGCTTCCATAATCACTAATGAACATGTTGGACTGTATGTTTAACTTCCTAGCAGCATGTAGATCCACATGTTGTGCTACGAGTATGAGGCACTTGAGTTCAATGGCCTAGGTGTGCATGCAGCTCGTGGCCAGAAGTGTGCTTGCATCTATCTGTTTGTTGTAAGCCATGGCTTACTGGTAGGAAATGATGTAGACAATGGTCTGCATTTCCAAAGATAAGTGTTGATGGGATTGTCCAAGGTTTGGGTGTATCCTATTTGGACTTCCTCCTTACCTGTGGTGTGTTGGCCAAACCCATGTACAACATTCCAAAGCTTCCTGGGTGTCCTTGTTGTTAGAAATGATTAGTTGC
Organism: Pleurodeles waltl; assembly: GCF_031143425.1. Classification (NCBI taxonomy): domain Eukaryota; kingdom Metazoa; phylum Chordata; class Amphibia; order Caudata; family Salamandridae; genus Pleurodeles; species Pleurodeles waltl. The sequence continues at coordinate 769,826,889 of NC_090439.1, read as the reverse complement.
ATGTCCACCCCCTCCTCAGACACAGGCGTAGGGTTGTGAATAGTGTACCTAGGACTGATGATCCAAGTTTGGTACACAGACATGTACATCAGTAATTCACTTGTCCAAACCTAGGATAACCACTCATGATTGGCACATGCATTCTATACTGGCAAGTCCATTAAAAACTTGCAGATCTTGTGGCCCCAGATTGCCATCCAGAAAATAGAAATTTGTTGGCCTGTCAGTAGTGGAGGATATGCAGCATAATTTGTAGCTGACAACTGGCAGAACTATGATGCCAAAGTCATTCCAGTTGTTACCCATCTTGTAGGGTTTGGATGTGCTATTTGATGATAGGACATTTGTAGGCTGGCTTGCCATGTACTTACTCAGGGACTATCAGTGATCTGTATGATGATATGGGCTGTTACAGGTACAATAGATGTTTTGTCTGATTTACTTTTTGACTCCCATCCACCTTCGATAGTTTCAACGCAGGGCAATGCGTTACCGCCACATTCTGGATGTGGAGTCTGGGTACTGCAACATGGCAAGACGATATCGCCAAGAGAGAGCCTCCGGCCCTCCATGTGCACCACAGCCACCACCACCAGCACCACCATCACCACCCAGGTGGCCCCAACAGGAGCTGGGACCTTTGCTGGACCATCTACAGCAACAGCTCCAGGACCAGTCACAGCACCACCTGCACCTCAGCCTACGGACATGGCACTGACAAGGGCCTATACGTCATCGACTGGCACCCAGACCACCCCTGCTGCAGCCATAGACCCTGAAGCTTTTGCTCAGATGCAAAGGAACGTGGACCGTCTCCTACAGAAAATGACCAGACTGCAGCAGGAGATGGCACAAGTGAACCAGAGGGTGCGTGCCATTAAAAAGACCCTGAGGAGGGCCAACATGTAGGCTTTGACTCTGACATGATTCCCTCTCCTCCCTCCTCTTCCCTGGTTCTTTAACCTAGTGGGTTTAGGAGGCTTAGTGTAAGGTTAGTATAGGCTGTTAGTTTAGTTAGTGGTAGTGGGTGGGGGTTTCATACTTTTTTCAACTGTTATTTATTATGTGTGTGGGTGGGTGGGTGGTGGGCAATGTTGGGGTTTTGGGCCCGTATTTATACTTTTTTTAGCGCCACATTTGCGCCGCTTTTTGACGCAAAACGGTGCAAACCTACAAAATACAATGGCATTTTGCAAGTTTGCGCCGTTTTTGCGTCAGAAAACGACGCAAATGCGGCACAAAAAAAGTATAAATACGGGCCTTGGTGTTTTAAAAAATGAAAAAAATAATAAAATATATTAAAAAAAATAAAATATATATATATATATATATATATATATATATATATATATATATATATATATATATATCTTTGTTTAGTATAAAGATAGTATGTGTTTAGGTTAGTATCTGTTGTCCTCCATGTGTCTTGTCCTATCTCATAAGGGGGTGGGGGATTGATGTTTAGATCATTTCGTTAAATGTGATAAGTAAGTTTAGCTTAGGTTAGTTAGGGACAGTTGTGGATAATGTGTAGTTAGAGTAGAATAGGTTAGGTTTGGTGTTTCCCCTGGTTTTAGCTTCTGTTTTTACTGTTTAATAAATATCTAGGTAACCCTTTACAGTATGTGTCACATGCTTGTAGATCAGGGCCTTGCCATGAGTGAACAGTGTCTCTTTGGTATTTTCTTTTGTGTCCCATGCTGCAACCATATCCCAACTGAGCTGTTACATTGGCAGCTACACCAAAGCTACTTAGCTAAGATTCGGCCTTCCATTGCACCCACCACTCACGGTTACCATGGATCCCAAAGTGTGGTTATTTAGTGCTGTATGTTTTCAAGGTCCCATACTTTGCTACCACATTTGGTATTAGGGACACTGTGTAAAGTCTGCCTGCAGCCTGATGTCCCAGCAAATCCTTATAAGGTGAGTGGTAGTATGGTATACATAACACCCACCTATCATTTGTTACAATGTTCATCACGGTTACTTATTTGTGTGGTAACTCATACATATCCCATCATGCTGTTTGGTGGGTGTTAGGTAAAATTTGGCTAATATGTCTCATACGTAAGTTTTGACTTTCAGTAACAATCGAAGGGACTTTTTTCTGGCTTAGACATCCCTTGAAGAGGCGTTAATCTGTACAACACAGCATTTTGGTGCATAGTTTCTATTTTGCTATGAAATAACTCTCAGGGAGGGCAGATGATGGTACAAACCAGGCCACTGTGCTTAGTTATCAGCCAAGAATCGTTCAGGTCAGGTGTCTAGACAATCAATGCTCATTGACCTCAGGTGAACATCACTGATGGCCATCACGGTTGATGTGTCACATTACACAGAGACAAATTTGTTGTGTAAGTGCTATTTATTTAAAAGAGCTGTAGTGCTATATGTACATTGTCCATTAGTGTGACATCTTCCATTGTGATGCTACATAAGTGCAAAAGGACATGTCATTGGACATGCTGGGGTGAAGTGTCAGACAGTGCAGAGGTACAGGATTTGCCAATCAGTTAGTGAGAGACATTCACAGTGCAGGCTGACAAGATAAACAGTGGGTTGAAGAACAGTGCTTGAGTACAGTTGTTGCAAGACTGACATGTTACAAAGCACAGGACCTTGGTAATAGGTGGCCATGTGGCAGGGACTAGTGCTACTGGGTACTCTGACGGGTGAAGGTGATCTGCTCCACGTCTTCATCTTCTGACGTGTGTGTTGTCTCCTCTGCCCTTGGTGGTGGTTGTGAAGGGGCAACACACACCTCAGTGTTTGAAAACGTGGAGTCAGACATCCCGGTAGCTGCTAACTGTGGGGGTCTTAAGGGCAGTACTGCAGCAAGGAGGAGCTGCTGGTTCTTAAGAATAGCAGCCACATCACGGTGGTAGGCAGCCAGGTCGGCCCTGAGGGGTTCAATATTGCATTTGTACACGCGTTGACAGGATTGTTGTTGTAGGTATTGGGTCAACTCTATTACAGTTGTGCTGATTTCCTTCAACCTTTTTTCAACTTCCTGCATGATTGTTGTTCGCACATGCATAGCTGCTGCCTGTTCAGTTGACATCATGCACGAACGCACACCCTCTAGGCTGGCTGCCATAGTTTGCATCCCCACCCACACCTCCTTTGCCAGCTCCCGCTGTACTCCAACTACAGTTCGCTCAAAGCTGGTGCCAGGGTTGTCAGAGTCCTCAGCTGGGTTGGAGCTGGCAGGCCGTACAATTGGGGTGGTGGGTGGGTCCTCTGTGATGGCTGCTGTATCTGTGCTCCTCCTTGTGACTGAAGGTGGGCTCTGGAGGGTTTCAAGGACATCTTGGAGGGTCTGGTGGCTGTTGTTTGTCAGCTCGTCATCCATGTCATCAGGGAAGTCCATGACAGGCATAACTGCAGGAGAGCCATCGTCCTCTGCAATGAGATACAGTACAATTAGTGTGTCTGTGTTGTGGGCTTTGTAATGTGACATGCCTTCCTTCCAAATATTTTAACATTGTGTTCTTGGTTCCTGTTCATTGTTCCTGTCTTTCACATTAGCATTCTCCCAGGCCTATGCCCCACCTGCATGTCACATGTAGTGTGGTCAGTTTGTGGACTTGTCTGCATCACATCCTCTAGGTGTTGGTTCTGGACAGATTGTGAATTGCCACCTTCTTGTCCTACTCAACCCTCTGTCTACCTCCATTCTCATGGTGAGCCTTTCACTGGCTGTGGGTGTTCTGATGGCACTTGCACCACACTTAACACTCTGGAACTGACCAAGTCTCAGATATTTCACATCCACCTACATGTTGCTGAGACCTAGGATATATTATGTATGGCATTGGCATGGCATGATACGGGTGTCAGCATTGGTAGTGTGTACTGCTGATGTTGGGAAATGTGTGCTACATTGGATTGCACTGGTGGTCCTAGAAGTGTTCCATTTCCTCCTCTGACTGTGCAGGTGTAATTCACTAGCCAGTTACATATGTCCTCCTCCTTCTCAATGCTGTTATCTGAGCAGTATGACATTTGGGATGTTGCATTGTGTCATTGAAGCTATTGTGACCCATGCATAGGGTAGACCCTGACATATGTAGCATGGGTATGAAATTAGTGCTGTGTACCTCATAATGTTTATGACAAAGGCTGATGTCTGTAGCAACTCTGGACAATCACATTTGACAGGATTGGAACATTTGCATTGATTTCAGGGGATTGATGACGTTGTCATCCTGAACCCTCTAATTTGGGTATGTTAGATCCATGGGGACATTACTGCCATTAGCTACTAGACATGCACACACAGCAGGGGTGGTAGTGGCAACTGTTGTCAATGTTAAATTCCACTTGCAGATATGGCCTGAGATTGTTAATTGGGCTCTACTTCATGTAGGGAGAATACTGGCTGACGTGTGACAGCAGGCCAGTTTTACATTGTACCCTACCCTCCTGGCCTGGCTTTACCTTTCCATCATCCTTGGCATGGAAGCATACCCCCATGCAAAGGTTGTTGGTGTAGTGTAGTACTGTGCCCCAGGTTTCCTCTGAATGGGCCATGCCCCCGTGCCGTGCCCCTTTACCCATGCAACTCCCTGAATATCATGACTTACATGGATTGTGTAGTAGGTATGACCCCCCCGGTTGCAGTTAACAATTAGGCATTTTAGTTCCCCATGCCACTTACCCTGCATGTGTGTTGTCTCCTGGTAGTCTGCGCTGTCCTGTCCTTGAATTCCTGTGACGATCTCCTCAGGGATGACGGCTGTCACCATCTCCTCCATGTGGTCCAGCGCCTCCTGCGGTGCTGGACTCCCACCTCCAGTCTGTAATGCTGCCTTCCTGTTCCTGGCCATCTTTTCCTTGGTCCTGCGCTTGCAGTCATGCCAGCGTTTCTTGCACTCGATGAATGTTCTCCTAACTTCTGCCACACTGTTGATCTTATCAACAATTTGTTGCCATATTGCCTCTCTCCTACTAATTGGCAACTTTGACGTGACAAACAGTTGGTGCTGGTGTTCCGTCACCTCTTTCACCAGAATTTCCTGCTCCTCTGCACTGAAGCAACACTTTATTTTCTTCGTCTCCCTGTCCTGGGTCTTGTGTGGGTCCTCCTGGCTGGTTCCTGGTCTGTTGTCATCTTCCTGGGGTCTGTGCAAGCATCTGGGATCCATTTTGGCTCTCCTATGCACATTTTGCAGTGTTTGCTGCACTTTTTGATGTAAATGCATCAAAAAACGGCATGCATCTGGTTTGCAGCGTCGTAAACCTCTCACAGTCATTTTCGCTGCATTAACATCGTTTTCCTTTATGACGTGACGCAGTGGTTTGAGTAAAAAAAAAGACTCACACCTGTGGTTTGCGCCACCGTGCGTCAAAGTATAAATTTGACGGCCGCATGGGGCAAATAAATGGCGTTAGCCGGCGATAATATTTTTGACGCAAAACTGTGTCGGGGCAGTTTTGCGTCAAAAAGTATAAATATGGGCTTTAGTGTGTTAGTCACCAGAAAGGTGCAGAGTGAGACGATATATGCCTTAAGGTTCATGTTGACAAACTTTGTGTTTTAAAATGAAACTGCAACAAAATAGAATGTGTCTACATCAATTTTACAAATACCAGCGATGTTGATAATCGGAAAAACATAGCAACTTCAATACAAAGGACGAATATATAACTCCAGTTCAGTATGTACCAGTCCCTATTTTACAAAACCGTAAAACAATCTTAAAGAGAAATCATTCTTTTATGTCTATAGTTTTGGCTTAAATATCTGTTGCTGATGTAACAATACTTCCTTATGTAAACAGATAAAACAAATCACATGTGGACTATATTTACATAACAAACAAGTTATGATTGTATTCATACTACTAGTGCAGATAAAGTCCAATATATAAGCAGAAACAGTCTTTCGTGAATCAGTGATTTCCTACAAAACACAAAAACAATGAGCAAATCAAATATATGCACATAAACCATTGTTAGTAGATCAGTGACTTCAAGAACATCAGAAGAATGAACAGATTACTTCTACGTATTGGAAATGTGGATGTATATAGCTACCCTTTTGCACATTTCTTTGGTCACTGATATAAAATAAACTTTAGATCTCTATTCTAATAACCTGGTTGATCTACACTATGTATTCTCTGCCTCATTTCGTAAAGCTAGAAGTTCTAATAAGGCTAGAATCTCTAACTGTGTATCTATAATGTGGCTAGTGTTTGCCACTCTACAAAGGCATTAAATATTTTTCACATACACTCCAGTTTCCAAGCCCATCAATTTTCTTTAATCGTCAGAATGCAGTCAATATTAGAAGAACTTATCATGGGGTTGACATTATCAGTCACCCACCACATGAGTACTTTTTCTTAAAAAAAATAATAATAATCTTTTTATAAAAAAATTGCTTAGTAGACAGCACATATATTGTTGGTTCGTTTGTACAGTAGATGCCGGAAAAAGCGCAGACAAAATCACATGCATTCAAGCAAAAATTGTCATGTAGGTTAGTTTCTCAAAGCACCTTTGTGTGGAAGTCTGACACGGGGTTGTAAAAACAATAAAACAAGACCCTCCCCCTCTCCTACTCTGATTTCCCTGTGGTTAGTAGCCTCTGTGTATTCACCAACCATCCCAGATCTTCCCTCATTTCTTATGGCAGCCCCTTCTTTGCGATACTGTCTATTCTGCTCATCGGCACCAGTCCATGTTAGCCTTCCAGTCCTCAAAACAGGAAGTTGTGCCTGCTCCCCAGACCCTTGCAATATTACACTTAGATACATGGCAGCCAATACCAGCCAGATATTCTTGTATCAGGCCAGACCTCTACCCCAGTGCTACTGAGGAAATGCCACCTAGCCTCAAGTGAGATAGTCAAACCAGTGACCTGGGCCTTTACCCGTACCACTCCCGCCCAGTAACGCTACACTTGGAGGCCGTCCCATTTTTTTGTGGAAAAAGGTTCCTTCCTATCCGCATCCCCTAGGGCACAAGGTCATTCCACACCTTCCCAGATAGTGTAGAAGCGTTCTAAAATAGAATTATCTGAGAAGTAACTGGACCAAGAGGAATTGGGCCTCTATCATTACTTCCCTTGGGCTCTGCACTGCCTCAGCCCAATCTTCATCCTCAATCAGCCTGATATCTCTTTTCCATGTTTCTCAAAGGGCCTTTAGTGGGTCAGGGGAGTTATTCATGATAGTTTTATAGATCATGGAGATGGCTTTGTCTGTCAAAGGGTCTAGTAACAGGAGGTCTTCCAGTGGTTCCAGTGGTGCCACCTCAGGCAGCTGTTTCCCCTTTCTGATGTGTCATTGAAGGGCTTGTCTCAGCTGTATATACCAGAAACTTTCTGACTCTACCATCTTGTACTCTTGCTGCAGGTCCTCAAACGACACTAGGGCCTGACCCTTTCATATGTCACCCAAATGTTCTATGCCTAGCAGTGCCAATCTTGAAAAACCCTCAAGGTTCCCAGCCTTCTGCAATAGGTCACTGTCCCACATTGGGTTCCTGTCAGTCAGTCCACTCCACCACCCCAGGTACTTTGTTAATTCACACCAAACCCTAACTACTGTCTGGGTGTGTATTAGTAGAGCGTGTCCCAGCCTCCTACGGTAGAAAGCCAATGGTTTGCATCTGTCTCCCATAGCATCTGGGTGTACATGGTATGTGGAGTCTGAGTAATCTGAAAATGCTCAGTCATTGACCACCACTAATTGATTTACCTATAGTACCTATAGTATTTGAGGGTATCTGGGACTCCCAGCCCTCCCATCATAGATTCCTCTCTGGAGTTTGCAGAGTGTTATTCTTGAGCTACCCCCGTCCCACACTGGCTGTTGTAACTCATGGTCAATCTTCTTGAAACAATCTGGGGGGCGTTACAGGGAGTATTCTGCAAGACACATAGCAGGCAGGGAAGAGTCATCATTTTAAAGATGGCTGCTCTACCCATCAGCAACACTGGAAGGTCCACCACTGGCAACATCCCTACGGAGGCAATGCAATTGTGGGAATAAGTTGGATACTAGAAATTTGCCAGGATCCTCTGTAATGTGTATTCCAAGGTATTGAAACCCATCATGTAAAACTGAAGCCATGCAGCTTGGTGGAAGCCTAGTGGTCCCTCCCGCCATTGGGAATATGAGGGACTTATCCCAGTTGATCAGGTATCTAGAGTATTCTCCAAAAATGTAAAAAATTTATAGTATTCTATCTACTATGTGGAGGGGCTTTGTGGCATAGAGTAAAATGTTCTCAGCGTAGAGGGAGATCCATCCCTCCTAATCGCCATTCACACCCACTTCTCAGATAGATGTGTGAGATATTTTTCAGAGTGTTCAAACTGCATATATTCTTCAACCACAGGGGCGTGTTCTACTCTACATCTTCCCTTTCTCAATAGTTGGGTAGCCACGTGGACATTCAATACAGTAGATTACATTAGAGGTGTTAAAATGTGAAATTCTTTTAACGGAAGAGTAGAAATCATTAATGTTGAAGTTCTTGACCATTTTAGTTATACATCAAGTGATGCAGGAATTGCACTTAGTCAAGCATTTCAACATAACTTAATGACCTGAGATGGGTGTCAAATGAAGCATCTGTTGAATTGTTGATGATGAAGGCTAAACATATGCTTTGATGAGATGGTCTTTCAAGTTAGAGCCTCTTCTAAATGCAAACAGTGGTTCCTCATTGAATTGTGGGTCTCCCGACGGTAGACTCTAATGTGTATTGATTATTTTCTTGATTTTACTGGAAAGTGTGCCAAAAGTGGACACACATACCAACTAAGATTGTTTCAGTCTTTCTCTGATTTCTGATTGGGCTTCCCCTACTGCAAAGTCTATGTATTTTGATTCAAAGTTGGCTACATAGATATTCTCTAAATTCGGGGTGAAAACTGGCCCCATAGCTACATCTTTTATTTGCTCACAGAGCTGTTTTTCAAAAGTAAAGAAATTACGGTTGAGAGCCAATCAGTGCATTCAATAATGAAAGAAGTTGGAGCGCGATGAGGGTGAACTCTCATATCTAGAAGGTCATTTAATATGTATAGAATGTCTTGTTGAAGAATGTTCTCATACATACTCTCAATGCCCATTGTAACTAATAGTTTTTCTTCTCCATTAATGGATAATCTTCTAAAGAATTGATGACTGCTGTTGTGTTTTCTATATAAGTAGGAGGATTGATACTACATGGTTTTATAAAGAAATATGCATATTGAGCCAGTGGTTTCAAGATAGAGTTGCATTCAGAGACACTTGTGCATCCTGGTGGTGTAAGTTGGTTTTTAGGCATTTTTGGCAAAATATAAATTACTGGTACTGTTGGGTTTATGTTAATAAAAAAAACAGACTCTTTAGAACATAACTACTCCTAATTCAAACTTTTTAGTTTGCTGGATTTGTGGGAAGTTTCCATAATGACCCCAGATAACAGAGTTGAGAATTGACCTTTTCATTAGAGGCAGAGATATCCATGAAAACAATCCTACTGCCTTTATTGGCTGGTTTAGTGATTATATTCTGTAGAGACATCAAATGTGAAGGGCTGTATTCTGATCTTTCGACAAATTGTATTTTCTGTAATGTGGAGTTTTGAATAGATCATCTAGTTCTGTGAGAATGGCATGTTCAAATGTTATTACCTCTTTAGATACCATTTGATCATTTGGACAAAAGGATGACTTGATGTTTAGGTCAGTGGTGTCATATACAGGTATCGAAGGATGACGTGCTCTGTAGACCAGTGGTGTCATATACAGGGACTGTTTTGTTTTTCAAGAAAAAATGTTTGAAACAAAATTATCTAAAAATTGATGTAGTTCAATGTGTATCTCAAAGGGTCATTTATCTGTGGTGGGACAAATGAAAGTCCAGATGTTAGAATTGTGTTTTCCATTTCTGTTAATTCATATGAAGAAAGATTAAGGATTGTTAATGGTTGATTTGTATCTACCATTCCTAATACTGATTCCTGGTATGTCTGTAGCCAGGAGTGTATTGATTGTAATACCATCCTCTCCTGTCTCCCCTCTGCCTCCTGCATGGGCCTGGACCCTGTAGTTCTGGCCTTAAAAGGTTTGATGGGATGTAGATGGTTGATTGCTATCGTCTCCGATATGCGCACCACTTGTTGATTAGTCGCTATCTGTATCAGAACCTGTATCTGAAAAAGTTATTTATTTCACATGTTGTGTGGTAGAGCCTTAAATGTAACACAAATCATTTCTAAGATCACTATCTGTATCAGAACCTGTATCTGAAAAAGTTATTCATTTCACAAGTTGTGTGGTAAAGCCTGACATTTGACACAAATAATTTCTATGGTATGTTATAATTTCTTAATATTTTTTCAGATGAAGGTTCTGATCCTCTTCCAATAGGCCAGTTGGCTCTTCCACACTAAATTGAGTCCTTCCTCAGACTATTGCAACCCTGTGGCAAAAGCAGGAGTCTACCCAGGTGACATTTGCACAGCAATGCCTTTCTTTGGGTTCAGTGAGGAACAGAAGTCACTTCAGTCTTCTTCAGATGCAGGGTTCACCTTTTTCCTGATGTTTCTTAGAGGTTGAGGAATATTCTGAGAAGCAGAAGGTGGGGTGCCATTTTATCCATTATGCTAGCCAGTAACTAGAGACATTCTAGTACCAACCCTACCATTTTTACAACACTCTAAATATGATAGAACACGTCAGGCTACCCTTTCATGACCTGATCTACTCACAGATCCTGATGTATGAAAATAATTATTCACCCCCTTACCCTGAAATGAGAGCAGCTTCCTCAATTGTTGTAAGCAGAGGCAAATATTTGAGAGGACTCTCCTGATGAAAATCTGCAGTCACTTGAGTTTCTTTGGGTCATCTTCATCTGAAAATGAAGGCCTGCCCCTTTCCAAATGGCTCATCCCAGTTAAGTTCTTCAAAAATTGCTACACAGCAGTTATCTTTCCTTTAGAGATTGGTGCATTGTTTCCTGGCAGCACACCTATTCACACTCAATTGTGATTCTTATTACGACCACTGAAGGGAAGTGAAAGCCAGCAGAACTTGTTTGATTACTAATAGGTTTTCAGGTAGCACAAACTATAATTGTAAAAACTTACATTTCCACTGAAAATGGAATTACATTATAAACTAAACATTTTCATCAAATTTATGCCATTTTTCACACTTTCCATTGGAAATGTTCATTCTACTTGTTCAACTGCCCCACCTTTAAACATTAAGCACATAAACATGTGGACTTAGGTAACGTTTAGTGGTGAGTTAGATAATGTATAAAATTATTTTTTTTGACAGAGTGTCCTGTCCAGCTAGATGACAGACACACTTTAACAGTGTTCCTCTGAGATCTCCTCTGCCATCTGACAAAAAGGAGGGGTTGACCGCTTCACCCCTTCCTGCATTGTCTACTGCTGTTTTAGGTCCACCACCTGATAAGGCCAAGGGCATGGTACAGTTGGACCCCCACATGGGCAAGGACTGCAGAGGACTCATGGATGCCCATCTGCTCCCCGGGGCCTAGGAAGATAAGAAACATCCCCCTACCGGTCCTACCTGCGTCCAGCTGCTCATGCCACCCATCTTGAGGACCTAGGGGCAAGTAGGGTGGCTTCAGGAATGGAAATTCATATCATCCTTTCACCGTGCAGCCTGCATAAAAATACCAACCAGCAGCAGGGGGCTTCCCTTCTAAATTGACAACAGAAGGATACCAAAGATGACCTGGCTAAGATCTTGAGACCAAGGAACATTATAATAAAGACTGTAGCCTGGGTGGAGCACAAGAAGAACTCTACCACATGTTTAGGGACCCCCCCGGTTGACATCTCCTCCACCCTTGTGTTCATCGCACTCCGCAAAGAGGCACAATGGGAAAGATAATCTCCCTAATACCGAAGCCCAAACTATAATGTGGAAATAAATAACTGCATCATCAAATGGAGCCAGGCTTCTAGGCGGCTTCTCCCTGAACCACAGGCCCACAGAAATGAGCCATCTGGGAATCATACTAAAAGCCAACACATGAGGCGGTTGAGACAGAAATTAGTGATGTAAGGTTGATGTGTCCCACCTCCACCATGACTTCCAGAACTTCACCAAAAGAGTCTCTGAGGCAGAGGGTCTGATCTCAGGGTTAGAAGACGATGTAGCTATACCCTCAAAATAGGATGTCTAAAATGTTATCTGTAAAGGTCACTCTTGTAACCTGAGCGTAAGATGCCAAACCAGGTACAAATGTAATAACCTTTGCTTTTTTGGTTTCACAGAGGATATTGAGTATATCAGCCCTGCAAAATTCTTGAAAATATGGGTGAATTCTGAAAACTGGAAGTTCGGATCTCACAGTGGTTTGTGATTGAAAGAGTGCATAGATCACTGGGCCAGAAACTCACCCCTACTCGGCACACCTCCATGCTCAGTAATTGCATAAATCCTTTTGAAAGCTAATGTCTCTGTTCTGATAATTGAGTATTCAGGCATTAGACATTATCCCTCAAGAGGCCTGTGGAGTTGGTAACTTTATGTCAATCGTCCCATATCATGATTTACCTAGACTATACCTTTGCTGTCCAGAAAAAACAGACTTTTTATGAGGATTTGAAACAGAAACTTTGTGCCCTTAACCTTCAATAAATGCTCATTTTCCTGGTAATGTTTAAAACAATTCACTTGACCGGTCACACTTCTTTGAAACTCTGGTGCACGCCAGAGAATGGGCATCAGAAAAGAAAGATCTGAAGCAAGCAGCGACTCAGAACAATGATTCCCCAGACCAGGGACACCATCCTCACTTGATAATCACACAACCTAAGCCAAGAAGGAAAACAAGATCCAAGCGAGAAGGTAGAAAAACACAAAACTCACTAGATGCTTTGTAAGTTGTGTTAATTTTTTTATTTTTCAATTGGAAGTTACAGGGCGACAGTTGCTTGGAGGGAGGAAGTATGGAGTAGGAGGTTATTGGGAAGTGGAAGCTAAACTGTCCTGAGCTAACACTCTACATGGCTGCAGCACCAGCAAAACTCTGCAACCCCCATGACAGCCCACTCAACTATGTCTTGAATCATGTATGGTCTATTAGATCACATGAAAAGGACAGCAGACCCCCAATATGCCAAGCACTCCTAGTCATTAATTCTTATGTTGCAAGAAACACATCTCTTGAGATCCCCCTATTCATGTTTATGACAACTCTGCTATGACAGGGTTGTCCCTGTGGGTCTTACAAGGGGCTCCTGTTGTGGGTCCAAGAGCTTGATTCCAGTGAGGTGATGTTGCTTGCAGCATTCAGACTTATTTGGGGATATTCATTATGTCCTTGAATATCAAGTTTGCAATAACCAATGCTTGTTACATTTCTCATTTATTATAACCAATGCTTGTTGATTATGTACGTTCTATCCTTCCTGCTAAACATGTGCCAAATGTAACTGCCAAAACATGTGCTCTCCACAATGTGATCTGTAATGAACATGTGCCACAATCAAGAGGATAATTGCTCATTTCCTTAACAAGCAATTAACTGCCTTTCCACCTTCTCTCAACTGTAACTGCTAAAATGTGTGCTCTTCACAATGTAAAATGTATTGAACATGTGCCACGATCAGGAGGACAGTTGTTCATTTCCTTAAAAAGCAATAAACTGCCAAAAGGCACATGTTGACATTTGATTATTTAAGGATGTTTGTTGGCCACAGTACAGCTCACCATAGTACTTATTTACGCAATAGTACAATAATTTATTATGCTATTGTGGCGCTTTGCTGGATTAGCACCATCAATTATGGCGCTACTGCAGAAAAGCACTAGAGAGGCCAAAAGGCTACTATGGGGCCTTCACTTTAACGCCTGCGCCAAGCAGTCATTAAAAAATTACGGAAAAAATGTCTCAGTGAAATTGTATAGATTTCGCTGTGCCATTTTTTGCAGCCTCCCTGCGTGGGAATGCCCCCTTGCATACATTATACGTGGCACATGTATAATGTGGTTTAAGAGGTCACAAAGTGGCACAATGCTAGCATTGCGTCACTTTATAAATATGGCAAAGCAGAATGGCATCCTTAACGCCACATTAGCTTAAAAAATGACATTAGTGTGGCGCTAAGAGGAGATAGGGCCTTGTACACTCTGGCCCATAATGTCCATATTCCAAGAATGGGTTGATCCTCTCAAAGAAACTCAATCATAGACAATACTCAAAATGAGCTATGGATTAGTGAGCGCTAACCTGAGAAACAGTACTCATGCTAGAATTAGGTTCTTCAACAGGAATACGGAGGAAGGATGAATGCTGAGGAGCAAGAAGCTACAGTAGAAGGTTGAGTCATAGCTTTGGATGTGAAGGCGCTGGAGATGTCAGTAGAGTCAGGATCACAGGAAGGCTTGGAAGACTAGAGTGATGGAGGTTCTGGGTGACTCATATGGTTAGTGCAGGGTAAGATGCTTGCTCAGGACTGGAATGAGGCCAAGCTTCAACTTTGGGCTTAGATGAGGTTTATATACATCCTGAGAAGACTGTTCCAGAAGGGTATGTGACTCACTTGGAAGGGCTGGAAAGTTTCAATGGAAACCTGGGAAAAACATGTATTAACCTAACAAATGTGACCTTTTGTAGACAACTTCTGAATGGCATCGTAGATGGCATCACTGATAACATCACTGATGACATCATCCAACCTTTGTTTTCCCCGCATATTGGTCTGTAAATTAATGTGGCATTAGAGGCCTGATACAAAGCACAAAATAGCTCAGGAGAATACCATCCATCATTACTACAATCACAGATTAAATTCCCTTAGATAAAGAAAGTATGCATTATGTGCAACATTGATGCTATACCATACACTTTACAGCTAGCATATTTCATATTGACAATCAACCACACATATGTAGGAAACTGTATTTGAGTATGATGTTCAATCTTTATACAACTATGCAGAGAAAACCAAGTTCCTAAAAATAGTGAATGTCAGTTCCAAAACAAATGACCTACTATGGACAGATTTTATCTGTTTCAAAAACTTGAAATTCATCAAATCTACATTCATAAATGAAGTTGATATCAGTTGACAACTGGGTACTGTAAGCAGTGCTTACAGAGTATTAAAAAGTATGTACTAAGAACAATGTACACTCTATTGAACAGTTGTCAATAAAGAAATCCTAGGTTAAACATAACAAAGATCAGAAGGTGCTAAACATTCTACTAACCTGCACCATTTACCCTGTTGTGAAAACCTTATAATTAGGCGATCCGCTCAAGCAAAACAAGCAAGCACATGTATATCAGTTGGTAGCTGGTGCACAAGAGTCGTCTAAATTAGTAGTACTTGTCATGCTGACATGATTCTGTCTAATAACTCAAGGCTGCTACTACTACATAGTATCTTACTATTGATTAAAAACAATTCTGCTGTGCCAAAAACATTGTGTGGAACATCATGAAGACAGTCGTCAACTGCCACCTGTATACAGTTACTCTTGAATGCAAAAATTTATAATGTGTTCAATACCTCTACACATCTATGGTGCATTAGGAGCAGATGTGTTTTGGAAACACACTCATTAGTTGTACCCATGCTGTGCAAAATAAATTAAGCAGCCTCGTAATATGGTAATACCCACCACTATAATGTCATAGAACATATCATGAGTGATGTCATATGTGAGGTCATAAGCAGTGCATGGCGGGGATGTTCAGATGAATTTCAGTGTTCTTATTGTTCAAACTGTTAATGTTATCACTGACATATTCGCCTAGTTATAACGTTAATTTGACCTTTGGTTTTTTTCAGTGAATTTCTAAAGTTTTATTTTTTCAAAAACGATCCTTTTATCACACTTAACTATAATGTTACTTTAACCTTTGTTTATATATGTACTCAGTGGTGTCACCACTAGGTAGTAATAGTTAAGACCTAGTTTCTATTAATAAAGTGTTTTTTGATTTGCCTATATCTTTGGTGCTGCTTCAGGAATCTTCACAAAAATGTTCCAACAAAAATTTACAGTCACGTCAGCTGCTGTCTGGAAAGTTTCCATTGGACAGAATGACACCAAAATTGGCAGATAGTTAGCTCTTGCTCCAGAAAGAGACCTTTTTGTTATTTGGTGTAAATCCATTCAGTAGTTCTGGAGGAATAAAAGAAAATCCAAATTTATATATCTAGTGATGTTAGGGATTTAGGACCTCTCCCGATTTTGTGCTGAGATCTGATTGGCTGCCAGCATTTGAACGAGGATGTGTTGGCAGCCATCTTGGGACTCAGCTGCAGCCCAGTCCCAGAAAAAAAAGGATAAAAAAAGAAAAGGGGCCATGGTAGAGCCAGCCTGACCCCTTAGCTGTGGTTCTGGTGTCCAAGAGGGAACCCCTCAGAGCAGAAAAGCATTTTTTTTACAAACTTTCACAGCGATATGCAACGGATTTGGCAATTTGTTTTTAAAAAACAAAGAGCAGGTTTCTGCACCTCTTAATTCTGAAGCCACCGGGTGGGCAAGTCCTGGTGGTATTGCTAATTTTTAATGCTGAACCTAACTATAACATCCCTGCAAACTCTGTTAATTTTTAGTGAATTTCTATGTTTGTTTTATATTCTATTTTTTGGAAACTTTTGTGAAGATTCGTCAAATGGTGTAAAAGATATAGGCAAGACAAAAAATACTTTTCTATAGAGGCTGGGTCCTAACTATAACTACCTACCTATAGGTTATATAGATTTATGTATTCGTATATATAGCTATACATATATCTATCTATATATATATATACATATATATATATATATATTATACATACATATATATATATATATCTAGATGTAGATATAGATATAGATATGTGTGTGTGTATACATATACTGTATATATACACATATATATATCCACATGTATGCTGGGTGAGGATATTTTTGTTTTGTTTCATATATATATATATATATATATATATATATATATATATATATATATATATATATTGACAACAAGGTTCGGAACTCGGAAACCATGTCACAGCGGTCCCGGTTGGGTTTCGAAAAGCCCCAAAAATGCACAAATACTCATCTTTAGATAACCAGGATGCCTCTGAAGTGCTGTAATTATTACAGATAAAGTTTATTCTGAAAAATGGATTTCCCCTCCAACGCGTTTCGTCCGTAGCCTTGGTCATGGATCTTACAAAAAATGTGAAAAAGTGCTTGTTCTGTAAAAAAAGCCCTTGGGTGAGCCAGGTCCCAGAAGCATTATTTAAAAGAAAGGGAGTGGGCCATGTCCCTCTGCCTGAGGGTCTTGGAGCCCAGGGACCTCCACCTCCCTGGGATTTTATTGAATAGCAATGTGGGGGGGGGAGGCGGGCGGGCCCACCCCGGACCCCAGTGACCACCCCATCCATGGGGCAAAACAGTTCTTTTTAAAGGGGAAGGCTTGTATGGACTCCCCCCAAGCCCAGGGGATCACCAGCTTCCTAGGACAGAATGTCTAATTTATGCAGTGGGACTGTGCAGTGTACCCACAGCCCAGGGGAACACCACCTCCCTGGGTCTAAATTGATAGTTGGAGGGGGCCTCATGAAGCCAGGGTCTATTCCTGCTAATTCCCATATTGTTCACCACCAAGACATAGCTGTTTGCTCTGACTTAACAGAAGAATGTATTTCCTCCAATGACTTCTATTTGGTCCTGAATTGGGTTGATATTATGTATGGGATTTGCAGGTCTGCTGCTGCAGGATTGGCTATTAGAAATGCAAATGTACATTTTTTTCCTTACCTGTCAGGAGTACAGAGAAAGTGCTATGGCTGGTAGAGAGAGTGTGCTGTGCAATGGCCTGCAGGAGCAGGTCACTGGCAGTGCATACTCTGAGTTACACAAGACCAGGCCCTGTCAGCTGGAGCCTGCAGAGGAATCATGTTTTTACATGCAGGAATCAGGAGGCGGGAGACTAGCTTTGAACTCAGTAGCCTCCCACCTAAAAGGAGGGTTGGCATGTATTCCCTTCCTCCATTTAATAAAGGCTGGGCCCCAGGTGGTGGGGTCCCTGGAGTCGGGATTGGCTTGGGAGGGGGTGCCAAGTGGCCACCTCTTCCATTTTATTTATAGCCAGACCCTAGGGGATGGGGTCCCTGGGGCTGAAATTGACCTGGGGAGGGGTTGCGTGGGGTTGTGCAGTTATTGGGGTTGGTCACAGGGCCTGGTGGAGGGTAGGCTCTGCGGCCAACCCCCCACCGTGCACTGACAAATGCTGTGCACAGCAAGGGGTTGGGTAGGTATAGGGGCTGACCACAGGCCAGGTCCTGTGATTCAGGGTTAAGTGGAGTAGGGTTAAATGGTTATAGGGGCTTGGCCTCAGGCCAAGTCTGGGCCGTTCACAGCCAAAGGCCGTAAGAGGCAGTGGTTGGTTTAAGTTAATAAAAGCATAGCAGTTTACTGAAAAAAACAAATATTACAGGGACGTTATAGTTAGGAAACAGAATTAAAAAAACATAGAAATTCACTAAAAAAAACAAAGATTACAAGGATGTTATAGATCTGAATTTACTCATACAAAACCATAGAAATTCAGCAGTTATAGTGAGAGTTGTTTCAAACAAAATATAACTCATACCCTAAGGTAACTATAACTTGGGCCCTCGCCATGCACTGCTAATTATCCCAGATATTACAGCACTCATGACAACTTCTATAACGTCAATAAAAATATAAATGAAACATTAGCAGTCAAATTATTGAAGAAACAACTGTGCATGGCGGGGCGTAGATTTTAGTTACCTCAAGGTGCAAGTTATAGTTACTTGAAATAACTCTAACTCTAACTGCTAAATTTCTATAGTTGTGTCCAAAATTTGAAATTTGCCACAGGGAGGTGGTGGTTCTCGGGGCAGGGGGTCTGCAATGGATCCCCCTCCTTATCTTTTTTCAGCCCCTGGGAGGTGGTGGTCCCCAGGTTTGTGGGGGGCTGCGCGGGCCCTCCGTGTTAATTTAATCTTAAACCCCGGGGAGGGGGATATTTGTTCTGTGATTGCCCCATGTTCTTTTTAAAGCCCCCAACCTCCCTCAGACCTGGCTCACCTGGGGGCAAAATAAAAGAAAAGGGTGGGAGATCGCAATTTAAAAAAAACAAAAATCTCAGAAAAATCCATTGATACATCTGCACATTTTTCCAAGTTGTTTTAAAAAAAAAAAATGCTTGTTAGCTCTGGCGGGATCCATGGGAGACCCCTAGACAAAGGCTAGAAGCTCAGGATGGCCCCACTCAGTCCCCTTTTCTTTTTTTAAATCTTTTTTTGTGGGACTCGGCTGAAGTTGAATCCCAAGATGGCTACCAATGCAAATTTTTGATGTGTTGGCAGCCATTCAGATATCAGCATGGGGACAGTTAGATCCGTGGATAATCCCCAGCCTAGATGTCTATATTTTTAAACTTTAATTACTCCACCTACTGAATAGATTTACAACAAATCACAAAAAGTACTCTTTCTTTTTAACCTGCTTATATCTCTGGCACAATTTTATGACTCCACAACATTTTCCAAAGCAAGTGTCCTATAGGGTCTTGTTGTGCATGGAAAGTTTCAGACTAATCCATCAAGGGGGGGGGGGCAAGAAAAACAGGGGGGATGTCAGAAAAAGTCTGTTTTCCATATTAATTCCTATAGGGTCTTTAGACACGACTACAGCCCGAACCGCTGAATAGAATTACACAAACTTTGGCAGGAAGCTAGATCTTGGTGCACAGATCATGCTTTGTGTAATTGGGTGTAAATCTGTTCAGCAGTTTTCGAATTATTAAAGATTAAAAAAATATGGATACCTAATGACGTGGATCCTCCATGTATCAAACAGTCCCCATGCTAATAGTTTATTGGCTGTCAACACTTCAACCAGGATGTGTTGGCAACCATTTGGGGGCTCAGCTTTAGTTGAGACTGAAAAGAAAAGCCAAATAAATTAAAGGAGGCGTCGTAGGAATACCCTAACCCCCTGGCCTTGGTCCTGGGGTCCCCCTGGGACACCACCAGGATTTTTTTTTTTTTTTTAAATTTCTGGCAAAATCCACAGGTAGATTTGCAGACTTTGCAGGAATTTCCAAAAATAAATAGCACAGTCCCCCATGCTTCTTATTGATTTAGCTCCCTAGTGGGCCAGGTCCTTGGGACATGTGTAGCATAATAAAAAAAGAGGGGTGCACAGGGCCCCTCTCATAGAGTTTCTAAAAGCCCCAGGGACCACCACCTCCCTGGGGGTACAAATAAAAAAATTACGGGGGTGTGGACCTTTCCGGATACCCAGGGACAACCACCTCCCTGAGGTTATATGTAAAAAATTGTTATGGGAGGATGCGCAGACCCCCCGGCCCTGAGGACCACCACCTCCCAGTGCCATTCTCACTGCTTTCGCCTTGCTCTCACCTATGTTTTATGCATGCCTGCTGCTTGCTTTCCCTCCTTCTCACTGCCTTCTTCTTTCTCTCAACCCTGTTTTGTGTGTGCCTGTTGCTTGCCCTGCTTTCTCCTTAGTCTCAGCCTCTCAGCAGGCATGCACAACAGCCCAGTTTTTTGTGTGCTTCTCCTTGCTTTTTCCTCAGAGGTTGTGCTTTCTCTTTGCTCTCAACCCCATTTTTTGCATAACTGATCATGCCTTTCCCTCCTTATCACTGCTTTCTCCTTGCTCTCAACCCTGTTTTTTGCTTACCTACTCCATGTCTTCCCCTCCTTCTCACTGATGTCTCCTTGCTGCCATCTCTGTTTTTTGCATGCCTTCTCCTTGCTTTTCCCTCCTATTTTCTTTCTCCTTGCTCTCAACCCTGTTTTTGTGTGGCTAATCCTAGCCTTTCCCTCATTTTCACTGCTTTCTCCTTGCTCGCACCACCATTTTTTCTGTGCCTGCTCCTTGCCTTTCCCTCCTTCTCATTGTTTTCTCCTTGCGCTCCCCTGTTTTTTGCATGCCTGCTCCTTGCCTTTCTCTCATTCTCATTGTTTTCTCCTTGCTTTCTCCCCTGTTTTGTGTGCCTGTTGCTTGCCTTTCCCTCCTTCTCACTGCTTTCTCCTTGCCCTCAGTCGAGTTTTGTGCATGCCTGCTGCTTGCCTTTCCCTCCTTCTCACTGCATTCTCCTTCCTCTCAGGCTCTCAGCAGGCATGCACAGCAGCCCAGTTTTTTTAATGTCTTCTCCTTGCTTTTTCCTCAAAGGCTGAGCACCTTACGTGGTTGGATGCACGCAAGGGGTTTGAATGCATGTGCGGAGTTGGCCATGTGGCCTGGCCACAGGCCAGGCCTTGCAGTCAACTCCCTTAGTGCATTAAAATAACCACAGAAATTCACTAAAAACCAAAGGTTACAGGAAATTAGGTTTAGATTTTACACACTGAAAATCATAGAAATGCAGTTGTTATAGTTAGATTTATTTCAAGAAATTATAACTTGTGCCCCAGATTACTATAACTTGCGCCTTCGCCATGCCCGGCTACATTACCCTTAATGTTACATCACACATGACATTTTCTATGACATCATTGATAATATCACTGTAACATTTGCAGTAAGAATGATTGAAAACTGTGCATGGTGAGAGTGCAAAATATATTTCTAGTTCTAGAGATATAGCCCCTCACACTAATGGAGTGGGGAGTGGTACTAGGTTGTTGTGCAAAACTAGAGGAGCCCATCTATACTTCCAGGGCTGCCCTCAGAAACATGTGAAGCTTTGGGGCGTATGGTAGAAATAATGCCAACAAGGTTCTGCATGAGCAACTATAAAACTGGGACCCCATAGTTTTACACTTCTTACGGAAGCCCTTTAAGCGTTCATCAGCAAGCCTTGAGAGTTGAAGTAAAATGCTAGTGGCAAATAATTGGCGAAGAGTGAAGTGGGATTATGTAGAAGCAGGCGCAACCCTGCCTTTTATAACAATCTTAATTGCAAGTGTCATGCAGTCATTAGGCATTAGAACTTCAGATCAACATCAGTGTACTGGAATACACATACCAGTTTTGTGACTTTACAGTTCCCTACTGCAATTAAACTGCCTCTCGTAGGAGGATAATTAAATAAAATGTATTCCTTCTCTTGGGGCTCTCAAAAGTAAAATCTGAGATATTATAATAGCAAGCAGGAGGTGGCATAATACCTTGTTGAGGGATAAAAGGAGAGAGTGGGAGCAAGCAAGGAGACTTCATTGAATTGAAGAAATCAGAGCAAGCGATTTAAGGCTACTCTAGCACAGCAGAAAACGAGAGTACATGCAAAATGGAGAACCAGAAAGATGTATCACTGACGATAGTTGGCTTGTGCATTCTTAGCTATGACGTGTGATGAAATTGCTCAGGCACGATATGGACGGATTGCAAGAATTCATCTTGCCAGTAGTCAATAGTCTCCATGCTGAACCATTTAATTTAAATGAGGTTTTATTAGCAAATAGTAGATGAAAATGAGAAAAGCCCTGGGTCTTGACAAAACCCTAGTTGATTTATATAAATATGAGCCTGTGTTTTCGGCCAAATAAATCCTGCTTGTAAGCAATTATATTTTGGATGGACCCCTGTACCTAAATCCTGGTTTGGTGGCACTGAGTAAAAGAGGCTGCAGAAACGACCCCAAATGATATTTCCTGATAAGCTTAGTAAACAATCTTCAAAAGGTTTGTACATACATTCTATTACCTGTATTTGAATACTGGGCCCAGTTTAATAATTTCCATCACATTGGCAGGCAATGTTTAGAAAGAAAATCAGATCAGTACAGTACTTCAGACATTTGGATTTAATATGTTCCTGGAAAAATAAGTCTCATCTAAGGTCTACCCATGTGGTTGTAAACCTTTAGTCTCCTTTAGGCAATAGCCACAGAAATCTGCCCTAGAGCTCATTACATTAGCTGGATATTCCACCTGTTTTATTTAGTAAGATTGCATGATAGAAATTATGCCAGGGTGCACTGGGGAGTAGCAAAGGGAAAATACTAAGCCATTGCCTCTAAAGAAAGACACACACGGCAGATGCTCACTGGTTCCTACAGAACCTATTAGATACATTTGTCAAATTCTACACATTGAAAAGTCTGGTCATTAACACTGATGAAACCAAGCTGATGACATTTAGAACATACGAATTCTTTAGAAACACCTCATGAATAACTGCTAGATTTTAGTCACATAGATTGAGGACTATCATGAGACAAAAAATGGAAATATCATATCAGTATGGCTTTGCAAAGGGGCACAGTGGACAGATGGTTTCCCTTGCCTAGAAGCCCATATTGTACACTGTCCAAACCCTTTTCCCATGGAGTGAACATTTGGGGTTATTGTCACTGTCCACATGTGAGAATGGCTTCCAGAAACCTCTTTTAAAACAGCTTTATATTAGGTCAGGGTTTGAGAACATCTAAGCTAATATATTTCAGAGAATGCTTGCAGGTTGTACTGGGATTAGTGGGCAACAAGTTGTTTGGCTCATTTAGGCATGTTTATGATCTTGGTGGACAGGTATTAGTATTCTATGGTCTTATCTGAGTCTGTTTCCACTGACCTAGCCCTTATAATCAAAACCATGTAACAGCTATGGTTACAGGAAAAGACACTTGCCCTGAAGGGTCCCTGAAGAATCCCAGAAGGATCCCTAGTGTATGTATTTTTAACCCATAAATGTACTCCTAAATTTGAGACATATCTAGAAAGCGGTTTGTATAGTAAATGTAAGCTTGACACATCTACTGTAGAAATTGGGCAGGGGATGAGAAGCATGTGCATGCACCTGCCATCAGACAGATTCACTGTCATACACTGTTGCTTACCCTTCCTTGCAGCGATGGTTGACATTTTTACTTTACTAAAATTGAATAATAGTTTATTATCCACACTTCAAAGCCTAGGGAAGACAAATAAGCTCAGAACAAATGCATCAATCATGCATGCCTGAACAACGCGGTCGGCGTTGTTTCTGCTAATGCCTTTACCACGCATGCCTTTAAAATGATTTTTCATTGTAAAGACATGCCTAGTAAAGTCATGTGTGGAAAGGCATGTGTGCTTTTCGTATGCCACCCGACCTATAACCACAAATGCCCGACCCCCCCACCCACCCACCGTAAAAACACAACTACCTTGACCGCCCAACGGCCCTAAAAATAAAACTACCCTGACCCCCCACCTGCCCCAAATATAAAACTACAGAGACCCCCCACCCGTCCCAAACAATTACCCCAACATACTACTCACCAAGAGTCCTAAAACCTAGCCCAACCCCCCACCCACCCCAAAAACAAGCAACCCCACACCCAAAAATAAAAATACTCGCCCTTAAAAACAAAATTACCCGACCCATGCTCCTAAAATCCTTGCCCCCCACTTGCCCTAAATACAAAATTGCCCTGACCCCCCAGCCTGCCCCTAAAAACTAAATTACCATTGCCCCTCCACTCTGACCTAAAAACTGTAGTTCCCCCGAACCCTCCCAAAAAACAAAATTACCTCTTATACCCCACCCCTGCCCCTTAAAAAAAAATAATAACCACCCCAACCCTGAAAACTAACCCCAGTCTTCTCTCAGCCCCACTTATCTGACCGCGTATTACCCCGACCTCCCACCCCGCCCCTAAAAGCAAAATTACCCTGACCCCTCACCACCGCCCCTAAAAACCCCACCTGCCCTAAATACAAAATTACCCTGACCCCCAACCCTGCCCCTAAAAAACCCATCCCTCACCCACCCTAAATACAAAATTACCCTAACCCCACACCCACCCTAAATACAAAATTACCCTGATCCCCCACCCCTGCCCCTAAAAACAAAATTACCCCTCACCCTCCATTCGCCCTAAAAACTATAGCGCCCCCATCCCCCACTCCCATCCTAAAAACAAGACTACCCCAACCCCCCACCGCCACACCTTAAAAAAAATAACCCAACCACCCTGCCCCCTAAAAACTACCCTCAATCTTTTCCCAGCCCCACGTACCTGACCGGGTTCTACCCGACCCCTTTCCCCACCCCTAAAAACAAAATGATCCTGACCTCCCACCCACGCCCCTAAAACCCGAACCACCACCTGCCCTATATACAAAATTACCTCGGCCCCCTCCCCTGCCTCTAAAGACTGACCTCCCCACCAACCCTAAATACAAAATTACCCCAACCCAACCCCTGCCCCTAAAAATATAATTACCTCAACCCCTATCCCGCCCCTATAAATCTGCCCCCACCTGCCCTAACTACAAAACTACCCCGACCCCCCTCCCCACCCTAAAAATAAATTACCCTGAAAATAAACACCCATCCCCACTTACCTGATGCTGGCTCCATTTTTCTCTGCCTTCAGCACACGCATGTGTAAGGCAAGGAAAAAGGAAGTCATTTTTCCAGAAAGTGTGGTGACGGCATCGCAGTAAATGTATCTTGTTGCATTTGCGGCATTGTAAGTGATGTTTCCCCCCTTCCACAAAGCTTGCCTGAGAAATTAAAGAGAATGCAGACTTAGGAGCAATTATTTTTGAAGTGATTCATGTGGAACTTAGAGGAGAAGAAAAAATAAGATGAGAAGGTATTTAGAACATGAAGATTAGGCGTGAGCACTTTTCCCATTTACATGTAATAATGTGTGCTATAGTTTCTTGATCTGTGTACTACTTTAAATTGTCATTCCAGGTACCGACTGATTTTCTTTTGAAATATGTGCTCCTGACATCCTTAGGCTCTCAAGATTTATAGCTTGTGAATTTCATTTCTTCCTCATGAATTTCTGAATAAATTCCAGGTGGAACTTTGGCTCATACCTGCACAAGCCTCCATCTCACTTCTATTTCAATGCTACTCGAATCCAGTAGAATCTCATCCACCACACTCAAAACTAGAAAACTGTTATATTTGATAGTGAAATATGATTATTCAAGATTATTTTAGTACTCAATGGAATGAGTATATATAGTTCTTTCTGCAGGGAAACTCCTACCACACCTCCCATCTGACCACCATATAGAGATGACCAGATCCCATTTCATGCCAACTTAGATGACTATTACATTGTCCCCATCAGTCTTTGATAGAAAATCATGAACAGGCAGTTAAGCCTCTAGAACCAAGTAGCAAGAATGTGCCTGAATTGCAGGGATGCAACCACATCAAGCTAGCACTGAAAGCACTTCACTGGATCCCAGTAGAAGGAACAATAACAATGACAATTCTTTGAACCACGTACAAAGATTCAGGCAAAGGTCTGGTATGCCTGTGTGACCTGTGATCAGCAGAAACAAACCTAAACTTCGAATTAATTTTTAGATGGAAGAAACATAGATGCATATATTAAGTTCAATGACCCAGACTGTGGAATTCCCTGAACCCAAAAATCAGGCTAGAATCTAATGACAGCCTTTTTACCAAATGCAAGGAAACTGTTTCATCATGCATTTATTTATCTAAGCTCCCAACCTCTGTGGGCAGTGACTGAAACTTATATATGACCAGGATCCTCCCCTATGGAACTGGACGTTAACTCCCCCATTCTGTAGTGTACTGGCAATTTGAAATACCTGTAAGAAGGCACTTGGGGTCAGATTTATGGAAAGTGGCACTGTACCAAGTGCAGCGCCCCTTTCCCTGCACCCCATAGCACCCCCCCTACCGCCACCATGTGAGCGTCACATATTTAAAATACAGTGCACCATGGCACAGAGTGCTGTGTATCCATTTTAGTTACATTTCCATGCACGTTATTTTAGCACACTAGGCCTGCCGCTGTGCACTTTACCCTAGATTCAGCTTTGTTTATTTTTTTAATAATAGCCACATTTGGTGTCTTGTTTTCTTTCTCTCTATCTAGCTGTTCTTTGCCTAGACCAGCACTACATTCTTAAACTAGACATTCCTGTTCACTCTGTGCTTCTTTCAAGGCTGCAGTAAGATAGGTTGCCGGCCAAACGTGGTAACGTTTTGTCTCTGGTATTCATAGAAACATACACATCCTTACATAGGAACATTTTCTCAGAACATCAGCTGTTTTATTATAAAAACACTTCCCTATCCCATACGCGTTAGAGGGAGATTCCAGCCAGATGACCAGGACTGTATGCTGACTGCTGAAAGCTTCACTACAGCTAGTTATGCAGAATTTAGGCCTTGCTCAGGTATTGGGGATGAGGGGCAGAACTAGAGCTTAACATGCTGTGCTCTAATATAGCCTAGGTAGGAATTAGTCTATTGACTCTAGTGACAATATGGTAGCGTTATTTCTATGCTTCACTCTTCTGTTCACAATTTTAATCCTGTCCTGCTTTATCGTCCTGGTTATTGCAGTATATGCTTTATTATCTAAGATGAAGTTGCTTCATTAAAACCTTATTGAAACATATACTGCCTCTGCTTGTCATTGTATATGTGAGACCAATGTAACAGAAACAGAGGAGATCTGAGTGACCACAATTTCCCTGAGTAGTCAATTGTGTCATGCGCTTGGCTGCCTAATCATCCCTGCTCTTGGGTGGAGATGAGGCACTGCTAGTTAGCCGAAGCAAAAACCCAGATTGGGGTGACAGGTGTCACCTGTAGTGGGTTAAGACACAGTCTCCCACACCGCAGGCGATCCTACTGTCAAATTCAGTAGTCTCATTAGAATAATGAGATCCTACGCTACATGGCTCTGCTAACGTTTGGTCAGGCTCTAATTTTCAGGTCCTCCTGAGTATCTCTGTCTTACTACATACAAAGACTCCTCAGTACTATATACGGAGACATCCATGGTATTGAGGAATTTCCTCCTCAGTAGAGAGTACCTAACTAACGCTGCAGGTTGTTCAAGCATGAACCATTAAAAGGATAATCCCCATTTGGTGTGCTTATCTCTGAACAAAACTTACCATTCATTATAGGGAATCCACAACAGTTAGCAATTGCAGTCAATGTGAGACCACCCCTTACTTCACATTTACTGGCACATGGCATAAAGATCTGGGGGTCCAGTCACATTTGTTGTTGACGATCACTTAGCCTAAAGAACAGAACTTTTTTATTTTTGGGCCACATTTCCAGCAGCTGATGGGAACAAAAATAAATTTCATCACTATACACCTGCAAACGTGCCTGCACAATGCAGAGCGTATGCATATTTAGAATTACCACTATCTTATCAAGAACATATTAATTGGATTGATGGCTCCCTACCCCACACAATTTTACATGTTTGGTTAGGTCTTCTAAGTAATGATGGTCCTACTTGGCCTTTATTGGCCACTTATATACCTCACCCTGCTGCAGCGAACCTAACTGAAGCTGAAGTCTGTTGCTTATATGCTGATCTGATGGCAATATACAAACGATTAGTACAGTTTGTAATGGAAACATTAAACACAAACTCAGCATGTGCTGCACCAGCGCAACCACATGCAGTAACGCCAGGTATTAACCCCGCGCTTGTATATTCGATCATGGGCAAAGTACCAGCCAAACGAGAAGAAATTCTGTTTTGCTGAGCTCAAAAAAATAAACACGCTGGAAGCAGTATTTCCCCATATGGCACGTCAGGATAAACACAGAATATTAAACATGTGCTTGCCATTTGGGACGGTTCCCACAATAGATAACTGCAATGCATGGGGCACAGTATTTACCACACACGGTACGCCGACACTTGCCAACTTACCAGAAGTGTTGAAACAAATTCAAGATGAATACAGGGCAGTCCCGGCTCTGGACTTGGGGATGCAACTAATGGGCAACTTTGCCACGATATCCTGAATTATATTAAGTAACCTTAAAGGGGAAGTGGTCGCACTAGCGGTGCACATGCTGCTTTAGGACGTTCCTCCACAGGATCAAGAACGCAAGCTGCAAAAATTATCGGGGTGACCTATTCCAGTACTGGTCGAGATACTCTGGGGGCCAGACCAACAAAACCACAATTTCAAGGTAAATCTAATAAATATTCTTCCAAGCAAGCTCCTGAGGGTAGTAAGAAAATGCTGGGATAAAAAACAACAAACTCCTAAAAAAGAAAGGTGAGAGCCCACAGAATAGATATAATCTCACAAATAGATATAGTATAAAAACGCCTGACAGATATCAATATACTGATAAATGCCAATCTCATTCCTTTCAGGACTCATTGGAAAAATGCAGTGAGAGAGGTGAGCGGTTAGAGCGAAGAACTGAGTATGTGAAACCGAGACAGGAATCACAATGCTCCACAGATGTTTCTGTTAAAAAAGAAGAGAAACTTTCCTAACAAAAAACACAATTCAAAAAGAAAAAGGTGGCAGCAGTTGCAGTTCGACAGGCCACTCAAGAAGAGGGCTCTGTTGAAGAACAAGAAGTGGGCACTAGCACTATTAGACAGCGCGGCAGATGTCACAATATTTTGCCGGAATCTTCTAGAGCATCTGGAGGTAAAAGCAACTGATGACTTCCTACAAGTAGAAACTGCAGACATGTATGTCTCCACGCCTTATAAGGTGTACAATGTAACACTACAGTTAGAAGGAGACATAGAGCACACAAAAGACAACATTTTTTTGGGACCGTGTCGTAAACATATATGATATTTTGCAGACCGAAAAGGATTGGCTACCTGAAGTAGTCCGTACCTGCCCATATGGAGAAGATGTTATCAAACCTTCTTTCTCGACCCTTGTTCCAGAGGAGCTTGCAGAATCCTATGCCATCGATTAAGAATTGGTGCAGACATCTGCTTTATATCATATCTACGTAGGGTGGGATAAAGATTCTCCCTATCATGTAATTCCTATTAAACATTAACCCCAACCTGAACCCCAATATCGCATAAACATGATGCTAAAGCACCCGTGAGGGAAATTCTCACAAAACTAGAGTACCAGGGCGTAATCAAACCCTATGTCTCATCAAAGAATAATCCATTATTCCCAGAAGCTAAACTGGACCATTCGTTCAGAATAGTCTTAGACAACAGACATTTAAACAGTCATACACGCACATATGCTATACAAAACTCACATAGAAGAGCACTCATGAACAACATAGGCCCTCATTATGAAAACGGCGGTAAAAACCGCTGTGTTCATGCTGGTGGTCAAAATACTGACCGCCAGCGTCCCAGGATCCCTGCTGGCCGTATTAGGAACATTCCTGTGGGCCGGCAGGCGGAAACAATGTTTCCGCCCACAGGCCCACATGAAGGCCTAGCATGGACATTGACGGCGGCTCCACATGGAGCCGCCGCCAATGTCTCTGTGCAGCGGGTGCAACTGCACCCATCGAGCAGTGACCTGCACGATGGGGCACTGCCCCGGGCCCCTGCGCACCCCTTCTGCCAGCCTTTCCCTGGTGGGGAAATCCACCAGGGAAAGGCTGGTGGCTGAGTAAACATTATCCGAGGGGCAGCACCGCTGCCCTGTCGGATAATGTTTCCGACCGCCGCCAGGCTGCCTAACGGAGGCACCCTGGCGGTGAATGAGGGCTGCCGATGGTGGCCTTCATGGGGTACATTATGTGGCGATGTGGCCCGCCATGCCGGCTGGCGGTTTTACCTGCCACCGCCGGCATGGCAGGCCACACCACCATGTTCATAATGACTGCCATAGTGTGCAAAAAATGCAAAACAACACTGGACATTTCCAATGGTATTTTCTGCCAAATTATAGTGCCTGAGAGTAGAGACTTAACCAGTTTCAGTGCACTAGGCTCCCAGAAAAAATTCTGTTGTTTACCCCAGGGGTACAAGAACAGTCCAGGACTGTTCGTAGCTCGTGTTTCTTCAATATTGCATGACAAAGACCCTGAAGCATTGTCCTATGTAAATTATATCTATCTCATGGATTCGGCAAAAAATTCAATTTCTAATAAATGAAAATCGCCTTCCTTAGCGTCCTGTTTCTGGGATACGAGATATCAAGTGAAGGAAAGAGCCTAGCACCACAATTCTTGGAAAAATGTGCACAGTTACAAGCTCCAAATAGAATTAAAAAACTGCAATCCCTATTGGGTTTTCTACATTTTGGCAGAACTTACACTCCTGATTATGCATCACGCATAAAACCTTTATATGACTTAATACATCCAAACTTTTCAAGTAAATGTTGGACAGTCGAACACGCATGCATTCTCCAAGCTTTGCAAACAGACATGCTTGCAGCACAACATTTACACACAAGAGACAACAAAACACATTTGGTCATCAGAGTAATTGCTGGTGGCATTGGTTTCACCTATGTAACTTTCAACGAGAGTGAGACTGTCTAGATAGCATACAAATCACATTTGTATTCATCAGCAGAACAACGCTTTGCTCCCACTGAGAAAATTCTCACTGTTGTTCAGATGGCTGTCATTAAAGAAAGACCACTAGCCCAAGGCAAACGCATTATTGTTGTTTGTGAGAAAATAGGGCTGATTACAGAGGCCCCCTAACTTTTTGCCCCCATTTTCCAATTTTTGCTGGTGGTTTCCTGACTGATGGTTCCCTGGGTACTGCTAACCAGTCCCAGGGCCTGTGCTCTGTGTAAAATCAGTATGCAAATTAGGCTAATTATAATTGGCTAAGTCAACCTACCTATAAGTCCCTAATATATGGTAGGGCATGTAGGTTTAGGGACCACAGCATAGGTACTGCACCCCTAGGTGCACTGCTGAGGTGCCCAGTGTCATTTTAAAGGCAGGCCTGCCTTGCTGGCTGCTTTTAAATTAAAGTTATGTGCAAATGTGACTTTGGAATTAAAAGTGGTTCCAAAGTCTTAAACTACCTTATTTTTACATATAAGTCACCCCTAAGGTGTGCCCTATGTGCCCCTAGGGTTGGGTGCCATGTAACTATAAGCAGGGACCTTATAAACACATTTTTATAAGCCCTGGTGAGGTAAAAACAGCCAAAATAGTTTTTCCCTCATTGTAGTGAATGGCCTTCATAGGGCTAGAATGGGGAGACTTTATTTTAATTTTAAAAGTCCCCTTAAATGACAGATACAAAGAGTTTGGTATCAAATTAATTGTTATAATAAATCCCACAACTTCCAGTTGTTCGATTTAATATAACTTGTTAAGGTAAAGAGTTTGAAACTTTACCTGAAAAGTTGCCAATTTCAGCCCTGCGTTGTTTTTGCTGCTGTGCTCTGATTGGGCTGCCTTGATGAGGTGTGAAGTGACCTGGCTTCACACAAAGAGATGTGCCTGTGGGAGGGAATTCCCCTCAGCAGATGGTGAGGCAGGAAGGGTGAGGGCTGCCAAACTGGTCTACAAAGGCAGAGAAGGACATTTGGAGCAACCCAGCAATGCCCCCACATCCTGCAACCCCAGACAACTAGGTGCCCCCTTGATTAGATTAGGAGAGGGCAGGAGAGGGGTGTTTTATGATTTTTAGCCAGACCAGTGGGTGGGCTTAGCGAGATGTAACCTCCAAAATCAGATTCAGCCATGATGGATTTTTGAAGAATGTTGCCTCCTGGGATTGATTTTTGCCACACTTCCCAGGAAGTGGTCATCACAGGGGGAAGGACCCTGCACCTGATTGGAGAATCAGGACCCCGCCTGTTTTTCACCCAGGAGCAAGGATAAAACTGGCAGACCTGCACCAACACCTCAGATCCCCATCAGATTCCAACAAGGAAGAACCAAAGGAGAAGAAGGACTACCCTGCTGGACCCCTGGCCTGCACATGAAACCTGCACTCTTAAGGACTGCACCAGCTGCACACTTGGGCTTCACCACAAGAAGGACTTTGCCTGGCTTCAACTGGTTCAAGGAGGGACTCCCTGTTTGCTACAGGTGAAAAATTGCTTACCAGAGTCCCCTGCACCAACTCCTGAAGAAATCAACCAGCTGACCACTGCCTAGTGGCCAAAAAGGAGTTTGCGCCAGGTGCATTCTGGGAGTTGTAGTCCACACCACCAAGGATCATCTCAGAGCTTCTGGACCCTTGGGGTGAGCTGTGTACCCCAAAAGAACCTTAAAGGAACATCTGGGAGAAGATCCAGAAGTTTGGAGAACTTTTGAAAAAAAAGCTCCATAGAGGGACCGACCTGCTGCGGCAACTCTAGCCGGCTTGCCTCAACCGCGACCCGGCCTGATTTGGCCAGGTTCGGCCCGCTGAAGAAAATCTCAGAAAAAGAGACGAAGTCCGAAGGTAAAAAGTTCACTGCGACCTCCCAGCCAGCATATCCGGGGAGGGCTCCAAGGACGTCGGATCAAGATCCACCTTTACCCCGGTCGAAGGATTTTCACCTCTAAAAAACAACTAAAAATCTCCACCGAGGGTTCCCATGACGCGTATCCGGAGAAGAGTTCCAGGAGGTCGGATTGGACTGGCAGGCTCGTCCTGCTGAAGAAAATTTTCATAAAAGAGACTAAGTCCGAAGGTAAACTTTTGACCAAGGCCTCCCCGAGCTGTAGCCGAGCAGGGCTCCATCGCGGTCGGCCTTAAACTTTGACTTTGCCCCGGTTGAGGTGCAACCAGATGACCCGATTGGCGCTTTTTGTTTCTAGGCGCTAAAAAACAATCATTCTTTAAAAATTCATATCTCCGGTTCTCCCTATCCAATTTTATTTGTTTTTGTGTCATTTTAAAGATAAAAATATAATCTATTTCTATAAATTGTTTTGGGATTTTTAAACTGTTTCCTGTGTTTTATTTAATTGCTGTTTTGTGATATTTGAATGCTTTACACTCTGTCTCCTTGTCGCTCGTTGTCAAGCTACCAAGGGTTGAGCTGGGTTTAATTTACTGAGACCTAACTGGACCTAAGTGGAGGTTAGTAGCATATTGCTAAGTGGAGGTACCTACCTGCCCTTACCAATGACTCATTTTCCAACATTTTAGGTGAGCAGGTGTGGGATCCTGTACTTGTGTTCAGTATCACATTACAGTTTTTAGTAGAACAAATTAAAAATCCTTTAAAATGTCCTAGTGCAAACATTGTTTTTAATTTTTAATTTGGATTCATTTCAATTATTGAATTTTTGTGATTTTTCTAAATTCTTGTTTCCAATTTTTGCAAAACGTTTTTGTTGACACAAAACTAGGGACCCATGGGGCTTGATCTGGCTAGCCTACCCACAATGACAGTAGTCCAGCTTAGGGGGTTGTGTACTGGAAAAGGGTTGCCTGCAACCACTGACCTCAGGAAGCATGTCCTGATCAAATCTTTGACAGCATGGGCTGGGGCCCAAGAGGTAGACTCAGAGGAAGCTCCAGAGGAGAGAGAAGTAGGGGAGGATGCTAGCTCCAACCACTCAGGGCAGGGAGGGCATCTGAGCCTAAGTGAGGACGAGGAAGCCCGGTCCTCACTACACACAGTCACTAGGGTCATAACCAAAGCTAGTTGGGGGAAGGGGGTACCTTCAGGAGGAGAAAACCTGTCCCTCAGGGAAAGAGAGCTGGTTGCCCAGCTAGCATATATAGCTTCGGAAGCACAAAAGCTGGCCCTAGAAGAGAAAAAGTGGGCAAAGAAAGAGAAAAGAGATGGTGGCAGTGACAGAGAAGCTGAGGTGTCCGTGGGTGGGGGGTGTGCCCCAGATTACCCAAGGGGGTGGTTCCTGCTTATGTAGAGGGGGATGACATAGACAAGTGGTTGGAGGCCTTTGAGAGGGCACTCTAAATGAGAAGGGCGAGGCCTAAATACTGGGGTTCACTTTTATGGGAGTTGATCCCCAACTCAGGGAGGGATAGGCTTCTGACCTTAAGTGGGGAGGAGGCAGATTCATACCCTAGTATGAAGAGGTGCTTAACCGAGAAGTTTGGTTTGACCCCAGAGCAGTATAGGATGAAGTTCAGGGACACCCCGAAGGTCAATACCCAGTCTTGGGTACACCTCACTCAAGGCACTAGAGGGCTGGATTCATGGTAACAAAGTAACTACTTATGAGGGGGTTATACGATCTGTACATGAGAGAGCACATCTTTGTGAGAAAGTAGCCTCTTTCTAGCCTTGTTACCCCCACTTTTGGCCTGTTTGTGAGTATATGTCAGGGTGTTTTCACTGTCTCACTGGGACCCTGCTAGCCAGGGCCCAGTGCTCATAGTGAAGACCCTATGTTGTCAGTATGTTTGTTATGTGTCACTGGGACCCTGCTAGCCAGGATCCCAGTGCTCATAAGTTTGTGGCCTATATGTGTTCCCTGTGTGATGCCTAACTGTCTCACTGAGGCTCTGCTAACCAGAACCTCAGTGGTTATGCTCTCTCTGCTTTCTAAATTTTTCACTAACAGGCTAGTGACTAAATTTACCAATTCACATTGGCATACTGGTACACCCATATAATTCCCTAGTACATGGTACTGAGGTACCCAGGGTATTGGGGTTTCAGGAGATCCCTATGGGCTGCAGGATTTCTTTTGCCACCCATAGGGAGCTCTGAAAATTCTTACACAGGCCTGCCAGTGCAGCCTGAGTGAAATAACGTCCACGTTATTTCACAGCCATTTACCACTGCACTTAAGTAACTTATAAGTCAACTATGGCCCTCATTCTGACCTTGGCGGGCGGCGGAGGCCGCCCGCCAAAGTCCCGCCGTCAGGTTACCGTTCCGCGGTCGAAAGACCGCGGCGGTAATTCTGACATTCCCGCTGGGCTGGCGGGCGGCCGCCTTCAGGCCGCCCGCCAGCCCAGCGGGAAAGAGGCTTCCACGATGAAGCCGGCTCGGAATCGAGCCGGCGGAGTGGAAGCTGTGCGACGGGTGCAGTTGCACCCGTTGCGTATTTCACTGTCTGCGCAGCAGACAGTGAAATACATTTAGGGGCCCTCTTACGGGGGCCCCTGCAGTGCCCATGCCAGTGGCATGGGCACTGCAGGGGCCCCCAGGGGCCCCACGACCCCCCCTACCGCCATCCGGTTCCCGGCGGGCGGACCGCCGGGAACTGGATGGCGGTAGGGGGGGTCGGAATCCCCTCGGCGGCGCAGCAAGCTGCGCCGCCTTGGAGGATTCCAACGGGCAGCGGAAAACCGGCGGGAGACCGCCGGTTTTCCTGCACTGACCGCGGCCAAAGCGCCGCAGTCAGAATGCCCTGCGGGGCACCGCCGGGCTGTCGGCGGTGCTCCCGCCAACCGCGAGCCAGGCGGTCACAGACCGCCAGGCTCGTAATGAGGGCCTATATGTCTAACCTTCACCTGGTGAAGGTTGGGTGCAAAGTTACTTAGTGTGTGGGCACCCTGGCACTAGCCAAGGTGCCCACACATCGTTCAGGGCAAATTCCCCGGTCTTTGTGAGTGCGGGGACACCATTACAGGCGTGCACTGTACATAGGTCACTACCTATGTACAGTGTCACAATGGTAACTCCGAACATGGCCATGTAACATGTCTAAGATCATGGAATTGTCCCCCCAATGCCATTCTGGCATTGGGGGGACAATTCCATGATCCCCCGGGTCTCTAGCATACTACCCGGGTACTGCCAAACTGCCTTTCTGGGGTCTCCACTGCAGCTGCTGCCAACCCCTCAGACAGGTTTCTGCCCTCCTGGGGTCCAGGCAGCCCTGGCCCAGGAAGGCAGAACAAAGGATTTCCTCTGAGAGAGGGTGTAACACCCTCTCCCTTTGGAAATAGGTCTCAGGGCTGGGGAGGAGTAGCCTCCCCCAGCCTCTGGAAATGCTTTGATGGGCACAGATGGTGCCCATCTCTGCATAAGCCAGTTTACACCGGTTTAGGCATCCACCAGCCTAGATCTGGCGTGAAACTGGACAAAGGAAAGGGGAGTGACCACTCCTCTGACCTGCACCTCCCAGGGGAGGTGCCCAGAGCTCCTCCAGTGTGTCCCAGACCTCTGTCATCTTGGAAACAGAGGTGTTTGTGGCACACTGGACTGCTCTGAGTGGCCAGTGCCAGCAGGTGACGTCAGAGACTCCTTCTAAAAGGCTCTTACCTCTCTTGGTAGCCAATCCTCCTTCCTTGGTAGCCAAACCTCCTTTTCTGGCTATTTAGGGTCGCTGCTTTGGGGAATTCTTTAGATAACGAATGCAAGAGCTCACCAGAGTTCCTCTGCATCTCCCTCTTCACCTTCTACCAAAGGATCGACCGCTGACTGCTCAGGACGCCTGCAAAACCGCAACAAAGTAGCAAGACGACTACTAGCAACCTTGTATCGCTTCATCCTGCCGGCTTTCTCGACTGTTTCCAGATGGTGCATGCTCTGGGGGTAGCCTGCCTCCTCTCTGCACCAGGAGCTCTGAACAAATCTCCCGTGGGTCGACGGAATCTTCCCCCTGCAACCGCAGACACCAAAAGACTGCATCACTGGTCCTCTGAGTCTCCTCTCGGCACAATGAGTGTGGTCCCTGGAACTCAGCAGCTCTGTCCAAGTGACTCCCACAGTCCAGTGACTCTTCAGTCCAAGTTTGGTGGAGGTAAGTCCTTGCCTCCCCACGCTAGACTGCATTGCTGGGTACCGCGTGATTTGCAGCTTCTCCGGCTCCTGTGAACTCTTTCAGAATTTCCTTTGTGCACATCCAAGCCTGGGTCCCCAACACTCCTTCCTGCAGTGCACAACCTTCTGAGTTGTCCTGCAGTGTCGTGGGACTCCCTTTTGTGACTTCCGGTGGACTCCGGTTCACTTTCCTTTTAAGTGCCTGTTCAGGTACTTCTGCGGGTGCTGCCTGCTTCTGTGAGGGCTCTCTTACTTGCTGGGCACGCCCTCTGTCTTTTCCTCCAAGTGGCAATATCCTGGTCCCTCCTGGGCCACAGCAGCACCCAAAAACCTCTACTACAATCCTTGCAGCTAGCAAGGCTTGTTTGTGGTCTTTCTGCGTGGGAACACCTCTGCAAGCTTCATCGTGACGTGCAACATCTATCCACCTAAGGAGAAGTTCCTAGTTCTCTTCTTTCTTGAAGAACTCCAAGCTTCTTCCAACAGGTGGCAGCTTCCTTGCACCCTCAGCTGGCATTTCCTGGGCTCCTGCCCACTCTCGACACTGTCGTGACTATTGGACTTCGTCCCCTTGTCTTACAGGTACTCAGGTCTGGAAATCCACTGTTGTTGCATTGCTGGTGTTTGTTCTTCCTGCAGAATCCCCCTATCACGACTTCTGTGCTCTCTGGGGGCAGTGGGTGCACTTTACACCTACCTTTCAGGGTCTTGGGGTGGGCTATTTTTCTAACCCTCACTGTTTTATTACAGTCCCAGTGACCCTCTACAAGCTCACATAGGTTTGGGGTCCATTTGTGGTTCGCATTCCACTTTTGGAGTATATGGTTTGTGTTGCCCCTATACCTATGTGCTCTTATTCTAATCTACTGTAATTGTACACTGCTTGCATTACTTTACTTGCTATTACCTGCATAATTTTGGCTTGTGTACATATATCTTGTGTATATAACTGATCCTCATACTGAGGGTACTCACTGAGATACTTTTGGCATATTGTCATAAAAATAAAGTACCTTTATTTTTAGTACTTCTGCGTATTGTGTTTTCTTATGATAGTGTGCATATGACACCAGTGGTATAGTAGGAGCTTTACATGTCTCCTAGTACAGCCTAAGCTGCTTTGCCATAGCTACCTTCTATCAGCCTTAGCTGCTAGAAACACCTCTTCTACACTAATAAGGGATAACTGGACCTGGCACAAGGTGTAAGTACCTCTGGTACCCACTCCAAGCCAGGCCAGCCTCCTACATTGGTTATGCAGCGGTGGAATAAGTACTTGTAACTACTTACCACTTTGTCATTGTGTACTTTTCATAAGAGAATAATATACAAAACAGTTCAGTGTATGTACACCTAACCAAAAAGGTTTTGCTTTTCTCCTCTTAAACTTTTTACAAAGTTCTGAAAAGTATTCTAAAACTTCTAAAGTTTCTAAAAAGTTAGAAAAAGTTTTTTTCTCTGTTCTTTAAAAAGTTCTGAAACTTTTTCTTCCTTCTCGCTATTTCTAAACCTTTTACTATCATGTCTGTAGAAGACTCTACTCTTAAAATGGTCAATACTACTTATGACAATTTGAATTACAAGAGCCTAAGGAGTCTCTGCTTAGATAGAGGTTTAGTGATAGGAAAGAACCCTACAAAAGAGTTTCTATATAACATGCTTATTGTGAATGATGAGTCCCAAGCAGGCACATCAAATGAGAGGTTAATAGAAGGCTCCCATTCTGACTCAGGGGATCTCCTTGAGGGAGGTGGAGAGGGTTCTGTACCAGATCTGCCCCCTAGCAGGACACCCAGTAATGTTGGTAGTAATGGAGGTTCCCATCACAGTAGGGGAGTCTTTATTCCTGGAGGCCAAGTTGCTAGGGCTCAGTCAGTTAGGGACAGATCCCCCTCTGTTGCTTCCAATTACTCTTCTGTGTCCAAGCATTCCCAACCCACCCACCCTGAAGACAACATGTTAGAAAGGGAACTCAAAAGGTTGAGGGTTGAAGAGACCAGACTGAAACTTAAACAGCAACAGCTAGCCTTAGATAGGGAATCCCTAGACCTGGAGAAGGAGGGACAGAGATTGGAGTTTGGACCCCATGGTGGCAGCAGCAGTATTCCTGATAGTAATCCTGTTAGAGAGCATGATTCCAGGAATCTGCACAAGATAGTCCCCCCTTACAAGGAGGGGGATGATATCAACAAGTGGTTTGCTGCACTTGAGAGGGCCTGTATGGTACAGGGGGTCCCTCAAAGGCAGTGGGCTGCTATATTGTGGCTATCTTTCATTGGAAAGGGTAGGGATATGCTCCTTACTGTTAGAGAAAGTGATGCTAACAATTTTGCAGTTTTGAAGGATGCACTCTTGGATGGATATGGCTTAACCACTGAACAATACAGGATTAAGTTCAGAGACACCAGAAAAGAGTCCTCACAAGACTGGACAGACTTTGTAGACTGTTCAGTGAAGGCCTTGGAGGGGTGGTTACATGGCAGTAAAGTATCTGACTATGAAAGCCTGTATAATCTTATTCTGAGAGAGCATTTCTTAACAATTGTGTGTCTGATTTGTTACACCAGTACTTGATAGACTCAGATCTGACCTCTCCCCAAGAATTGGGAAAGAAGGCAGACAAATGGGTCAGAACAAGAGTGAACAGAAACGTTCATACAGGGGGTGACAAGGATGGCAAGAAGAAAGATGGGGAGAAATCTCAGGATAAGCATGGGGATAAGGGTAAAACCAAAGATCCTTCTTCAAATCCTAAACACTCTTCAAGGGGTGGGGATACATCAAATTCTTCCTCTTCTTCACAACATACACACATTAAAAAGCCTTGGTGCTATGTGTGTAAAAATAAAGGCCATTGGCAAGGGGATAAGTCCTGTCCAGGTAAACCCCCTGAGCCAACCACCACTAATACATCAAACTCTAGTGCCCCCAGCAGTAGTGGTAATAGTGGTGGGACTGCTGCCAACAGTCAAAGTAAGGGTATAGTTGGTTTCACTTATGGGTCCATCATAGAAACTGGGGTAGTCAGTCCCAAGACAGTTTCTGTCACACCTAGTGGCATTGGCCTTGCCACACTGGCTGCTTGTCCCCTTACAATGGATAAGTACAGGCAGACAGTTTCAATAAATGGTGTTGAGGCCCAGGCCTACAGGGACACAGGTGCCAGTATCACTTTGGTGACTGAAAACCTAGTGCGTCCTGAACAACACATCATTGGACAACAGTACAAGATTATTGATGTCCATAACTCCACTAAGTTTCTTCCCTTAGCTATAGTTCAGCTTAGTTGGGGTGGAGTTACTGGCCCTCAGAAGGTGGTAGTGTCACCTAGCTTACTTGTAGACTGTCTCTTTGGTAATGACCTAGAGACCTCAGGTTGGGCTGAGGTAGAGTTTTATATCCATGCAGGCATGCTGGGTAACCCTGAGGAATTGCTTCCTCTCATTTCTACTGAAATGAAAAAGCAAAAGAGAAGAACAGGCCTGAAAACTCAGAATCCTTCTCCAACAACAGCTGAAAAGGGCATCACAGTATCCCCTAACCATCCTGCCATTCAGGATACCATTCCTGTGGTAGGAGAAACCTCTCCTGGGGTGGCACCTGTACCAAGGGAACCATGAGCTGGCACAGCTGTACTCCCTGAGGTGGAAGTACCTCTCTGTGGGATAACTAATATTGGTGATAAAAAGTCCACCATTGTAGTTAACATGGAGCATCGCTCCAACCCTCCCAGAGAAACATTAGTGCAACAACCCTGCACTGCCTCAAAACTTAACCCTCATACTGAGGGTACTCACTGAGATACTTTTGGCATATTGTCATAAAAATAAAGTACCTTTATTTTTAGTACTTCTGTGTATTGTGTTTTCTTATGATATTGCACAAGGTGTAAGTACCTCTGGTACACACTACAAGCCAGGCCAGCCTCCTACAATCTTGACCAATTGTATCCAAGAAAGGTTACGCCAGCATCTAGTGGACTCTAAGCTGACCAACCCTAGAGAGCTGGGGGAGGCAGCTGATGGGTGGTTGAGAACCAGGGTGGTTGTCAGGTCCCAGGGGGCAGACTCCAAGAAGAGGGGGGTCAGGTCCCCAAAAATCCAAGGAGGGAGGTGGTAAGCCAACCACAGAGACTCCCTCTGTACCGCAGAACCCTAAGAAGGACGAGAGTAAATCCCACTCCCACCCACTCTGACAAGCAGAGACAGGGAGTCCCAGGGTTAAAAAATCTCTTGGAGAGTAAGGCTTGCTTTGACTGTCAGCAGACAGGTTATTTCAGAGGAGATGCAGCCTGTCCAAAGAAGGTGGTTAACATTGGGCTGTCCAGTGTAGCCATGGAGGAGGACTCCTCAGAAGTCATCCTAGCATTGAGCTGGGAGACAGGACCAGATGGTAAGCTGGTGATCCCTGAGGGTGGGAGTAGGCACTTCCACCCCATTCAGGTGAATGGGATCCCTACCACTGGCCTGAGAGACACCTGTGCCAGTCACACTATAGTGAGTGACCGGTTAGTGACCCCAGATATGTGTGTGCCAGGGGAGACCAGGAAAGTCAGGATAGCCACAGGGGAGGTCACCTCCAAACCTGTAGCCATAGTGCCCCTAGAGAGGGAGGGTATCCTTGACTGGTTTATGGTGGTAGTCAGTGCTGACCTCCATCTAGATTGTATCCTTGGCACTGACCTCCCAGAGGTGAGTCTGGTACCAGATGGGGCGGTCGCCCATGGCGCCCCCTCAACCCAAAGTCCTGGGGAGTCAGTCCCTACAGTTAGGAGACAGGGGTCCCCAAGAAAAGGAAGGAAGAAAAGGAAGGGTGGGCCACTCTTAAAGAGAGTTCCAGGGAGCCAAAGGCCTTCTGACGCAATAGGGG
This sequence comes from Pleurodeles waltl, assembly GCF_031143425.1. Classification (NCBI taxonomy): domain Eukaryota; kingdom Metazoa; phylum Chordata; class Amphibia; order Caudata; family Salamandridae; genus Pleurodeles; species Pleurodeles waltl. The sequence goes on along the minus strand of NC_090439.1, from coordinate 769,784,707 downwards.
GGGGAGCCCAGAGTTGGCACTGGTGAGGCCTCACCTGACCCCAAGGAAGTCCTGAGTAGTCAGGCAGCTGTCCAGATGCAGGGTATTGCCCCTACACTGACAGAAGTGAGAGTGGAAGGAGGGTGTCTGCCACAGGAGGTGGTAGCCCCCCACTCTACACAGCAAGAGGGGTGCCAGGACCCCAACGTTGCCCCTAAAGCAGCTCATCCACCTGTCAATGGAGAGCTTATGGTATGGTTCTGGGTACTGACAGCTGGCAGTTGCCTCTGCTGGGTGCTGGCCTTCCTGGCAGCACTGCACTTGGCCTGGGAGGCAGACCCCAGGGCCAAAAGCAAAGTAGGCTCCCTGACCCTGGTGGTCATGGTGGGGTTGCTCTAGTGTTGGGTGACCTCTTTGGGTAAGCTAGGTGTTGCCCTAGCAAAGTTAGGAGTAGGGGAGGTGGGCACCTCACTACCCAAGTTGGCAGAGAGAGAGGAGGAAGACCCCCTAGAGGGAAGTTTCAGTTTGAGATGGGTCCTTTCACTGTTGGGATGAATTCAATACCCAGAGGGAGTGACCATGGCAGGAGGATGTAAGGCAGAGTAGGCCCTGCAAAGGGACAGCCTGTTCTCTTCACTGTCTTCCTCGCCTGACAAGCCAGGAAGACTCTCCCAGGGTTGGGCTGAGTCTCCTGGGCATGTGAGCTGCGGGGGCTTTTGTGAGAAAACAGGGCTGATTGCAGAAGCCCCCTAACTTTTTGCCCCCATTTTCCACCTTTTGCTGGTGTGTTCCTGACTCTGATAGTGCCCTGGGTACTGCTAACCAGTCCCAGGGCCTGTGCTCTGTGTAAAACCAGAATGCAAATTAGGCTAATTATAAGTGGCTAAGTCAACCTACCTATCCCTAATATATGGTAGGGCATGTAGGTTTAGGGACCACAGCATAGGTAGTGCACCCCCCTAAGTGCACTGCTGAGGTGCCCAGTGCCATTTTAAAGGCAGGCATGCCTTGCTGGCTGCTTTTAAATTAAAGTTATATGCAAATTCGACTTTGGAATTAAAAGTAGTTCCAAAGTCTTAAACTACCTTATTTTTACATATAAGTCACCCCTAAGGTGTGCCCTATGTGCCCCTAGTGCTGGGTGCCATGTAACTATAAGCAGGGACCTTATAAAATAGTTTTATAAGCCCTGGTGAGGTAAAAACAGCCACATTTGTTTTTCCCTCATTGTACTGAATGGCCTTCATAGGCTAAAATGGGGAGACTTTGTTTTACTTTTAAAAGTCCCCTTAAATGACAGATACAAAGAGTTTGGCATCAAATTAATTATTATAATAAATCCCACAACTTCCAGTTGTTCGATTTAATATAACTTGTTCAGGTAAAGAGTTTGAAACTTTACCTGAAAAGTTGCCAATTTCAGCCCGGCATTGTTTTTGCTGCTGTGCTCGATTGGCCAGCCTCTGACAGCCTGGCCAGGCTGCCTTGATGAGGTGTGAAGTGGCCTGCTTCACACAAAGAGATGTGCCTGTGGGAGGGAATTTCCCCTCAGTAGATGGTGAGGCAGGAAGAGGGAGGGCTGCCAAACTGGTCTTCAAAGGCAGAGAAGGACATTTGGAGCAACCCAGCAACACCCCCACATCCTGCAACCCCAGACAACTAGGTGCCCCCTTGATTAGATTAGGGGAGGGCAGGAGAGGGGTGTGTTTATGATTTTTAGCCACACCAGTGGGTGGGCTCAGCCAGATGTAACCTCCAAAAATCAGATTCAGCCATGATGGATTTTTGAAGAATGTTGCCTCCTGCGACTGATTTTTGCCACACTTCCCAGGAAGTGGTCATCACAGGGGGAAGGACCCTGCACCTGATTGGAGAATCAGGACCCCCCCTTTTTTTCACCCAGGAGCAAGGATAAAACTGGCAGACCTGCACCCACACCTCAGATCCCCATCAGATTCCAACAAGGAAGAACCAGAGGAGAAGAAGGACTACCCTGCTGGACCGCTGGCCTGCACCTGGAACCTGCACTCTGAAGGACTGCACCAGCTGCACACTTGGGCTTCACCACAAGAAGGACTTTGCCTGGCTTCAACTGGTTCAAGGAGGGACTCCTGTTTGCTACAGGTGAAAAATTGCTAACCAGAGTCCCCTGCACCAACTCCTGAAGAAATCAACCAGCTGACCACTGCCCAGTGGCCAAAAAGGAGTTTGCGCCAGGTGCATTCTGGGAGTTGTAGGCCACACCCCCAAGGATCATCTCAGAGCTTCTCGACCCTTGGGGTGAGCGGTGGACCCCAAAAGAACCGTAAAGGAACATCTGGGAGAAGATCCAGAAGTTTGGAGAACTTTTGAAAAGAAGCTCCATAGAGAGACGACCCGCTGCGGCAACTCTAAACGGTTTGCCTCAACCGCAACCCGGCCGATTTGCAGGTTCGTCCCGCTGAAGAAAATCTCTGAAAAAGAGAATAAGTCAGAAGGTAAAAAGCTGACCAGGACCTCCCAGCCAGCGTATCGGAGTAGGGCTCTAAGGACGTCGGATCAAGATCCAGGTTTACCCTGGTCGAAGGATTTTCACCTAGAAAAAAACAAATAAGTCCGAAGGTAAAAATCTCCACCGAGGGTTCCCGTGACGCATATCCGAAGGTAAACTTTTGACCGAGGCCTCCCGCGAGCTGTAGCCGAGCAGGGCTCCATCGCAGTCGGCCTTAAACTTTGACTTTGCCCCGGTCGAGGTGCAACCAGATGACCCGATTGGCCCTTTTTTTTTCTAGGCGCTAAAAAAACAATCATTCTTTAAAAATTCATATCTCTGGTTCCCCTTATCCGATTGTATTTGTTTTTGGGTCATTTTAAAGATAAAAATCTAATCTATTTTTATGAATTGGTTTTGGATTTTTAAACTGCTTCCTGTGTTTTATTTCATTACTGTTTTGTGATATTTGAATGCTTTACACTCTGTCTCCTAAGTTAAGCCTTGTTTGCTCATTGCCAAGCTACCAAGGGTTGAGCTGGGTTTAATTTACTTTAGACATAACAGGACCTAAGTTGAGGTTAGTGGCCTATTGCTAAGTGTAGGTACCTACCTGCACTTACCAATGACCCATTTTCCAACATTGTTTTCCTAATTCCAGCCCTTGAGGCTGTTACCAAAGCTAGCATTCCAAATGTTAAAGCATTACATCCACGTTGGATTCAATGGGCAACGTCTTTGACAGTCACTGATGTAGACTACATTTTTGACCTAAAATTAGAAACTCAAGTATTTTTGCAATATGAACTAATACCCAGTTCCAGCAGATACACTGCCTATTGATCAATATCAAAGAGTCATGCACACCGATGGCTCAGCGCAACCTGCAATTGGCACAAAACATCAATACTCCGCTGCTTGCGCAGTCGTAAGTGTCTACATGGAGGATAATACATTTTGTTCCCAGCATACGTTCACGCAAACCCTCGGGGATTGCACAGCACAACTAGCAGAGTTAAAGGCTCTGGTGATGGTACTGGACCACACGGATCCTGCACAGAGAACACTGATTGTTTGTGATCCGTACTACTGTGTCCAGTCCTTTAATGAAAACCTGCATTACTGGCGCCAGAATGGGTTCAAAGATTCTAAAGGCAACACCCTCAAATGCAGACTTCTGTGGGGGAAAGTAGTGGATCTGAAGGAAATGCTACCAAACATCCATGTTGTACATACACTTGGACACCAGCGCGTTGGAACACACATTGCTGGAAATACACTGGCTGATGAAGCCGCAAAAGCAGCAGTAACTATGGCTACTGTTGCTGCAGTAACCCCCTCAAGATCGAAACCGGACAATGACATATGGGCTGCCGTGAAAGCTACGGCTGAAGGCATGCCTTATCCAAAAGCATGTCCAGCTAAATATTCCTACCTAATGGGAGGCTTCCTAGACACTGAAGTAGTCATACCAGGCGTAGGGGTTCGAGTAATTCCAACAAAGACATAAGATCAGAGTTGATCAAAGCAGCGCATGAGGGGGTAGCATCTACCCATGCTGGTGTGGCGGCTACAATATCATTGTTGCAAACACATTATTGGTGGCCAGGTCTATTCAAACAGGCCAAGCAGTATGTCCTTTGTTGTGACATCTGCCAAGAAATCAAGGTTTCCACCGCTAAACGCCCACCACAGACACACTTCCTAATTTCTAACAAACCATTACAATGTGTGTACTTGGACCACTGTGGTCCCCTAACACCAGCTAGTGCATAAAAATACATTTTAGTCGCTGTTGACTCTTGCTCCAGATTTCTATGGGTGTGGCCACAATGCTCGGCTGACGCTTGGACTGTTATTAAAGATTTGCGAGTCTTTATCGGTACATATGCAGTTGTGGCTTTCCACTTGGACTAGGGCCCTCCTTTTGCCTCAAGGGCATTCAAGGACGCCATGGCTTCATTAGAGGTCCAACTCCATCACTCATCTCCATTTCATCCCGAGGGAAATAGTGTAATGGAGCGAAAAAACAGTGATTTAAAGCAGTCATTAACAGCCAGAGTCTTAGGTACGGGTCGTAATTGGCTTAACCACCTCTATGGATTCCAGAGAGCACTTAACAATCTTCCTAGAAGGTCCCTGGGGGGTCGTGCTTCATACGTGTGCCTGTTCAGAAATCAAATGTATGTTCCAGATCTTGATGGCCCTGGCGTGGAGGCAGCAGAAACACCTTTTCTGTCACTGTCTTGCAGGAATTACAACAGTTCTGTGATGACAACGCTTCTGCCAGTGCTGCCTCCACAGGAATTAAGGATGTAAAAGTAACACATATCTGCTGGATTCCTAAAGTTGGGGATCTAGTACGTGAAAAAGTTGCTGTGAAAAAGGAGTTTGGTCCTTCTTATTGTGCACCGGTCCCAGTCTTGGGAATACACGGTACCAGAACTGTCATTCTACCACCGTTGACTGGTGCTAAAGAAAATTGCCTTGTATCTATTGACAATGTCAAGTTACAATGTATGGCCGATCCTGCACAGCAGACCAAGAGGAACAGCCATTAGTTCCTGAATCCCTCTCACTACTGGTCAAGAAGTCCCTCTACAAGTTGTGAGCAGCAACACTGAAACCTCTCCGAGCGTGGGGAGGGGGGGAAATGATCTTGCATTAGTTCCATTAACATCTGTTTCAACAAATTATACAGAAATAACTGATCGATTTGACACATCTTCAACACAGACTGATGGCATCATTTATTCTGAACCACTGAGGGAGAGTTCCACTGGTTCTCCACTTACAGACACGGCTCCAGCTTTTGCAGAAACTGCTTATCGATACTTCGCCGAAGTCAACAACACCTTTTTGGACTCATTCGCCTCTTCTACATCTGAACTGTCAAAAACATGTAACCTGATAAACTGGCTTAAAACAAATTACTTTGCATTCCCATGGAACTATCTATGGCTTTCTTTGACTGTACTAGCTTTCCTCCTTTAGATTGGTTCTGCCATAACGTTCTTTCTATTAATACATGGTAATTTTCTTCCTGAAAGATCAACAGTTGAACTGGTGGATGAGGTCCTAAAACCCCATTTTTCATCTCACAAGGTCCGCAGAGACTTGTCTTTTGTGAACATTTCCGCTATACCAATTCCTGATGGGATTGTATGGGATAAAATAACATTTCATATATACGGCCCAACAGAGGTCATTCAAATACCATATGTGTTTAAACCTTCAATGAACGATGTAGTAATACCCAGAGTTGTCTGATGGCTGGGATGTGAAAACAGTTGATTCTATGATGACTAAATTGCAATATTATTCTATATTTGAAAGTGAAGATGTTTGTCAATCTAAAGAGAATTATGGTGACATGTTTTGCTATAATTATTATGGACACAATTTCATTCACAGAGCAAGTACCTAAAAGAGTGTTTCTAATTACACAAATGGGAACATTGTCCGACTTCATCACAGGGGAGTTCTAAAACATATTCTGAAAAGTTTGCATATTTTTCTGGGCACAATGTTAAAAATGCTGAGTCATATTGTTTTAGATTGCCATCATTGGAAAATGTACATATATTATTAACAGATACGAAATGTATTTATTCAGATTCCTTTGTTTCCCAGTTGGCTATAGAAGACTATGAGTATTGGTTAAAGTCGATTGGTCTAAAAAGTGTGTGGGGAATATGAAATTGGCAACCTTTGTTTAGAGCATGCCTGATACCTGTTCAAATTATATTTCAAAATGAAACTGAACAACAAACAAGTTGTTTAGGCTTAGCAGATATTAAGGAATTGAGTATGCCCAGCATGTCTTCCCCTGGCAAATTTCAAAAATGGTAAAAATATATAAATGTAACTGAAGATCAGCTCGTTGAATGGGTCTAGAATGGTACGTTCAATGCTTCACTGTCACGTCCTGGCAGGTGGTTATTGTGGCCAATAGATACCAATGGGCGCCATAAACGTTTTATAAACTCCACAGGGGGTTTTAGAACTAATAGGCTGGACCCTTGCTATATATCATTGGAACATGTGGGTATAGTAACAACATACAGTGCAGGGAAACTATGCCAGCAAAGGTTGAAGAATTCCTCACTAGAAGCTGTTAGAGAACACCTCAGTCTCCTGTCTAATAACACTGACTTACTGGACTTCCTGTTAAGCCCCAGAAAACAACGCAGAAAGCGCTTCTTATATGAAGTATATAATGAAATTTGGCAGCTTTCCCAACAAGAATCGTCTGCCTGGTTAAGGCAAATAGACAGCGAAAATTTACAGAAGGCATTAGCTGTTGTAAATAATGGGATTAATACCCTGTACGGCCAGATATACACATTATACAACATTGTTTCGTCTGCATTAGACATAAGACAAAGTTATATGTCTTCCTTACACCATGGACAAACTCAACTCAGGTCCATTATGCAGTTAGGTTGGACACTTCAAACACTGATGCCAGGTTGCGTTCCCTGGTAACACATATTTTCTATATTTAACTTAACGCGACAACAACAACTAATGGCCAAGAAAGAGGCAACTTATGTCATGCTAAACATCAAAAAGTTAGAAAAGTTGCCTTTTACTGTGGCTGAAATACTATCTGCTGAGTGGTTAATACATGGGGTCATTAATCTACCTATTTTAACACTCCAATTCACGTCCTGTTTAAAACACATTCCAGTAGGCAGATGTGAAAGGCTGGGAGATAGTTACATCAAAGTGTGGGAGCTGCCCTTCTCGTACAAATGTTTCAGTGGCATGAAAGAGGTCTTTCTTAGCGGTAGTGAATGTGAGACTTCTTTCAGTCATTCAATGGTTTGTAAACAGCTGTCCTTGCACGGATCGTGTACCGCTTCAGCAGCAAATTTGGCATATTATCTTAAGGATGTTCCAGACCCCTTGATTAGACCTGCGTTCCAAGTGCTTTCAAAAGGCAACTATGTTCTTCTCAGTAGTGAAGATGGTTGTGGGGTGCGAGCCGGAATAGTTTATGTTGTTTCAGTCTCTAAGATTGTTAAATATTGCAGGAAATTACTTTTTCCTCCCACTAGACAAAGAAAGGTAGCTGACATTTGGCCCCATATTACTACTTCAAATGTGAATTTTGACAAGTTGAGCAGACTTAAGGCTTTATTGTTTCAAAAACATATGGTGCTCACATCTGCACACGAGACCTACACACTTCTGGTGGCATCGTCATCAGCAGATATACAGTCCCCTCTAAGTACCAACGTTCATAGACACTTTGGTGAGCTCATGAGATGAATATTTAATGCCTCCAGTACTACTGGAACTGCAAACTTCTTTAAGGCTGTTGGTTCTGGTTTCATTCAGACCTTCTCCTCTATTTTCAGTTTAATACCATCAGCCACACTCAATATTCTACAGTATTGTCGGGGGATCTCCAATCACGTTGGCTATAATAGTTATCCTTTTGCTATTGCTACTTTTGTGCACAATGGCTACCCTGCCGCAACAAGGAGGAATCAAAGCGCTCATACCAGCACAGCTGTGTCATGAACACATGATGCAGTACTTCGGAGCAACCCTCCTGGAGCAATTGGAGTGTGACTGGTCTCTGTCATTCAGACCGGTTTTGCATTGTGTGCAGCCCATGTTTCGTTGCCTCTGTTGCTTGTTCGAACATGCACTGAAAGTTTGTCTTTCTACACAGCATTTGCTTTCATTGGATGCTGATCTATTGATATTTTCGCTGAGGGTTTGTTACTGGACATGTGCGCTGAGGGTGTGTTTGCTACGGGAAGCTGCTTATGAGTTGCCCTTCCTGAAGGATGCAGCTCTGTACTCATTATTGGGCATACCACGGAATGCTGCTGCCTTGGCTGAAGCTCAGGCTATGGAACACAAATGCTCCTTGGTCTTGGCGATGCATTTCCTACTTTAACACCAGCCAAAGTGGAAGATTTCCAGTCTTCGATTGTCCCGGATTCGATTAGAAACTTCCAAAATGACTCTGACTCTTGAAATGCAGTCTTTGTTACGCCACAAGTTAACATTTTTTAAATTATCCTTTTAAATTTGCTCAAGTGTCTTTTTTTAACTTGTCATTATTGACATTTTTATATATATGTATCTTAGGTTGAATTTTGGTAACTTCTATACATAATTAGGCTTTGAACCACCTTTAAACCGGCAAGGGAGGGTGTTGCATAGCCATTTTAGTTATAGCTCCATGCACGTTATTTTAGCATGCTAGGCCTGCCGCTGTGCACATTAACCTAGATTCAGCTTCGTTTATTATTTTAACAATAGCCACATTTGTGATCTTGTTTTATTTCTCTCTATCTATCTGTTCTTTGCCTGGGCCAGCACTACGTTCTTAAACAAGACATTCTTGTTCACTCTGTGCTACTCTCAAAGCTGCAGTAAGATAGGTTGCTGGTATAACGTGTTAACGCTTTGTCTCTGGTATTCACAGAAACATATACATCCTTATGTAGGGGCATTTTCTCAGAACATCAGCTGTTTTATTATAAAAACACTTTCCTGTCCCATACACGTTAGAGGGAGACTCCAGCCAGATGACCAGGACTGTATGCTGATTGCTGAACGCTTCGCTACATCTGCTTCTGCAGACTTCAGGCCTTGCTCATGTATGGGGGATGATTTATTCTCAGGGAAAACTGAAGGGCAGAACTAGAGCTTAACATGCTGTGCTCCAATATAGCCTAGGTAGAAATTAGTCTATTGACTCGAGTGACATTATGGTAGCGTTTTTTCTATGCTTCACTCTCCTAGTCATAATTTTAATCCTGTCATGCTTTATCGTCCTGGTTATTGCAGTACATGCTTGATTATTCAAGATGCAGTTTCTTCATTACAACCATATTGAATCATATACTGCCTCTGCTTGTCATTGTAGACTAATGTAACTGAGAGAAACAGATGAGATCTGAGTGAACATGATTTCCTTGAGGATTCAATTGTGTCATGAGCTTGGCTGCCCAATCATCCCTACTCTTGGGTGGAGATGAGGCACTGCTAGTTAGCCAGAGCAAAATCCGGATTGGGGCGACAGGTGTCACCTGTAATTGGAAAAGACTCAGTTTCCCACACCGCACGTGATTCTGCTGCTCAAATCCAGTAGTCTCATTAGAATAATGAGGGCCTATGCAACAAGGGTAGGGGGCAATAGTGTTATTTTTCATGATGCTATTGATTTACTCTGCAGAAGTAGTGCCGGAATATTGATGGTACTCCTGCAGAGTAAATAGGGCCCCAGTCCAAAGAATAGAAGCCCCCTTTCAATGCCTTTTAATGCCTGCTCTTGAGCAGGCGTTGAATGTGCCATAAAAAACGGTGCAAGAAAATCGCATGGATTTCCTTACGCCATTTTTTCAGCTCCCCTAAAGGGGGAACGCCCACTTTGCATACATTATGCCTGGTGAAGGCATAATGTAGTGCAAAGGGTTTCAGAGTGGCACAATGCATGCATTGCTCCACTCTGTAAATACGACACGTGGATTTCAGGCTCGTTGGGCCACATTAATGTCAATAATAATGACGTTAATGTGGTGTAAAGTGGCGCTAGGGCATTATAAATATGCCCCTCAGTGCGATACAATGACTGTGAATTTATCTGCAGAGTGATGGTACTATCGAGCGTGTGCCCCATCCGCCAATGTCGACCTGTTTGAGTTCCCCAATTTTAGGCTTGGTGTTTGATATGGCATTTGGTATCAGAAATCAACAAGTTTGATATCTGTTGAGTAAGTCGACTCAGAATACAAGTAGTAAAGCGGTTCTGTTATTGCTTGAAATGGTTATTTAATGGTTCTGTTTACGATTAGGTGATGCATATCTGATTCATTTCTATTTTCCATCTGCTTCTTATGCTTGTTGTATTTTTGTAAGCATTTCATATGCACAAACATGGGATGTTTGCATAAATCCTCCCCAGGATGTGCAATATGCAATCACTGTAACAGCCCATATGAAATGAAAATAGAACAGATCAAAGTTGGTCATTTTCATTGCTGTGGTATAACATGAAACTGAATTTTCACCAAATGCGCCTCCTTATCTCTAGTGACAATGGAGTCGTTTTGTATTGAGAAGGACAGGGTCCCACGCTGAGGAACCACTGCTTTTGGAATAAAAAAAATTGCCTACATGCCCGTAGGCGCCAGTAATTTGCATAGCTTCATTGCAGGATTATGCTCGATGTTATAGCTGGAGTGCAATAAAACACACTGTGCGCCCTCCACGTGCACGCACTCCTAGTGGATCAGTTTCTCCCTCCTTTGGTCCTTTTTAAACAGAACTCTGAACTGTTTTCGATTCATTTTGAAATGAAACAGTGTCATTATAAAAAGGATCGCTACTCAATTTCTCAAAACCTCTGTTAATGTCGAAACAGCATATAAATGAGCAAAGTGTTATAACTTCCAAGTGCCTATGGTTTTTGCTTCAAGAACATAATAGTCTAATACTATTATGATTATTCTTAATAATAATTGTTTATTATTATTATTATTATTATTGTTATTATGATTATTAATATTATATTGAGACTGAGACGGATGAAGACCCAGCTAAACAGTAGTGGAGGTGAAACACCTTAGGTCTGACTCTCAAACTTTTCACTGTAAACCTTTTGTTTTGCTGCCACAAAAAAAGCTTCATCTATGCATAACAGCTTTGAGCAAAACGATATCTGTCAAGCATAAGTGATTTTAATCTGTCACAGGTGTCGAAGCTACACAGCATTAACCCCAAAAAAGGGGACAAAAGTGGGTTGAAACTAGGCATGTTTTGCCTCCCAAGTTTGTGAACACCCACAAACTTCAAAGTTTGTGGCTGTTCAGCAACTCCAACTCTTTGCCACCGACGATACACTCAGAGTTTTGTTTTTATTCTATCTAGCAACAGGTGGAGTAACTGACTTTCCGTAAGGATAATGGGAATGAAACACCCTGAGACATGTTGAGGGAATAGGGTAAGGGGTTTTCCTGTTGAGAGCAAAAGACAAAGGGTAAGATTTACAAGGCCCTTGCGCCTCTTTGTGCCACACTAGGGTCATTTTTTAAATGTTAATGTGCTGTTGAGGAGGCCATACGCCTTTGTCATATTTACAAAGTGGCGCAATGCTTGCACTGCATCACATTGCAGTACCTTGCACCAAATTATGCCTGCTCAAGGCATAATGTATGCAAGGGTGGCATCCCCCCCGCAGGGAGGCCCATAAAAATGGCGCAGTGAAATTTACATCAGTTCACTGGGCCATTCATAGTATCATTTTAACGCCTGCTCAAAGCAGGCATTAAAATGGTGTGCCTATTACTTTCAATGGGCCTCACCTTACTTTGCAGGTTTAGCACCACAATTTATGGCACTAATCCTTAAAAGTACTACATTAACATCATAGATTTTGATGCTATTGTCCTAATGTGCACCTTGGTGCGCCTTATTGTAAATATGACGCAGACATGGTGTTTTTAGGGGGGTGCAGGCGGTCACAAGAAAAGTCATTCACCACAGCTGATGCAACACTTTCCTGTAAATCTGGCCCAAATTGTGCAATGTATGCAATATACAATTACACATTGGGGAAATAGCAGCCTTTCAACAAAAAGTGGAAATAACAGGAGAACAAATTCATATTAAAGCAACAGCTTGAGGTACAATAATTTGATAGCTGCGATTAGGGCCCTTTTACTGAGCAGTCTGCATTATTAGAATCAAGCTGTATCCTCAAAGAAAATGCTATGCCAAGGAGTCAAACAATGTAGCTTGTGTTGTGAATGGTGCATTTAACAGGCACAAACAACATAATATTGCACAGTAGAAATGTTGGACAAGGTGCTAGAACTTATGTTGCATCTTTTGTAAAGTCTATGGGGCAGATTTGAGAAAAGTGGTGCTACAACTAGTGCAGCACCACTTTCCTTGCACACCTTAGTACCCCCTTACCACCAGCATGTGTGTGCTGTATTTAAAATATAGAGCAGGGTAGTGGGCAATAGCGTAAAGTTTGCGCTATTGAGGTACTCTACATGTGAGAAAACAGGGCTGATTGCAGAGGCCCCATAACTTTTTGCCCCCATTTTCCTCTTTTTGCTGGTGTTTTCCTGACTTTGATGGTGCCCTGGGTACTGCTAACCAGTCCCAGGGCCTGTGCTCTGTGTAAAATGGATATGCAAATTAGGCTAATTATAATTGGCTGAGTTAACCTACCTATAAGTCCCTAATATATGGTAGGGCATGTAGGTTTAGGGACCACAGCATAGGTGGTGCACACCTAGGTGCATTGCTGAGGTGCCCAGTGTCATTTTAAAAGCAAGCATGCCTTGCTGGCTGCTTTTAAATTAAAGTTATATGCAAATTCGACTTTGGAATTAAAGGTACTTCCAAAGTCTTAAACTACCTTATTTTTACATATAAGTCACCCCTAAGGTGTGCCCTATGTGCCCCTAGGGCTGGGTGCCATGTAACTATAAGCAGGGACTTTACAAAAATAGATTTATAAGCCCTGGTGAGGTAAAAACAGCCAAATTCGTTTTTCCCTCATTGAAGTAAATGGCCTTCATAGGCTAGAATGGGCAGACTTTATTTTAAATTTTAAAGTCTCCTTAAAGGTTACATACCAAGAATTTGGTATCAAATTGATTGTTGTAATAAATCCCACAACTTCCAGTTGTTGGATTTAATATAACTTGTCCAGGTAAAAAGTTTAGACTTTACCTAAAAAGTTGCCAATTTCAGCTCTGCATTGTTTTTGCTGCTGTGCTCTGATTGGCCAGCCTGCAGCAGCTTCTGCCAGGCTGCCTTGATTAGGTGTGAAGTGGCCTGGCTTCACACAAAGGAATGTGCTTGGGGGAGAGAATCTCCCCTCAGCAGATGGTGAGGCAGGAAGGGGGAGGGCTGCCAAACTGGTCTTCAAAGGCAGAGAAGGACATTTGCAGCACCCAGCAACACCCCCACATCCTGCAACCCCAGACAATTAGGTGCCCCCTTGATTAGATTAGGAGAGGGCAGGAGAGGGGTGTGTTTATGATTTTTAGCCACACCAGTGGGTGGGCTCAGCCAGATGTAACCTCCAAAAATCAGATTCATCCATGTTGGATTTTTAGAGACTGTTGCCTTCTGGGATGGATTTTTGCCACACTTCCCAGGAAGTGGTCATCACAGGGGGACGACCCTGTCCCTGATTGGAGAACCAGGGCCCCCCTGCTTTTCACCCAGGAGCAAGGATAAAACTGGCAGACCTGCACCCACGCCTCAGATCCCCTCCAGAATTCAACAAGAAAGGAACTAAAGAAGAAGAAGGACTGCCCTGCTGGACCCCTGGCCTGCACCTGGAACCTGCACTCAGAAGGACTGCACCAGCTGCACACTTGGGCTTCACCACAAGAAGGACTTTGCCTGGCTTCAACTGGTTCAAGGAGGGACTCCCTGTTTTCTACAGGTGAAAAATTGCTAATCAGAGTCCCCTGCACCAACTCCTGAAGAAAGCGACCAGCTGACCACTGTCCAGTGGCCAAAAAGGAGTTTGCGCCAGGTGCATTCTGGGAGTTGAAGTCCGCACCCCCCAAGGACCATCACAGAACTTCTGGACCCTTGGGGTGAGCTGTGGACCCCAAAAGAACCTTAAAAGAACATCTGGGTGAAGCCCCAGAAGTTTGGAAAAGATTTGAGAATTTTTGGAAAAAAGCTCCAGAGAGGGACCGACCCGCCGCGGAAATTCTAGCCGGCTTGCCTCAACCGCGACTCGGCCTGACTTCGTGGTTCGTCCCGGTAAAGAAAAACATCCAAAAAAGAGACTAAGTCCGAACGTAAAAAGTTGACCGGGACCTCCCAGCCATCGTATCCGAGAAGGGCTCCATGGACGTCGGATCAAGATCCAGTTTTACCCCGGTCGAAGGATTTTCATCTCGAAAAAACGACTAAGTCCGAAGGTAAAAGTCTCCACCGAGGAAACCCACATCGCGTATCCGGACAAGGGCTCCAGGAGGTCGGATTCAACTGGCAGGTTCGTCCCGGTGAAGAAAAACTTCAAAATAAAGACTAAGTCAGAAGGTAACTTTTTAACCGAGGCCTCCCGCGACCTGTAGCCGAGCAGGGCTCCATCGCGGTCGGCCTGAAAGTTTGACTTTGCCCCGGTCGAGGTGCAACCAGATGACCCGATTGGCGCTTTTTGTTTCTAAGCGCTAGAAAAGTAATAATTCTTTAAAAAATCATATCTCCGGTTCCCCTGAACCGATTTTAATCGTTTTTGTGTCATTTTAAAGATAAAAATATAAACTATTTTTATAAATTGGTTTTGGATTTTTAAACTGTTTCCTGTGTTTTATTTAATTACTGTTTTGTGATATTTGAATGCTTTACACTTTGTCTCCTAAGTTAAGCCTTGACGCTCGTTGCCAAGCTACCAAGGGTTGAGCTGGGATTAATTTACTGAGACCTAACTGTACCTATGTGGAGGTTAGTGGCTTGTTGCTAGGTGTAGGTACCTACCTGCCCTACCAATAACCCATTTTCCAACACTACAGGAGTAGCAACATTTTTGGCGCTACTCCTGCCGAGTACAAAGGGGCCCATTATAAATAATGGTATGCCCTCTTTTGATCCCTGCTCTGAGCAGGCGTTAAAGGTGCTGAAAAAAATGGCACAAGGAAATCTCTTAGATTTCCTTGTGGCAGTTCTTCGGCTCCTCTAAGGGGGGTTCGCCTCCCTTGCATACATTATGTCTGGCGCAGGCATAACAAGGTACAAAGGTTTACAAAGTGGCACAATGCACTGTAAATTTGGTGCAGGGAAAATGCCACTTTAGCACCGTCTTAGTGTAAAAGAAATGATGCAAATGTGGCGCTAGGGGCTCTTAAATATGCTGTGTGCAAATGCCTTTATTTTGTAAGCAAAAAAAAAAGCAATAAATCCAACAGTGATTCATGACTGCAAAGTAATACAAAAGGAATACCCAAGAGTGATTTTGACAGGTTAAAGCATCCAAACATAAGGCACTTGCTACACACAAAAAAATCTAAGATTTAAATACCACCAAAGTAACTACATGAACACACTGGCATTTCATTATGACTCTGACCTATGAGCATGTCCTCATGCTAGTTCCCCAGTGACAGTCTCCTGCTCAGAGTGGCCTCTGCTACTTGTTTTTTTTTCTTGTTGTCTGCTTCTTTTTCCTCTGTTCTGCTTGTTTTTGTTCTGTTTTTCACTCTTATCTGCTAATTTTCTGCACCTTTTTTCCCCTCTTTTCTGCTCAGTTTGGGCACCTTTTTCCTCTCTTTTCTGCTCCTTTTTTCAATCTTTTCTGCTCATTTTCTGCAGCATTTCCCCACTTTTGTGCTCATTTTTGCCCTGCTTCCCTTAGCTGCTCCTTCTCCTCTCTTCCCCATTTCTCTCCTCCTGCCGTTTCCAGCCTCCAGCTACCCACCCACACCATCCCCCCAGGACCAACTTAATGTAGGCCACCAGCACACCTTAAGGTGTGCCAAAGGCAAGCCCATCCACACCTGGACCACGCCCAGCCCAGTGGCATGAATGTTGGCCCTCCAGCCATTCACGCTACTCCACCAAGGAGCTCAGAGCAAAGAATCCTGGGAGTAACAACAACTGCTGAACCTCCTCCTCTCATGCTACAAAAGGACCATTCATCTGCCAAAACTGCTGCTTCTCCTCCAGCACCCAGCCACAAGCCTACACAGGACCCTGTGCCACACCCACCCGAAAGGCCACAGTCAACCTGAAGCCTCTCCTATGTATCCTGTTCAACGCCTGATCCTTCTGTAAATATGTCACAGAAATCTGGGACACCATCACCGCCCTCTCACCAGATGTTGCCTTCATCACCAAAACTTGGTTAAACCCTGCCTCGAAACCAAGCATCACCACTGCAACACCCAACGGTTACAAGATCATACACCAAGACCGCACCAACAAACATGGCGGGGCATTGTCATCATATTCCAGAACACCATTTGATGCACCCCCACCGAAGACGACACCTCACCCCTCATGGAACATCTCAATTTCTGGCTGCAAACCAATGCCAAAACTACGCTAAGAGGCACCCTTGTACACAGACCCAAAGGACTCTGAAGAGCGCTCTGCACACCATCCTCAACATCATCACACCACTAGTTATTGACTCTAACCGCTACATTCTACTCGGTGACCTCAATTTTCACATCAATGCCCCCAATGACACCAACTCCACCACCCTCCTTGAGAACTTAAGCAACATAGGCCTCACCCATCTATTCAACATATCCACACACAAGTCTGGACAAACTCTCAGTCCCCTCTTCACCTACAGTGACAGAGTCTGATTCAGCCACATCACAGAACTCTCCTGGTCCAACCAGAGCATTGTCCACTTCACCATCATTGATGCCCAACACACTACCCTCAGGAACCACAGAGTTGACTACCACACTTGGAGCAGAATAACTGAATCACAGTGGGTGCAGGCCCTTAGCTCATCCAACCGAAGGCCTCATCCAACCTCGACCAGGACATCCTGAACATCTACTCCTGGATCACCAAATGCACCAACTCAGTTTCCTTGCTGAAACCAACCAGAATCAACAAAACCTCTACAAACACCTGCTGGTACACTCCAGAGCTCAGAGCCACCAAGCACAGCTGCTACAAACTTGAGAAACAATAACGATTCACCAGCAATCCTTCCTATAGAACAGCAACTACCACCAACAACTCAAGAAGGCCAAAAGAGCAGCCATTATGACCTGCATTGACTCAGAATCCAACCACACAAAAGAACTTTTCAAAATAGTCAAAGAATATTCCAACCCAGAAGCCACAGAGAACACCATCCTCCCCTCCCAAGAACTTTGTAACACCCTCTCGGACTACACCCACAGCAAGATTGCACTATCTACGCCCAACCCACAATCTCCAAACTCAGATCTCTTGACCCCCCAGTGCACACCAACAGCATGATCTTCACGTGGGCACCACTCACCACTCAATCCACCTCTGCCACCATGTCATCCATTTACCCGGGGGCACCCAATGACCCCTTCCTCCACCACCTGTTCAACCTCGGAACTGACCTCATCAGCTCAGAACTCAACAGCATCCTCAACACCTCCATCAGTTCAGAAGTTTTTCTGGACCAATGGAAACACAGAAATCATACCCCTCCTGGAAAAACCCTCCACGACTCCCATGAGCTCAAGAATTACCGACCCATCACTCTACTCCACTACCTGGCCAACGTACTCAAGCAGGCCATCAATCAGAATCTCTCCAGCTACCTGAAAAAAAAAAAACCTACTGGACACCTCCCAATCAGGGTTTGTTCCACCACAGCACTGAGACCACACTCATCTTCTTCACTGACGACATCAGAGTACTAATCAACTGCTGGTAAACTGTTGTCCTGATCTTCCTCAACCTATAAGCTCCTTCAACACAGTCTCCCACCACACTCTCTTCAACAGACTCCACAGCATCGGAATACAAAATGAAGCCCTCAAATAGACTGCCTCCTTCCTGAAAGGATTTACTCAGAGCATCTGACTACCTCTTTTCACCTCTGCATCCAAGAGAATCATTTTCAGCGTACCCCAAGGTTCATCCCACATCCCCACTTTGTTCAGTACCTACATGACCCACCTGGCTGATATTGTTAGATCCCATCGACTCAACATCATCTCCTACGCAGATGATACTCAACTGATCCTCTCACTTACTGAAGACCCCTTCACCACCAGCTCAACTCACACAAGACGAAAGTCCTGAACTTTGGGAAAACACCTCCTTTTGGAACCTTAGCTGGTTGACTGCCATACTCGGACCCATTACCATGCCTACAGACCACAATTGCATCTTCGGCATCATCCTCAACAGTGAGCTGACCATGAAGTGGCAGATCAATGCAATCAACTCCTCCTGCTTCTACACCCTCTTCACTCTCTGCAGGTCCTTCTCACCAGCCGCCTCAACTACTGTAATGCTCTCTAAACCAGCATATCCTCCCAGCTCCTAAAGAGACTCCACACAATACAGAACCCCACTGTCAGACTCACCCTGGACTTTCCCAGGCACTTTCACATCACCCCCCCATCTTACAAACCTCCACTGGCTCCCTGTCCAGAGGAGTTGTAATTTCAAGCTCCTCACACACACACACACACCTACAAAACCCTAAATGATCAAAGACCAGATATATATCAACCACCATCTGCATTTCAAACAAATCACTAGACACCTGCACTCTTCCTCTCTGACCCTGGCACCCACACCCAGATGCTGGCACAGTCATAGCGGCAGACGCTCTCGTTCCTACATCGCCACCAAGGCCTGAAATGGCCTCCCCCTTCGAATTGCACCCTGGCAGATGATACACCATGACTGCAACAACAAACATGGTGGGTGCATCGCCATCATCTTGATGGAAACAATCCTCTGCTTCTCCACCAACAACTAAAAACCTCTCACAGAACACCTTAACTTCCAGCTATGGACCAAACGCCAAGATTCTGATAAGAGGCAACCTTGTATACAGACCCCTGGGACTCTGACCAGCTTTCTGCGATGCCATCCCCAACCTCATTGCTGCCCTACCCATTGACTCCCATCACTATGTCCAACTCAGCGACCTCAATTTTCATGTCGACTATGACCCTAATGACACCAACTCCATCTCCCTCCTGGAAAACTTGAACAACAGTGGTCTCACCTAACTGGTCATCTAACCCATGCCCAAGGCTAGACGTACACTCGACTCCATTTTCACTTCCAGCAATAAATTCAAATTCTGCCACACCACAGAACTCACCTAGACTGGCCATGCCATCACTCACTTCACTATCTTTGATGCTCACCACAACACCACTCAAGCATCACAGCTCTCCTCACCGCAGTTGGGACAAGGTAATGGAGAACAGTGGCCTCAGGCCCTCAGCACCACCCAATCCAAAGCTTGGTCAGACCTGAACCATACCGCCCAAAACTTCTCCCCATGGATCACTAAATGTGCCCACAGAGTTACCTCTATGAAACCAGCAAAAACCAACAAAACATCAAAATTAGCCAGTTTGTACACCCCAGAGCTCAGAATAACCAAACACAACTGTTACCGACTCGAGAAACAATGGTGTGCCACAAGGAACCCCTCCTGCAGAACCACTTGCAAAGCAGCCCCCAGCAACTATCACCAGCACATCAAAGAAGCCAAGAGAACAGCCATCATAGCCCATATTGGCACAGCAGCCAACCACATAAAAGAGCTCTTCAAAATAGTCAAGGAATTCTCCAATCCAGCAGCCAGGGAGGACACCATCTATCTCTCTCAAAAACTCTGCGACACCCTTTCAGACTATCTCCACAACAAGATTGCCACCATCTACAACAACTTCAAACCCTAACCCATGGCTCTCAACCTCAGCAACCTCGGCCAACCAGCAGCCGAATTATCACCACTTGGTCCCCATTCACCTCTCATACCACCACAGCCATCATGTCATCCATTAGCTCAGGGTCGCCCATTGAGCCGAACCTCTGAACCGACCCTATCAGCATGGAAATCACCAGCATCATCAACACCTTCATCACTACAGCATCCTTCCAGAACATCTGGAAACTCCCAGAGGTCAGACGTCCTCTGAAATAAGCCCTCTGTCGACCCAAGCAAACTAAAGAATTACCAACCAATCTCACTGCTCTCCTACCTGGCCAAATTATTCAAGAAGGCCATCAACAAACAGTTTACCA
Source organism: Pleurodeles waltl (assembly GCF_031143425.1). NCBI lineage: Eukaryota > Metazoa > Chordata > Amphibia > Caudata > Salamandridae > Pleurodeles > Pleurodeles waltl. The sequence goes on along the minus strand of NC_090439.1, from coordinate 769,764,525 downwards.
AACACCTGGAACAAAATCACCTACTTGATGTCTCCCAATCAGGATTCCATGCTAACGGCAGCACTGAGACTGCCCTGATCGCTGCCACGGATGACATCAAAACCCTCCTTGACCATGCGGAGACGGTGGCCCTGATTATCCTCGACTTCTCTGCTGCTTTCAAAACCATTTCTCAACACACCCTCATCAACAAATGCAACAACATCAGCATTCAGCAAAAGACCCTCAAGTGAATAGTCTCCTTCCTCAGAGGATGCACACAGAGCATCCGGCTGCTTCCTTTCACCTGTGGCCCCAATGACATCGTATGCGAGGTACCCCAAGGATTAGCCCTCAGCCCCACCTTGTTTATACCTACATAATCCCCCTTGTAAACATCTTGAGATTTCCATGGCCTCAACACAATTTGTTACGGAAACAAGACTCAACTCATCCGCTCGCGCACCGGAGCCTCCTCCACCACCAAAATCAACTTGTGCTACTCAATGACCAACGTGGCCAACTGGATAAGAGACAACTGCCTTAAACTCAACTCCGACAAGACAAATGTTCTGATTTTCAGGAAGAACACCTCAATATGGGACTGCAGCTGGTGGCCAGAAAAACTCAAACAAATGCCTACATCCGCAGACCTTTCACACAGCATAGGCATTATCCTTGACAGTGAACTGACCATGAAATGACAAATCAACTGTGTCGCCTCCTCCTGCTTTCACCCTTTGCAGAATCTTCAAATGAGTCCCAGTTAAATCCAGAAAGATGATCGCTCAGGCCCTTGTACCCAGCCGCCTTGACTATGACAATGCTGTCTATACTGGCATCTCTGCCCACCTCCTCAAAAGATTGCATCTGTCACACTCACAATGGGGGTCACTCCTCCTACATTGCTGCCAAGACCTGGAATGACCTACCCCTCCAACTTCGAAAAGCACTCTCCCTGGAAGATTTCAGAAGGAAACTCATGACCTGCCTCTTTGACAGAGATGTTGTTCCCACAGCACCCATATTGCCCAAGGGGTGACAGTATTGCGCTATACAACTATTGACTGAAAACCTGTTTTACATACAAAGGCAGCTCATGGCATTTTTCTACTTGCCCTGTGAGTGAATGAAATCAAGATGGCACTCTTCCCTTGCCTGGTTTAGCTGTCTAACACTGAAAAACCCAATCAACACTGAACACTTTAGAGGAGTCACCTGATATAACCTATATCATGTTGTAGACATGTACATATATAAGAAATTGAATTAGATTCAACACAAATGTCTCTCTCAGTAAACAATCCTAAGTCATGATTACTGTGAGTCCATCAATGCTTTTAGCCATTCAAATATGAGTTCCTTGGAAAAATAGTCCAGCCTAATTATCAACAATGCAGTCAAAAGGGATCCACAAAGACTCCAAACTTCAATTTTGATCTTATCTTCTTTACTGTAAATCCTCTTTACTTTACAACTAAAGTCCCAACCCATCCAAACACCTTTCCTCCTGAACAAGGACTTCTCTATTTTGATGAAGTGTGTTTTCCAAATAATTCTGGAATTTATTAAAACATTGATGGAGGACTGTAAGCTGAGAGTGTCATTTGAGTTGGATCTAATTGAATTTCTTATAAATGTACATGTCTATAATGTGACATAAGTTACATTGAGTGCCACCTCTAAAATGTTCTGTGTTAATACAGTATACAATTACTACAGCTGAAGAAGTGGACATAGTGGTTTACGTCCAATGATAATATGTGGAATAGTCCAATATTAACCCATGAAAACATGCAAAATTAACTCAAAAAGCAGGCCTAAAAGCTATTGAATATAATTTACTGTGTAGAGAGTTGTAGAGCGTTAGCTTCTTTGACTTCCCTGATGACTGCAGCAGTTGAGGAAAGTGAATGCAAGCTGAAACTGAAGTTACTCACCGCCTCTAAACCTCTTAATCAAGTAAAACAGATCCCCACAGTGATGAAGTTGGGAAAGTGTGAGTTGTACAAAGTTAGCATGGTTTTGTGTTGAGCATCACGCAGGTGCAAAATATTCCACCCACTGACATCTTTACTGTCTTTGTTATTGTCGTAAAAAAATTGGTACTGAATCCATGTGGAACCCTTGTAAACAGTGGTGTAACTCAAAATGATAACCCCCATCTCGCAGTATATGATAAGTGGCCTCTGAGTCTCCCATAGCTCACAGTTATTCACTGGTCTTAGGCTCAATGGGGGCACCGGAAGGGTTGATGGCTCTGTAAAGTGTTTGAGGCTTCTTGTGCCACAGTGGCTGCAGAGGCCTGTGCTAGGCCCCTGCATGGAAACAGCCTTCATTAGGATTCTGAAATGTGGGAAGTTGGTAGAGCTATAAAGTGAGATTCAGCTTTAAAAATTGAAATTAAGAGTTACTTGGCATCTACTCAACTCTTGTAAGGTATACAACTACTATATCTGAAGAAGTAAAAACAGAGGTTTAAGGCAATGAAAAGTATGACGAATAGTAACTTGTGAAAACGTGAACTGAAGTCTGATAGACAGCTGTAGAACTTTCATTGCTTGCATGAGAGAAGAGAATCAGTACTAAAAATTAAGTTGCTCAGTCCTGCTTCCAAACAAAGATGTCTGAAACCTCAAACTCAAACAGCACAGAGATGAAGGTGGAAAAGTGTGCAGTCTACATAGTTAGCATGGTTTGAAGTTGGATGTCAGGCAAGAGCAAACTATTCCATCTACAGACAGCTTTACCTTCCTCTTTTATATACTGAGAGAGGAATTTGAGATGAACACACATACAAACCCTGGGAGACAAAGTTGAGAAACTTCAAAAAGTAAGGCTAGGCCTACCAAAGAGGTGACATTGATTCACCTTTAGAAACTACTCAGAATACTCACCTTGCACTATAATCATGCGCTGAAAGTGAGTGTGCTATTCAAGTTGGACATGTGAAGATGTAGAAAGTGCAAGTTAACCCTGATAAAACTATATGAAATAGTATGTTAATGATATGTAAATACATATGAAATAAAATGTGAAATTTTGCCAAAAAACTGCACAAAATATGTTATTTATTTATTGAACTGTCTGTGATCACTAGAGAATGTGAGAAAGGAAACATTGGAGTGAAACCAAATTGACTAACTCTTCCTTACTATGACATCTGTTTTGAAAGTATGCACTGCATAAGTATTGTGTCATTGGAGCTGATAAGGTATTCTGGATGGAATAGTCTGTTTTATTCTGATTAAATACTTTATTGCAGTTCAAAGCCATAAAGGTACATATCAATAGGCAAATCGATATCTATTACATGATTCATAAGTCAAATCTATATATAAAAGCAACACTACAAATTCCTTAAAAACAAACATCGGTGTTAAATGATATTAAAAAGCTAAAAGAGCAGATAATTAAATACCAATGATAACTAAAACTATAAAATGAATAGCCCAGTATAGCCTGTGCAATGATAACAGATGCCCTTTCCTTATATACCAAGCCAGAAATAAATATCTGGAAACAGCAAGCCAATCAAATGCAGTTTGTCAGTCGTCAAAATCCTGAGTGCCAGATGCCGCTGCACTATGCCCACGTTCCCTCAGAGTGGGACTAATCATTTTAAATCTTAGTTTCGTGTAAGCCTAGCAAAAAAAAAGGGAGTGCTCTACTGACTCTTCTGCCAGGCCCCAAGTAGGGCAGGCCAGGTCACTGCGTCACCTCTGCTCTTCCAATTGTTCATAAGCGTATGCAGGGGTAAAGAACTGTGTCTGAGCTGCAAAAATAACTATGGGCGAGCACAGTTTGATTTCATCCATAATGTATTCTGATAAAGCAGAATTCTTAAAATCTAAGAATCTATCGGTCATGGACCAAGAGTAGAACTTGTTGAAACAGAAGACAGTTTATACATTTCATACCATTTGATAAAATCCTTCTTGGAGGGTGACACACAGGCCTCTGTGGGCTGCTTCCACATACCAGCTTTGCCTATACTTTTAAAAGTTTCCCTAATGTGCCGGGCCAAGTCAGTTTTCCTACACCCAGAGACCCTAAAATATCCTTTAGGCCTTGCCTGTAGGAGAATAGTTCCGGTATAACCCATTACCATCTTCAAAACCAAAGAGGACTTAAGCCAAAGGTCTCTGGAAAGGGTCTAAGGCCCAAATCGAAGCTTAGCAGGACCAGTGGCGTACTAAGGGGAAGATTCAATAATTGCCTAAGAAATTCATTCTCTAATTGCATGATGTTGTTAACTGATTTGTGACCCCCTAATTCTGCCCCATACATAACCTCACAGGGATAATGGGCTTAAAAAAAGCTTTGTAAGCCCACCTGTGAACCGTGCCAGTCAAAACCTCTGATTTTCTAAATGAATGACCAGTCCATATGCTCATTTAGCATATTCCCCACATACTCAAATGCTATAAACCTTTCCAGTGGAATCCCATTCAAACTGGGGTTAGGTTGGTAGAAAGAGATGAATTAAATACTATAAATTTAGTTTTACTTGCGTTGATTTCAAGACCCCTTATCTTACAAAAGTCATTGAAACTATCCAAAAACCTTTGGATGACCATTTTGGCATCTTCAAAAGAAGAAGTGTTATTAATACCAATCACTGGTTCGATTAGGTCATTATTATACAAAATAAGTAAGGTTGATGCCATCACTCAGCCTTGCCTAACATCCTTTCTAACAGGGAAGGGCGCATAGAGTTCCCCCAAATTATTATGGCCTACCTGTGCAAAGTTTCCCATATGCAATCTTGGTATATTGTTGCACAAATAAGACGGAACCCCCATATCCATCAGCACACGCCATAATACATCCATAGGGACCAGATTGAACGCTGTCAGCAAGTCCACAAAAATAAAATATAGGCTAGCACCTTCTAACACTACTGTTTTCCAGTACAAAAGTTGAAATCTAAATACTTGGTCAATGGTAAAGGTGCTCTGGCAAAAGCCAGTTTGAAACTGACTAAGTACCTTCTTAATCGTCGATTCAGTGTTGAAACATTTGTAAGACAATTCTAGCAAAGCTTCCTTGCATTGTATCAAGAAGGCAATGAGCCTATAATTGATCGGGAACAAGGGGGAACCTTTTTTAAATATGGGGATAATCTCTGACCGAGGCTGTTAGACCTGGCATCCTTGGTGTAGTATACCCTGTCTTCTTGCCTCTGCTTGTGTTTTTGACTGTGTGCTGGACTCTATTGTTGCTGGTTTTGGTACTCTGGGCACTTTACCATTGCTGATCAGTGCTAAAGTGCAAGTGCTCCCAGTGTAAACTGTAGTCGATATTTTTAAGTAAGCCTCAGTACGGCCTACTAGTGCAAGGGGTTCACCTTTCTCTGCACAAAGTCCTCAGACCATGTAGGAAGAAGTTGGCACAGGAACTGAAATAAAAGACAAAGTTTATTACAGTACATGAGGTGGTACTACAGTTCAAACAGCACCCTTAGGTAATGTCTGAAGTAGCACACTGAACTGAGAGAGCATGGTCCTTTTATACCCACGCAGGGGCTAAAAGGAGGTGGAACAATTATAGAAGCAAGACTTGTATACATGTAAGGTCATGTGGAAAATGCACAGTCGACAGGTAGGAGGAGCTAACAGTTTTCAAGGACTAACAGCTGCAGACCTTACTGAGCATGTGCGAAAGTGGGAGATGCTAAACATAACTTGTCACTAGGCAGATTTCAAGAGTAGTTAACAGAAAGGTAGGACAGAGCACATGGTGAGCACATGGCAGCATGTTGCAGAGAAAATGGCTGCCATGAATGCAAAATGGATTCCGCGAAATGTTCACAATAGTTACAAATACAGATGTCTTCTGCTAATGCTTAATCTAATCGCTGCTAAACTACAACAGACGACCCTTTCAGCATTAACTGAAGACATTTGTCTTTCTGGGATAATCTAAATATTCATCTTGTATATTTATGCTCATCATTTCAGCTATTTCCTTATCTAACATATGTTGTGCTTTCATTTCTGTAATATTTCTTTTGGTAGGCATACAAGTAGTAATACACATGGAGCAGAACATTGGACCACACTGAATACAGATACAGCATGTGAAAAATATTGCAATCATTACACACAGGATAGTCAGTAGTTTCCAGCCCCAGGCGGAAACAAGAGCCCAAAACCATCCAGAAAAAGTCCAAGTACCAGTCTCTGTGTGGATTTCTGCAGCAATTTTATGCAATTTAGATATTGCATCATATACTGAAGGTGAGTGATCGGGAATGAAAACACAGCAACTACTACCGATGATGCGACATGCACCACCTCGGTCAGCTAATATCACATCTAGTACCATACGATTTTGGAGCGCTACAATCCTCGCAATTTGGAGCTCCTCAGTAATATTCCCAAGTGCCAGAGCTGCCTGATTGGTAACAGCTTCCACAACCCTAGTCAATCGTCTCACTTTCCTACTGTTTAACGCAGCACCCACAAAGGGGAACAATCCTAAATTAAAATCAACATATTGTTGCAGGCTAGTATCCGTTTGGTCTACCTCATTTGTACTTATTTCCCTTTTATATCTATTGTTAATGATGTCATTGAACAGTTTTAAATCTCGGTGATATGATGCTGGGGCCAAAAACACAGGGGGTAATAGAAAGATACATAACACTCACCTGACCACCTAACAGGTAGTTGGTAATATCCATAGTTACCACAAACAAAATATGTATTATGTGAAGCTGTAAAACTACTATTATTTACACCCTCAATAGTTAAAATCAAGGTACAATCGCTTATCCCTACTGGAATTCGCCCAATGCTATGTATACATAAATCTGCTTTAGTTTTTGTAATCACAAATTGTTCTTTCTTGTCAGAGTCTCTTATATTTGTGAAGACATATGGTATTGAAACATTGTCCGGTTGATACTCTTCCCATTCCCATTTAGTTCCTTTGGCTTGGGGATACCCATCTTTGTCTTGGTAGCATACTTTATTAAGGCGAAAAAGAAGTCCGCCCTCTGTACGTTTTCCAGATGCAAACAAAAGCGTGTACCAAGCTTGACAAGAACCATTGTGTGAAAAAGGAAGAGGAATGAAAGGTGTTCCTCCTTTCTTTTGATGCACAGGTATCATTCCACATACCCAACAGTTAGTAGTATTTGTAGCATTATGAGTATGATGCAAAATCTGAATGAAAGTATTATTGAAGTACGATTGACGGTGCTTCTGCTCCTGATAGGGAAGCATAAAGTAATAGTGATCCTCTGGTACTGGAGTAGTGGCAACAAAAAACTCAGGACCAGGAGCCTTCTTTTCAACAAACCAGGTGATTGTTGCTGTAACCACCAAAACAACAACAAACCCCATAGTACTAATCATCAGTTTGTTATTCATTTTAGCAACAGTGATAATCGACCCATTCAGAAATGAATTAAAAACAATCGTTGGAGCTCTTATCCCTGGGCGGCTGCTGATTTCTTCACCACGGGCCAAGACGGGTGCCACTACTCTAATGCATGGCTGATCCCCCCCCCTTGCCATATTGGCTCTCCGTTTCACTAACCCAAGGCGGTAGCTCAACCAGTTTGTTTAAAAAAAAAATCAGATTCTTTCCTCGTCTCAAATTATATCGCGACACTGCAGAAGTCGTATGGTCCGGGAAGACCTCTGCAAATTCGTCAGGTGATATAGCACGGCCTTTCTCCGTAGTCAAAATCTCTCGATGATCGGTCATCACAGCAGGTTCCACCAAAGTAGGTAGCACTCTCTTGCAGTGAGTACTATGGACACAATTCTTTCGGTTCGTCACTCGAACTGCTGTCCTTGTCGCAAGGAGCACCTGTTCTGGGCCTCGCCATCTTGGTTCCAAGCTGTTTGATCTTTCAAAAGACTTAATCATCACCTGGTCACCAGGTCGGAGTTCATGGCCTTCACCTGTAGATCTGTCAGGAAGTGCTTCTCGAACCTGTTGATGAATAGAAACCAAATTGTCGGTTAACTGTGCCAAATAATCATTCCAAAATCACAACTGAGTGTACGGGGTTCTTGTAACGAAGGTGGGTCAGTAGTGTATCAATTGTAACACTGGACCACTCATGAACCTCAACTAGAGGTGAAGTGTGGGTGAACTGTGGTGTGGTGTGGGGTCTGGGAGGGGAATTTCCTTTACGGACTAGGTGGTCTCACACACTGTATAGTGTCATGCTTCATCATATGACCACCTAGCCCCACCCAGGTAGGACAGTGCCACCTGGGCGGACTCAACCTCACTGTTAAAGGAACAGGAGGGAGTGCGTAAATTAATTCTTGTTTCGGGAAAAGGGATCCAGCTATACTAGGAAATAAAAACACCTAAACAGATACCCATGTGAGTTTTTAATAGAAGGTTCTGTTTGGTGTGATTAAAAAGAAGACTGGGAAACCAATGCGAGAGCAATGACTCACAAGGTCACCTATCTAAAGGAAGAAGCTGACATGTTTCTGCCCTTAAAAATTAGCTCTGGAAGGTCTCTGGGCATTCATCAGGGCGTTGGATCCCTGCTACACATGCTCAGTGAGCGCTGTATAAATAATAACAATTAACAATTAAATGGGTGGGGGGGTGGGCCTACCTTTGCCAAGGAAATACCTGGGGAGGACCTACAGGAAATGGAATAAAACAGACCAGCAATGAGGGTAACAGTGATAAGGCAATTCACAGCAAACCACAGCACACGTGACGTAATACATGCAGGACGCAGAAGTTCTGGTTGCATTAGGCGTAAAATCGCATAAATACTGGTTTTGCACGCAGATACGTGGAGGACAACAAGTAAGGGAAAGTAATTCTTACCCTAACAAAAGAGGCTCCTCCTGGAGAGGGAGCGTCCCCTTATAGTCAGACTCTAAGGTTCAGGGAGAGAAAAACAAGGAAAGAAACCATATGAAGGTAGACCAGGCAAGACAGCAAAAGGGGGTCTCAGGCGGATGCGAGGGCTCGGCCCTGGGGGGGTCGGCATCTATCAGGGTCCAGAAAATGAAATGGCCGAAGTGACCTAACCCAGAAAAAAGGCAGGGAGGGGCAGAGACAAGAAACACACACAACGGAGGTGATTAAAAGGAGAGGCTGAAAAAAGGCGGGGGAGGCAGAAACTGAGGCAAGAGAAAGAGGAGATAGAAAAATAGAAAGAAATTGTAAATAGAAAGAACAAAAGGTGAGAGAAAAAATTATAGAAGAAAATGTAGGTGGAAGGGAGAGATAATAGAGGGAAAATGAATTAAAAAATGGGGAAAGAGGAAGAGTATCGGCAATGGGGAAAAAAAGGAAGAAAAACCAGGAAGAAAAAGAAGAAGAGAAGAGGAAAAGAGGGGAGAGAAAGAAGTCTCTTATCTGTATGTCCAATGCTGGCGGGCTGACTCACTGCATCAAAGGTGGGCGCTCTCTATGCGCCTATACCGACCTCTACTCAGCACCGCTTGAGTAAAGTGGCCTGACTGAGGCGGGTAGATATAGTGGTAAATGCTGAGTGAAATTATGTCCAGCTGATGGTAATCACCGTCGCGACCCGGGTATGGGCAGTGAATAGATGCAGAAGGGCGTATGACGTTCCTGTGTTGTCAGGTATTCGGAAGGAGTGGATTGGCCGAACCCGGTGGTGCCAGGATCTGACAGCGCCCCTACGCATGGGGGAAGTGCCCGAGTATGACGCTATCCCCCGCGTTGCACGGTGTCCGGAAAAATGTGGGTTGGCCGACCTCGGTAGAAACGCCACACTGGGCAGCCGAGAGTCGGGAGCAACCCTGCGTGCTCTCGTAAATCAATAATGAATCGGTAAATCCTAATATCAGTATCCTTTTTCAGAATAGGAAGAATCGGACTGTTACAAACATTATACAGAACTTCCTCAACAACTCCAACTGCAATAAGATCATGCACAATTCGTGTGAGTGCTTCTTCACCCTCCTGTGAGATTTTGTATTGAGGCAAACGTGGCAATACAGCTCCCTCCTTGACACTAATATGTACCGGTGGAATAATCATTTGTCCCACATCAGTATCTGAAGTAGCCCACAAAGTACTAGGGAGTGAAGCTAATGCAATATCTTCTTTAACAAGACAAACTCTTTCCATCACAGGATGATTATCATTTAAAATAACACGCACCCCTTCAGGAGAGCATTGTATTGCAGCCCTGAAATACTTGAGCATATCAAGACCCACAATATTGTCTGGTGTATTTGGAGAAAGCAAAAATGGACATGGAGCAGTAAATTTATCAACATGGAATGCAAGTGGTTGTGACAATGGGCTAGGGGAAGGTGTTCCATCGAAACCTATCGATGTAATGGTTAAGCCAGACAGGGGAGCCCTTGGAATCAATTGTTTAGACAAGGCGCTACGAGTAGCTCCTGTATCAACCAGAAACTGATCAGTAGAACCCAAAACATGTGCTGTAACATAGGGACCCCTCTGAACTACTGGAACTTCAACTGATTCCTTACCCCATCCTAGGCAATCCTATGCATAATCAGAATCTTGTAAATCAGGCTGCACATGGTTAGACATCTGGTATTGGTTCCGTCTATCAAAAGTGTTAAACCCATCCTTCCCCCGTACATTAGCATCAACCCTAGCATGATCATTCGTGCTTCTTCTAGGTCCTGAATATCCTGAGCGATTTCTCATTTGTCCCCGACCACGTGAACACTGCTGAACACGTAGTGCTGGACAATCAGCAGCCCAATGCCCAAATTTCTTACAATACGCACACTGATCAACAGACAAATTCGAACGAGTATAAGAAGAACCATAAGATCCACGTTCACCTCTATCACTACCTCTAAAAGGCGGACCATAAGCTTGAGCCAACATAACCTTCGTCTTTAATTCTTTAATCTTTTTGTCCTCGCTACCTTTTGCTTCTAATTCCTGACGTTCATAATACTGAGCCATAGTCAAAAGAGAAACTGGAGTAGAGGTAGTACATGAACTTTCACTAGCTTTTAGACGACTAGCTATTCCTGGTAACAGATTTGTGACATATTTATCGACAAACAAATGTCTGCCCGTATCCTCTGAAAATAACTGACCGCTAAAATCATGAAATGCTTCTTCAAAGCGTGTAAAGAAATCAGAGACCGATTCATCTGCCTTTTGCTTACAAGACGCTAAAACAGTCCAATCTATCTTTTTAGAGGGAATAATTGTTTTTAACTTAACTAATATGGCTGCAGGAAGATCTAGAATCAACTGATATGGCTTTTTCGCAGGTTCCCTATCCCCGTCCATCTGTTCTAATTCTTTCCATGACGCCCCAAAAACTGCACGATCATCAATTTTACGAACAGTTCTCCACATATCTGGCGGTAATATCAATCCGAAAAATAAATCAATGTCAGCCAAAGTCATAGTACAAGAACTAATTGCTCCCTCAACTTCCTCATAAAAGGCGGCTGGATTTTTCTGCGGGTCAGGTAATGCTGTTTGAAGTGCCATTACATCTGCCCTATTCCAAGGAGTATACACCCAATTATAAATAAAATAACCCTTAGCATTAACAGAAGTTTTATCATCACTTGTACCCAATCCCTTACAAGGAACATACAAAGGCGCGGCCTCCCGCATTGGTTTCGCGTGAACTATCATAGTCTTATCTGTTCCGAAGATGGAAGCTTGCACCCCATCGGTCTGAGATGTCCGTGCAACTACGTCCACAGCCCTTTTCTCCTCTTGCAAACGGACTGCCGTAACACATAATTTCACCAACCGCCTGATTGCATCATCCACCTGGGAGAAAATAAAAAGGCCATCACGCATTTGCTTATGTTCAGCTGCTACATCATCGGGCTCTAACTCATCAGAATATTTCCGATATAGTTCAATAACTTCTGAGCCAAATGCCTCAGTAAAATATAGCTGCTCCTTTTCCGTCCACCCTTTCATGTTGTCTAAAAGTTCAGAAGCAGAGACAACGCTACAAATTGTTTTACGAGCAATAGATCTAAGCTCAGACGCACGGTCAGCAGGCAACATAGAGCGACTGTCTCGCATCTTCTGTTGCTCCGAACTGGAGACCTTAGCTAACTCATGAGGGGCAGAAGGGACGACATATGGAGGTGGAGGGCGATTTAGTAACAATAAATCATCATGTGTTTATTAAGGATAGGATAGAGAGGTTGCCTAACAGTGTATTGGCCAGTTACCTGTAATTTACATTCTTTCTCTTCTAGCTCCTTTAAGTCATTTATTTATTTCTTTCTCATTTCCAATGCTTTCACATATACATTCTTCCGCTGCTCCTTCTCAAGCAAGGCTTGCTCACGCTTTACTCGTCCACGTACTTCTTTTTCCCACATTCGTACACAGTCAAACATATCTTGCCTAGACTTTCGCTTACACATACATTGTTCCACATACTCAATCTTTCGCAAATCAAATGACCCATGCATAGGCCAACGTAACTCAGGATCCGCACATGTATTTATTCCATAATGTGCTGTACATTATAGAAGAAAGACCATGTTTAACATACATATCTCTATTTGGCGTCCCCTCTGGGGGTGCCGGTTGCGATTCTTCCAATCTCAAATTGGTAACATTACAAAAACAACACATCCTACGAAGTGCGCTAAAAACAGGCATGCCAAGAATAGTGCAAAATATGCAATATTATAATCAAAGTAGCACTTAAGGTGCCGTTCAAATCAAAATTAAATTGGAGAAAATTGTCCTCATTACCTGCCTATATAAATTGCAATTTATATATCAATTCAAAGGACACAAATTGACTAGTCACCCAAAACACGAGAGCCACAGTAAGTAGTGCTACACTACATTACCAAACAAAGGCATCAAAACCCACAGCAAGTGCCGTAAAACGGCTCTTACCAATCACAGGGTGTCCAGGTTCCAACTGCCAAGTTCTAAAATCGACCAAATGGTCACTGCATGACGAATGAACAAAAAGGATTCAGTCGAGGACCGGCGCCACCTGGATGGTCAAATCAGAAAGAAGGGAAAAACGCTGTGGTTGCCAAGACTCGGGTCTCCTCAGGCATTGATCGTCCGTAGCGAGATCCCAATCCTCCGTCGCGACCAATCTGTTGGGCGTCCGAGTCGCCGATGAGTCCCTGTTCGGGCGCCAATTTGTTGAAGTAAGCCTCAGCAAGGCCTACTAGTGCAAGGGGTTCACCTTTCTCTGCACAAAGTCCTCAGACCATGTAGGAAGAAGTTGGCACAGGAACTGAAATAAAAGACAAAGTTTATTAACCTCATGAGGTGGTACTACAGTTCAAACAGCACCCTTAGGTAATGTCTGAAGTAGCACACTGAACTGAGAGAGCATGGTCCTTTTATACCCACGCAGGGGCTAAAAGGAGGTGGAACAATTATAGAAGCAAGACTTGTATACATGTTAGGTCATGTGGAAAATGCACAGTCGACAGGTACGAGGAGCTAACAGTTTTCAAGGACTAACAGCTGCAGACCTTACTGAGCATGTGCGAAAGTGGGAGATGCTAAATGTAACTTGTCACTAGGCAGATTTCAAGAGTAGTTAACAGAAAGGTAGGACAGAGCACATGGTGAGCACATGGCAGCATGTTGCAGAGAAAATGGCTGCCATGAATACAAAATGGATTCCGCGAAATGTTCACAATAGTTACAAATACAGATGTCTTCTGCTAATGCTTAATCTAATCTCTGCTAAACTACAACAGATATTTAACGGAAAATGATGGCGCGCGACGCAGCGCCATAATTGGCAGCGCCCACGCCATCTTTTTTACAATGCAGGGATGCGCTCTATTTAATTGAATATGGCACACCCCAGTGTTGTCCCCTGCACTGGTGCTAATTTTAACAGCCTAGCGCCAACGCAAGCATCCTTGCACCATCGTGCAAGGATGTCTGCCCTAAGTGGTTTGATTGTTTATGTGTAGGAAGGTGTCCCTTCCTGCACATAAACAATCACTAATGGCGATTTGGTACTTCCGTGTGTGCTGCAAAATGATTTGAAATGAACGTTTATGTGCAGAAAGGGACACCTTCCCGCACATAAACATTCATCTCTGGCATTTTGCTCTTCCTATGCGTGCTGCAGAATGCAGCACACATAGAAAAAGCAAAAAACTAGGAATAAAAGTATCTGTCTTGGTGCCCATTTCACTTACTTTCTTGGGTTCCACACTCACACGGTGCAGCACATCCCTACACATGTGCTAACTTTGTCTAGTCTTTTCCCCAGCATGGCAAATTCTGCTGCTAGGGCAGACTTGACCTGATCCATGTTATACCTCCACACGGTTGTTGCCACAGAGCACTGTGAAACTTCCCTGTCACTGTCCAGGATGTTCATGTCCATTGAGCTGGAAGGCCTGACACCTCCAACTGCACGGCTGGTCTCATGGGTGCGCATGGCCTTGGACTTCCTCGTGGATGATAAGCCTGAGTCTGCACTCTTGGCCTTGCTCCTCGGGTGCTCATTTACGAGGGCCTCACACTAGTCAAGTACTCCTGGGCACTCACTGTCCACTGATGGATCACGTGCTACAGACATTGAGTTAACAGAGTGGATGGTCTCAGAGACTAAATAGGGCCTAATATGTCACAGCCTAGTGAAAACTATCTGTCTGTTAGTTTGATTTCGGATGCCACCATCCTGATGGCCCTTTGAATATCAATATTCTGCAAATTTCTAAAAGAGGTGCGGGGATCAAGGGTTTGACTGATTGGGTACCCTGTCACATTTGTGATAGGGTACCCTGAATGCTTACGTATAAATGACCCCCTTAGTTCTAATTTGTTCTAAATTAGCTTACACTGCTGGTATGAAGTAGAAGATTGTACTGGCCTTATAACTCACTGTAGTATGGTATACTGGTCATTATGGCCCTCATTATGACATTAGCAGTAAATACCGAATACCGCCACAGTGACTGCCACCAACAAACCGTCGTGGACGCTAACATCTGTTCACCAGATTATGACATATACACACAAAACCAACAGAAACCAGCTACATCCACAAACCTGCCAAACCCACTGAATGCAATAAACTGTCTGAACTACTACTCATTCTGTTACACCACCAAAACAACGTCCTCCAAATAATGATCCACGAATCACCACAGCAGACAGTCAACGGCGGTAAACCATTGGTGGTGCACACTGCTGCAGTGAATATGGCAACCCAATAACAAAGCAAGCCAACATTGGCCTGAACAAAAAACCCACCCCTGACACAAATACACACACCACACACACACCACACACACACCACCAGCACTATAAAACACCCCCACATCACCCACAAACCTTTGCAAACACAAGAAGACCGCTGCACCTTGCCACGCCAATCCCAGAGAGAACTGCACACATATACGACAACTACCCATTCATCCATCATGCACCACACACCCCACTACAACACACATCACCCACTGCACAACACACACATCACACAACACCCAGGTCCCCACAAAGGCACCCCGGTTCACTGATAAGGAGTTGCGGGAAATGATGTAGGAAATGGTCAGGGTAGAGCACAGCTGTTTGGAGCACAGGTACAGCAGATATCCATTGCCAGGAAGATGGAACTATGGTGGAGAATCGTGAACAGGGTTAATGCCTTGGGACAACATCCACCACGCACAAGGGATGAAATAAGGAAGAGGTGGAACAACTTACGGGGGAAGGTGCTTACCATTGCAGCAAGGCACAAGCTCGCCATCAGGAGGACTGGAGGTGGACCCCCACCTCCTCCCTCACAGCTGACAGCATGGGGGGGCAAGCCTTGGCAATACTGCATCCTGAGGGACTCACTGGAGTAGCAGGAGGACTGGTGAGTCACCATTTACAACCTATGACCCTCCATACCTGCATGCCATCTCGACCCCTCACCCTGACTCCCTTCAACCCACTCCATCTCACACAGTGCACCACCCCAATTACCAAACCTAAATGCCAAGCCCTGCATGCCATACCCACTGCATCCACATCCTTTCAGCTCTTCATGCACACCCACCACCAATGCATGCACAGCATGTAGAACTACCAATCCCACAAACCATCACCACACACTACTAAAATTGGGAGGACAACACCGATATCATTGGGAAAGCTAGGAATGCGTAATATGTCACAGAAAGGTACCCTAACACATCACTTACATCCCCACAGGTACCCCAGCCAATGTCAGCATCGAGGAGGTGCCGCGGCTACCCAGTCCTCCACCAGAAAATGCCCCAGTGATGACAGCAACTCAGGAGGTATGGATCTGGAAGAACTCCCTGGCCCATCAGGGACCACTGGTCAGTCGGCTGCCCCATCCCACAGCCAGTCCATCACAGAGCCCCTCCCCCTCAGAATCTAACAACACAGCAGCCAGCTACCAGCCCCAGACCTCTGTCCCCAGGACACCTCAATCAGTATTGCGCACACCAGTAAAGGGAACCAAGTCCACACCACACAGGCAAGACAATGAGGGTTCTGTTGTCAGTGGGAGTGGGCGCACCGTTCAGGGAACACAGACACAGGCGTCAGGGACAGTTGGAGGACAGCTGTGCACCAGTGGGAGGACAGACCCAGGGAACCCACTGCCCAGGAGACACTCACAAATGTCCTGGGGGCATACCAACAATGCCAGGACAGGATGGGTCAGGTGCTCAACATAATGCGGCTGCAGGGGGAACACCACCAGGAGGTCATGCATCAATTGCAGGCCTTGAATACCACCATGGGTTCCATTCCAGGGGTGCTGGGTGACATGGCCAACATCATGCAGGAGTACACCGCACACCAGCGGGCCCCTACCACTAGCCAGTGTACCAACCAGCCCTCCACATCTGCTTCAGCAAGTGCACAGGAGGCCCTGCCACAGGACCCACAGGCCACCAGCACCCCTACCCCTGCAGAAGGTGAAGCACCATGCAAATGTTTCCTGCAACCCAGACACACACCAGTGACCGTTGCCAAGACCAAGACCACCACCATGAAACAAGCCTCTCCAGAATGTTCCCCCTTGTGTTCCACTGTCTCACCATGTCCACTTTGAACTGCCATTGCTCCTCTTCTTGTGGCCCCTTGGACACTGGACTTGTGCTACAAACAGACTGACCCACTACACTGGACATTTCCAACAACCATCCCATTCTATTGCACTTTGCATTGTAAACCTAATTTATTAATAAACACCCCTGGACACAACTTGAGTAATAGTGCTTCATCTGAAGGAAATGTACAATGTATTGAACTGTACTGAAGTGTATGATCCTGTGCAAATGTACTGTAATGCGTTGATCCATTCTACATATGTGTCTCAGCAGTCTGTACACATCACAGTATTACACTGTTGTAGCCACAGCATCATCTGCAATAAGTGAAGGCATAGGTGACAGTCAGTTGGGATGCAAAGGTAGTGAATGGCATTATGCTACAGCCACACAGCACAACACTTAAAGGGAGAAATGTATAACTCAACAATCTTACCTGAGTGTCATTGGAAGTACTGCTGTATGATGTTGTCCACATCCTCTTCCTCATCCTCACTGTCCTCAGTGTCAACTGCTGCCACAGGTGCATTTCACCCCTCCTCCTGCAGATAGGGCACATGACGTCTGAAGGCCAAATTGTGCAGCATGCAGCACACAACAATAATCTTGCACACTTTCTCAGGGGAGTAGCATAGGGATCCACCTGTCAGATGGAGGCACCTGAACCTGGCCTTCAGGAGACCGAAGGTCCCTTCACCAATTCTCCTGGTACGCCCATGAAAATCATTGTACCTATTCTCACCCCCTGTTCTCAGATTCCTAACAGGGATCAAGAGCCAGGACTGGTTTGGGTAGCCAAAGTCACCTGGAAGAAGTGAGGGACACACATTAGCCTTGCACAATGGCATGGGGCATAACTTCTGAAGGCATATACTGACATACATTGGGTGGGGACTCATGCTCACCTATATGCCACACTCTGTGCCTCTGTAGTTGTGCCATCAGCTGTGGGATGCTGCTATTTCTCAGGACAAAGGTATCATGCACCGACCCAGGACACTTGGCAGTCAACATGGGAAATGTACTGGTCAGCAAGGCACATCATCTGGACATTGAGTGAATGGAAACTCTTCCTAAACCTGTACACCTGTTCATTTGCTCTGGGGGGAACTAGGTCAATATAGGTCCCATCAATGGCCCCAATCACACGTGGTATGTGTCCCATTGCATAGAATCCAGCATTTACAGGCTCATCAACCTGGGGGAATGTGATGTAGATGCACATGTGTTTGGGCAAGGCAGCCAAAACCCTCGCAAGCACAATAAAGAACATTGGCTGTGACATTCCTGCAGCAAAGCCCACAGTCACCTGGAAAGAGCTTGTTGCCATGAAATGGAGCACTGATAATACCTGCACAAGAGGGGGTATTACTGTGGTGCAACGGATAGCAGGTAGCAGGTCAGGCTCCAATTGTGCACACAGCTCTGTGATTCCGGCCCTGTCTAGATGATAGGTGAGTATGATGTGCCTGTCCCCCAGTGTAGCCAAGTCCACAAGGGGTCTGCACACTGGTGCTTGCCTCCTCCTCCTATTCCTCCGCAGTGGTTGGTACCTAAGTGACCTAAAAGTAAGAAGGGAGTGACAACAGGAACTATGGACACAGAACATCAGAGTACACAAAGCATGTATGTATGTTGGACACTAGAATTGTCTAGGTGAGTACAGTCGACACCAATGATTCACTTTTAAATCAATACATGTGTACTAGCATTAGGAAATGGCAACCGCCAGGCCTGTAAGCAGGGACAGATGGAAGTGACCTCGCTCCGCCGATGTTAGGCGTCATGGTGGAAGGCGGTCTGAACTACGTGCAATTCCTCATTAGTTAACATGGGGCTCTATGGAGTACAGAAACCAATGATGATCAATGCCAGCGGCGACGGTGTTCACTGCCGCGGACATGACTGTCATTTTCTACTTACTACTTCACTTGATTCCTGACTTTCCACTGGACTACATTTCCACTGCGTGTGCTACTGTGACCTGTGTCTGGTACCTGCTATGGCCTGTGCTCAGGGGAAAGGGCCCCAGCCTTCACGTCGAGGAGTTAGAGAAGCTAGTGGATGAGGTCCTACCCCTGTATAGGCAGTTGTATGGGCCTCCACACCAACAGGTGAGTACATCATGGGTACGTTGCATGCGACATGGCTGCATGTGGATATGTGTGTGTGCTGACAGCATGTCAATTTGGGGCGTATGGCTGAAGGCAGTGTAAATGAAGATGTACAGGTCATGTGTGTGCTTGATGAGAGGGCAAATGCAGTATGTAGGCCATATGTGTGACAGGCTGGATTGTATTGTTCATGGTGTCCCTCTGTCTGTGTTTCTGCTGCAGGTCAGCGCCCATCCGAAGAAGGGTTTGTGGTGTGCCTTAGCCAAGGACGTGCAGACCCTGGGTGTCCATAGCTGGTGGAGCACGCACTGCAGGAAAACGTGGGAGGACCTCAGACACTGGGCCCAGAAGAAAGCGGTGGCCCACCTGGGGACAGCCTCCCAATGAGGGAGGGGTGCCCATCGGAGCCTGAACTCCCTAATGGCCCACATACTAGAGGTGGCCTACCCAGAGCTGGATGGGCACTTGAGGGCAGCACAGCAGCCACAAGGGGGTGAGTACAGTGTGTGTGGCATTCATCACTTGTTGCCTGGCATGGGATTTGGGTGCAGGGTTCTATTCAGTGGATGCCCCAATATGCCAGTTCAGACATTGCTGCGTGGTAAAGCTTAAGTATTTTTGGTGTTACGCATATTTGTAATAGCTAGGTAGCTGGCTTTCTGTGACAGACAGTGTTTAGTTGGTCCCATTAGGTGTGCAGATGGCGGAGTTTGGGTCCTACCTGCTGTAGTGCCTAGCCAGTGGAATGCCAGTGTGGTCCATACGGCCCATTCTTAGTCCCAGTGAGTGATGTGTGAGCCATATGGGCTGTTGGTGCTGTGAATGACCCTGTGCTCCTTATCTTTCTTCCCCCCTCTCCTTTTGTCATCCTGTCCATGTGTGCATTAGCATAATCTGGTGAAGGAGCAGATGCGGCAATGCAATGCCTTCCTGGAGGTCATTGACGGTAGCTTGGCAGCCCTACAGAGATCGTTTCACGCTCTGGCCTCCTTTCTGATGGAAGCCAGTATCCCTGTTTCTTCTGTCCCCCCTCTAACTACCTCTTCCCAGTCCTAGTCTCCGCTCCCCAAACCCATTGCACGCACACATTCTGACAAGCATGCACCCAAAAGAACAGACAAGACTCGCACAGACAAACACAGGCAGCACACTTCAATCCACAAGCACACACACAGCCAATACACAAATGCACACATAACATCAGCCACTGCCTCCACTGTCTCCTCCTCGTCTTCCTCCCAGTCACACCAGCACTCACACATGCATGCACAGCATCAGCAGTCCCAGATTCTGCCATCTGCACAACCTTGCACACAGTCACCACAATAGCAGACCAGCAGACATGCACCCCACACACCACATGCGCAGTCACCTCCACCACCATCACCACCACATGCAGCACACCCACTTCACTTGGAGACACCACCACAACATCCATCCACATGTCCTGTTTGACCTCCCACACCCTGACTGCCCCCCTACAAAGACACACAAGTGCTGGCATTCAGATTCCCAACAGCCATCCACCTCACACATGCACACTGTCCATGCACCTGCACCCAAGTCTAGCACACCTCTCCTCCTACAACCACTCCCTCTTCCTCCATTCCCATACCTCCTCCCACACCCCACCCCATTGGTCTTAACAAGCTTTTCCTTTCCCGCCTTGACCTCTTCCCTCCCCCGTCCTGCCCGTAAGGGAAAAGTCTCATCCCCAGCCCAGTACCTCCAGCACCAAACCGAGCCCTGTTCCTCCCCCTAGGACTTTAGCTAAGGGGAACATGAGTGGGACTCCGGCCCCCTGCCCCAAGCCCACTCCTCTGCACCCAAAACGGAAAGGTAAAGATCCGCCCCTCCTAATCCCAAGCCCAAGGACCCACCTCCCAAAAAGAACCACCCCACTCCCTGAGGTGCCTGCCTATTTCCATCATGATACCTCTGCACAGTGGAGTCCTGATGTTGTCAGGAGTAAAGTTGGGCCTTGCACCTTGCCCTGTGGGCATTTTCAGACTTTGGTCCTGCCTGTAAATATGTAAATTTGATTTATTTGGATTTGAGCTCTTCAGCCAACAATATTACAGTGTTTGTAACAAAGGTATGTGTCCTAGCTTTCTTTGCTCCTGTGTTCTGTTGCTGTTGATTTACTCTGCAGATAGTTCTGGGTGTGTGGTGTGTGAGGTGTGTTCTGCATGTGTGTGTCACTCTTCCCTCCCTCCCTCCTTTGTGTGCTAGGCGGCCCTCCTCACCGTTGTCGTCTTCATCGGCGTTCGTGCTCCTGGACAGCCATGGCGTGGTACAGCATTGGGAAGACTTCCAGTTCTGCTTCCATGTTAGCCGTGGACTCCTCTGTGTACCTGGAGGTGAGTGTCCCTTTTTATATGATGTGTTTCAACCAGGCTTTTGGTGGCGTTGCTATCGCCCCAGAAATCTTGGTGGTGTGCTATGTCATAATATGGTGGGCGGATCCTTGTCTTCCGCCTGCCTGGAGATGGCTACCGCCATGTTCAGTGGTCGTTCCACACTGGCTGTTGGGGTAGTACATTGGCTGTCTTTGGGAGTGATCACCGGCAGGGCATAATTTGGCAGTCATTACCACCAACCTGGCGACGGTACTACCGCCGTCCCTGGCGTGGCAGTTTCCTGACCGCCAATGTCATGATTAGCACCTAAATGTCCAGTCCCTTGTTATACCCTTTCACCTTTGGCTCAAGTCTATAACTACGGGACAGGTCTTTATTAGCTGCTATGGTTTGCCATAGTAGCTCCTAAAGGTGTATTAGAAGATTTTATTCTCATGGGGCACATTAGTCTTATAGCTTTGTAACCCACTGTAGGAGAGTTATATTGCTGCTTGAATATTCTGCCATTAAAATTCCTTCACTTGTTAGAGTCTTCTCTATTTGACACAGGTCTAAAAAACTAGAACAGGACTATAGTGGCTAGTATAGCCTGATATAGCAGGCAAAACATTTATATTAGTACATTCTGTCCTTGTGAGGATGTAACAATAGTATGGTAGCCTATGGTAGCAAGCATGTGCAGCCATTAAGGTCCCACTGCTTTGCTACAGGTCTTCATCTTTATCTTGGACCAATAACTGAAGTGGGTGCTAATGGACAGTAAGATGTTATTGCAGGTTATAAAGGTGTATTATCTGGCATGACAAGCAAATGCATGTTTTCTTTTTTTTTTAAACAAAGAAACGTGGTTCAAACAAGACATTGTCAATGTTTTTAAAGACTTTTTAACTTTTTTACGTATTTAAAAAAAAAATTAGGATTGAACTAAAAACCAAGAAGAAAAGGTAATCGAAACGTGGATTGAAAACTAAAACAAATACCCTACTTTTTTTCAGACTTGCTGGTGAGCAGCCAGCAGCTGGTCTCTGGCTTTAGTACTTTTGCTTTTCAGAAGAGACATGATGGTTCTGTACAGAGGATTCAAATTGCAGGTGAAGGCAGCAGGAATACAAGCATACAAGGGCTGGAGACTTCGTACTGGTGCAGATGATGTGGAAGCCTCTTCATCCTCCTGATGTCTTGCATTTTATAAACTCAGCTGTCTACAGTGTTCAGCATTAAGATGCTTCAGCATTCCTGAGGTACCAGGAGAATGTTTTTTCCAGTACCTCTAAAATATCTTGATGGCAGAGACTGTAGGTGACAACCTTCACTGAGACCTTTGTCTCCTTCAGAAATAGTAAATACAATTCCCAAATATTGGACTGTGGTGGGGTCAGTGTGTCCTCCTATTAGTTCTGCTCTTCCTGGGACTGCTCTTGACTATTTTCTCCAGGAGATGCAATTTTTAGTTTTTGGTTCATTCAAAAAAGTTTTGGCAAAAACTGAAAAAGCCATCAATGAATGGTCTGAGTGCAATTCTCTATTAATAGAAATGGGATGGGAAAAGCCTGAGAATACATGAAACTAATGACACTGGCCAATGAAATGTGGTTTCAATTTGAGTCACAGATACTAAGATAACGTTTTTAAGCACTGTGAAACCACAACACTTAAAAGTGCCACATTTTAAGAAAAACTACAAGGTAACATTCTTGTTGGTGCCTGTAAGGAAACCACTAGGCTCAAAGTTAATTAAACATACCTCTTTAAAGTAAACTCAACTTTTTGTAATACTTCAGGACCATGTGGAAAAGGAAGAGGCATCACCGGAGTTATGCAGCACTGTCTATGGGATTATGATTCAAGTGTGAGTAATGTGGTACTTTACGGACGGTACAAAAATATAAATAACTAAAAGTAAAGGCATCCATTTGAACACTAGTTAGCCCAGATGCTATGGGATAAAAAACTAACAGGAAGAAACTTTTTGAATAGCAAATGCCATTTGCCATTGTCATTCGAAAGATGTACCTGAAAGAAAATGTATCCTTAAGATAGTATGGCATCTTGTGGAGAAGGAGCCATCAACCAGTGGATGCTTTGGGCCCAGCTTAACATTTTCATGAGAATTGAATTATGGTACCTACAGTATCTTCAGCATCACCCTCAAAAAGGCCCAAGGGTGACTGGGGGTGAGTGATTGAAAAATTTCAACACTCCATCCATCATTTTGTTTCATTTTGTGATGTTGCTTTTTGCGCCCTAAGTGGCAGGGGTATGCCCAGACGTGGGTACTTTGCTCGCTGCGCCACTGCGATAAACGCTAGCCTGGCTGATGAAGGGTGATACCCTGAAAACGGTCCCAGGATGCTTGTTTCCTGTCCAGGGAGGACCTTGTCTGGCAGTTCAGGCTAGACTGTTCCCATGGGGAACAGGGTCAAGACTGATTTGCACATAGCTAGGGCCAAACTGGAGTGACGTGGAAAGCAAGATAACAATGGATTAAACCCAGATCTGTGACTGGGGTGAGTGTTTGAAAAGTTTCAACACTCTGTTCATCATTTTATTTTGTTTTGTGATGTTGCTAGTCCATTTAAATGCCCCTGCCCCCTCTCTTCTGCCCTCCATGGTCAGCTTGTTTCTTCTGGTTATTCTGAAATCCCCTGTGGTCACTTACGGCCCCTGCCTATCTCCCACCTGCCCTCCTTCCTCCATGTGCTTGCTTCTCCCCCATGACTCCTTCCCTTTGTGGTCCATTGTGCTGTCACTGTCCCTGCTGCATGCCCTCTGTGATCAGCTTGCTGCCCCTGCCCCCTGTGCTGTCTGTTGTGCTGCACTGCTCCCTCCCTACTATCCTCTGAGGTTTATACTGCCCCTGGCCCATCTGAAAATTGCTGTTGCTTCTTGCATGGTGTGTTGTGCTGCTCCAGCCCCTCACCCTCTCTGCCGCCTTCTGAGGTCTGCTTGTAGAAGCTTCCACTGCCCTCCATGGTGCAGGTGCTGCCATTGTGCCCTCTGTAGTCAGTTGAACTATCCCTGTCTCCCCCAGTCCCTACTGCCCTTTGAGGTCAGCTCACTCCTCCTGGCCCTGACCTCCATGGTATATGCGCTGTCTCTGCATTCGATGTGGTCTGTTGTGCTGCCACTAACTCTCCCACTCCCTTGAGTGATTTTTGTTCACCTTGTTGCCTCTGCCAATTCCATCCTGCCCCACTTAGTCAGCTTGCTGTCCTTGTCCCTGCCTATCTCCCACCTGCCCTCCAGACTCTGTGCCCATAGCTCTGCCTCCTCTCTCCTTCCCTCCTTAATCTTTTCTGCTACTTCCACTACTGATGTTTGTCCTTCCTGGTCAGCTTACTACCCCTGTCTCCTACCTCCCCTGCTGTCCACCCCATTCCTGTATGCCCCCTGTGGTCAGCTTGCTGTCCATACCCCTGCCCATCGCCCACCTGCTCTCCTATTTCTGTGTGCATGACCCTTTCCTTCTGCCTTCCATGATCCCTTTTGCTTTCCCTGCTCCTGATGCTTTCCCTCTCCAGTCAGCTTGCAGCCCCTGCCATCTCTCCCACTGCTGTTTGTTCTCCGTCTGAGTGCCCCTACCAACTTTCCTTTTGCCCTCGATGGTCATCTTCCAGCCTGCTGTCACTGCCCTTGCCAAACTCCTGCCTCACCTCTGCTTTCCATGTGTGTTCCCCTTCATCTACCTTTTGGCCTACATGGTCTGTTGTGCTCTCCCTACCCCTGCTGCTTGCCCTCTATAGTCAACTTGATGCTGCCTCCCTTGACCTCTTCCCCTCTTCCACCCATTCTCTTTCCAGAGGTGAGTAGTAGTAGAGGTTACCAATGAGAGACTCACTGGAGAGACCATGTAAGACAGTTTCAGGAAATAAATTGCTGAACCTTCAGTGACAGCAGCAGAAAATCCAAATAGAGTATGTGTTTGTTGCAGTCTTACAAACTCCAAGCACAAACTTAACAGTAGACATTAGTATAAAAAGTAAAGACAGAAATCTTTAACATCAGTTTAATCTTGCTCTATAATTAATAGCTGAGAGATGGTTTGATCTATTTATCAACCAAGTTGTCTGGAAATACTATGTTAGTAAACGGGTGATAATAATATGCCTTTGAGAGGCATTTTAATAACTTACAAATCTCTCCATTTTCTGGTGAGCTTTAGCAGCTGACTATTTATAGGACTAATGTCACACAAATATATACCCCCTTCAAACAATAGTATGTCTGCAATCAATAAGTGCATTATTGAAAGATCTAAAGAGGAAAGTAGTATATCTTCAACTAGACTTCAAGGAGAACATTGAAACCCTTGGTGTAGTGTGAGAAACTGAGGAACCATTAGTGGTTTTAGTGAATGAAAAAAATTGTCAAGAATGTATGAGGTTAGATAAGGTGAGGAAAGCCCTATTATACTTGAAAGCAAAAAACAAGTATTAAAACGATGTAGATATAGATCTCTATTTGTCTTCCCCTGACACACACCTTTCCAATTCTAGACGTTGGTGAGTTTGAGAAAGAAGAATATTTTAAAGCTGTAGATATCTATGAGCACTACAGTATTCGCCCATTAACTTTACAGATTTCATGGATTATGCTCTTGAGTTGTTTCAAATGAGGTAGGTAACAGGGGAGTGAATTAGTGTGTGACAACAGAGTTTAGAAGCCTGTTGTTTTCCACTTCTCTTTCCTACTAGAGAAGAAGGTTGTTACAATGATCATGGAGTATAGATTTCTCTCTCTGACTATAGGTCAATTTGGCCATATGCTGAAGATTCACTATTTAGACAGAACATTGACTATTTTTTTCATCTTTTGTTTGAAAGTGAACTGGCTGTGGTGAGTTAGGCTGTAGTGCATGTACTCTAAACAGGAGCATGAGTCCTTAATATGAGTGGCAGGGAAAGTTTTGAATAAAGATGAAGGGGCATATTTATACTCTGTTTGCGCCGAATGTGTGTCAAAAATGTTGACGCACAATCGGCACAAACCCTGCCCCATATTTATACTTTGACGCCCGACCCCGCGGGCGTCAAAATTCCACCATGTACGTCATTTTTTGGAAGGGGGAACCAGCCTTGCGTTAATTATATGCAAGGTAGGCGTTCCCTTCCAAAAAATGACTTTAAGGCCTGTGCCCCTTATTTATATTCTGGCGTCATTTTGACACACAGGAGGGGGTGGGCCTTAAAAAACGACACACAGCCTGATGTGCGCCATTTTTTAACGCCTGGGTCAAGGCAGGCGTTAATGGACCTGTGGGCTCGGAAGGAGCCCAGAGGTGCCCTCCCCTGCCCCCAGGGACACCCCCTGCCACCCTTGCCCACCCCAGGAGGACACCCAAGGATGGAGGGACCCATCCCAGGGAAGTAAAGGTAAGTTCGGGTAAGTATTTTTTTCCGATTTTTTTTGTGGCATGGACCAATGACCATACCCAGGGGACGTAAGTCCCCTGGGCATGGTCATTGGGCAAGGGGGCATGACTCCTGTCTTTGCTAAGACAGGAGTCATGTCAATGGAGGTTGGGCGTAAAAATAAATGGCGCAAATCCGGTTTGAGGCCTGAATTTTGCCTCAGACATGACTTGCACCATTTTTTGACGCACAACCCCCAACCGCTGCCTGGTGTGAGTAATTTATTTTTCACGCACACCAGTCCGCAGCGCCGGCTAACGTCATTCCATTAATAAGGCGCCCGCATGGCGCGTTGGAATGGCGTTAGCCGGCGGTAAAATTTTTGACGCACAGCTGCGTTGGCGCAGTTGTGCGTCAAAAAGTATAAATATGGGCCGAAATTCTTGACTGCAACCTCATACGTCTTATGGAGTTTCAATGTGGTACAAATGAGTACTAATTCTGTTGACATGCTGAGTTAATGTGTATGTTGCACAATGTGAATGCACCTACCTAGTTTTTAACTCTCAGCTCTGCTAATATGCTTTGGCCAATCCTCGGTATGGGGCAGGGGTGGTCAGAGAGGCATGAAAATGAAAGGAAAGGCTTTTCCTTTCCTTTTCATGTGTCTCTGGGCATTCCTGCAGCAAAATCACATAGCGATCTTGCTGCAGGAATGCCACAAGACACCAGGGATTTTTGTTTACATGTAGTAAACAAAGAAGGGGAGCGGCCCCTTGGGGAAGGGCAATTATGTTTTAGGCCATTTCTGCCCCCTTTTGGGGCAGATCGGTCTAAAGAAACCATTAGACACCATTTTTTTTATTTTACATATGGGGAGTGGTCCCTTAGGCATGGGTTGCTCCCCATGGAAGGGCCTATTATATTAGGCCATTTCTGCCCCCTTTGGGGGGAAGATCAGCCTATTTCTATTTGGCCCATCTGGCCCCCAATGGGGGCAGACACCACTTAGGCACCAGGGATTGCTGTGTGTGTGTTTTGTTTGGGGGGCTGCCCCTTGGGCAAGGTACGCTCCTCCTGGGGGCACATTACTTTTGTCCATTTCTGCCCCCCTTGGGAGCAGACCGGCTTATTTTTATTAGGCCCTTCTGCCCCAAAGGGGGGGTCAGAAAGCCCACTAGACGCCAGGGAAGATTATTTTTTTTAAAGGGGTGGGGGTATGGTTATACCCCCATTCCAAATAAATTGGGACAAAGTTGTTCTGCCCATCTGTGGCAGATGGGGCAATTACCCCAATCCACTCCCCAGGTGGGCAGAAAGCCTACTAGATGCCAGGGAATTTAAAAAAATAGAGGAGTGGGAGCTGCCAACCAGTATGGGCATGGTTATGCCCCCCCCAAACCAACAGAAGGGGGTAACAGGTTTTCAGCCCCCCCTGCAAACTGAAGGATCTTATCCTAATGGCAAGCAAGAGATCATTTGATTATTTTGGGTTTTGATTTTACAGTGGGGCCCAGGGAGCATGGCCAACTCTCAATATCTTCCCACTTGGAATGGTGAGCAACTGCACATTTTGGACTTTGGGATGCTGCCAACTAGGTCTCTACCAGACTTACACACATCTGAAAACAAAACATCTGGGTGAGTCGGGGTGGTGTGCTTCACATGCACCCCAAATGATTTTCTTACCCACAATGCCCTGCAAACCTCCAAATCTGCTTGAAATCATGCATTATTATCTACATTTTTTGTGATGGAACCTTCCGTAATCTGCAGGAATCCACAAAATTCCTACCACCCAGCATAGTCGCATCTAGACTGATAGAAAATTCTGCCCTATTTGTCAGCCTAACAGCATTTTTTTTAAACTGCCCTTTTAGACCCACTTTGGTTCCCTCTCAAAGTCAACATGATTTTCAATTTTCAAAATGTGTCCATGTTTCATTTCCTGTTGCGGGCACTAGGCCTACCTACGCAAGTGTGGTACCAGTTTTATCGGGAGACTTGGGGGAACACAGAATAGAAGAACAAGTGTTATTTCCCCTTTTTCTTTTCCTACATTTTGTTCCTTCCAAATGTAAGATTGTGTGGAAAAAAGAAGTCTGTTTGAGAAATGCCCTGTAATTCACATGCTAGTATGTGGACCCCGGAATTCAGGGATGTGCAAATAACCACTGCTTCTCAATGCCTTCTCTTGCGCCCATTTTGGAAAAGGTTTCCTTGACACTTATTTTTCACTCTTTATATTTCACCAAAAGAATTGCTGTATACCCAGTATACAATGAAACCCCATTGCCAAGTGCAGCTCATTTATTGGCTCTGGGTACCTAGGGTTCTTGATGAACCTAAAAGCCCTACATAGACCTGCAGACAGAAGAGTCACACAGACCTGACAGTATATTGCTTTAAAAAATCTGCCATAGCTGGAAAAAAGTATAGAAGAAAACGTGTACAGAAATGGCTTTTTCAACTCAATTTCAATATTTTTCTAATTTGAGCTGTTATTTTCTGTAGGAAAACCGCGAAGGATCTACACAAATGACCCCTTGCTGAAATCAGAATTTTGCCTACCTTTCTGAAATGTTTAGCTGTCCAGGATCCAGCTTTGGTTTCACACCCATTTCTGTCACTAACTGGAAGGAGTCTGAAAGCACAAAAATAGTAAAAATTGGTATTTCCCAGTAAAATACCAAAATTGTGTTGAAAACTGTGGTTTTCTGATTCAGGTCTGCATGTTCTGTTCTTGAAAGCTGGGAAGATGGTGATTTTAGCATCACAAACCGTTTGATGATGCCATTTTCAGGGGAAAAAAACACATGCTTTCTACTGCAGCACTTTTATCCAATTTTTCTGAAAAAATTGAAATTTTAGATGTATGTTGGCGAGTTTCGTGGTCTCCTCCATGGGAACCCACAAACTCTGGGTACTTTTATAATCCCTAATAGGTTGGAAAACAGGAGGCAAGGTTGGCATGGATAGCTTTTGTGGACAAAAAGTTATGAGGTCCTTAGCGCAAACTACCCCAAACAGCAACCAAATTCTCAGCACAGGAGGGGGAAAAGGCCCGGCAGCGAAGCGGTAAAAAAAATGTGGCTGCTGCAATTAAATGTGTTACCACGGAATACTGAGGCAGCATAATTCTGAAGCCATCTTGTGCCTCTTCAGTCCAGTTAAAGACACTCCCTGCCCCTTCAGCTCACTCTTGCAGCTTTCCGCTTTCTCCCATCGAGACACTTTTTTGTTTTTCTCTTCCTCTGTCTTTCCCATATATGTCTTTTGCTCACAGTAAATGAATGAGGCAGAAAAATAAGTGCCGGCCCCTACAAATAAGTGTCGGTGCTCTGCACCGGAAATAACAACCACAAATTAAGCACTGCTTTGATGATCTACTTGTCTTAGGAGCGACTGAGAACTTTCATATCACCAGACTACTTCATCTGGCTTGGGGCACAGATTTGGTAATTGCAGGT
Organism: Pleurodeles waltl; assembly: GCF_031143425.1. Lineage (NCBI taxonomy): Eukaryota > Metazoa > Chordata > Amphibia > Caudata > Salamandridae > Pleurodeles > Pleurodeles waltl. The sequence goes on along the minus strand of NC_090439.1, from coordinate 769,734,236 downwards.
TTGTCTTTCTAAGCAGTTACCTGGTTGGTCCTAATTATAATCACTTTTGTATTGTTCGGTCATTATATTTTTAACTTTTGATTATTTCCTTTTCTTGTGAACTTGCTTTGTAAAAGGTACCACTTTCTCTGCCTGTTTGACAATAGTATTATTTTGCTTTTGTGCAGCTTGTTCTTACCTTAATTCATTTCACCACACTTGGTTTCTCCCTTTTATTCTCCTGCCACACTTTCCCTCGTTGTTTCAATTATCTTTTAACATTTTTGGTCGCTGGGCCTTTTGCTTCTCATCCCAGCTGCAATTTTGGGCCCCATGCATATTGTTGTCCACACATATGGAGGTCACTTTGAAGTGACCAAGTATGAGTAGAAACAGGACACCTTTGCAGACTACCTCAGTCAGCCAGGGGCATTTTCAGTGGCAGCACAGGTGGTGAGCCAAAAGCACGCCAAATGCGAGCCAATGTGGGACTGTCCATGCCCACATTTGCTCCATCTACCCTAGTACTGAGGTTTTGAACCTTTGTCATTATGTGACAGGTCTGCCTATCCGTATTGGCCCTGTAATTGCCTCCATGAATATTGCTAACCTCTCAAGTCAGCTTGTTTCTAATCCCCGGATTTTGTGAATCTCATCTGGGAGGCAACTGTTTTTCAGTATTGGCACCATTCTATTGTAACTCCGTACTGCTTACTTGGATCCATCCATCTCAAATCAACCTCTGGTTTAAGAAATAGTTACAAATGTAAATCTTTGCCAAACCTATAAAAAATTTTCAGCAACAACTAGCTTCACATACCCCGCCAGCACTAAGAGGCTCTTTGGGTGTTAGGGCTGTCTAATACTCCTCTGTAACATAGCATTATTCCCACACTTGCTCCTTCTTACTCATATAAAAACCTATGCCTCTCAAACCTAAACTTACGCTCAAAATACACACACACTTACAAAACACAACCACATTGGATAATTCAAAATACACACACCTGATACACATAAACACACCACACCCACACACCCAATCCAATATAAAACACGCACCCCCATTACCCACAACCCCTTACAACTACCTGTTTGGAAGAAGCACAGAGAGAGAGAATAGCAAACACAACACCAGCATCCACAAGCACACAACACCATCACTACTACAACATCCAAGCACCTCAAACAACACACCCCAACACAACACATCACAACAAACAGCACCTCACACATCACCCACACCACATCATGGCACCTCAAAGACACCCCAGGTTTTCTGAGGAGGAGCTCAGGGTCGTGGTGGAGGAAATCATCCGGGTAGAGCCATAGCTATTCAGATCACAGGTGCAGCAGACATCCATTGCAAGGAAGATGGAGCTATGGCAGAGAATTGTCAACAGGGTCAATGCAGTTGGACAGCATCCAAGAACACAGGATGACATCAGGAAGAGGTGGAACGTCCTACAGGGGAAGGTACGTTCCGTGGTATCCAGACACCAGGTAGCAGTACAGAGGACTGGCGGTGTACCCCCACCTCCTCCCCCACCACTAACAACATGAGAGGAGCAAGTCTTGGCGATCATGCATTCTGAGGGCCTCGCAGGAGTAGCAGGAGGACTGGAATCTGGTAAGTCATATCTTTACTACTAGATCCCCCCACCCTACCTGCATTCCATCAGAAACTCCTAGCCCAACACTCACACCCATCAACCCAACACCCCACAGATACCCCACTATCACAATCCACACATCCCAAGCCCTGCATGTCACTCCAATGCATGGACACCCATCACCGAAGCATGTTCAGTACAGATACTCAGCCAGGCCCCAAAATTAACAATCACACAAGATAAGAAGCCAAACACAGGAGTAGAGGGTAACTCACACAGTGGACAAGAGGGCACACACAGATACAATAACTATGCATTTACCCCCCAACAGGACCCCTACCCAGCATCACCGGACAGGAGGTGCCAGACATATCCAGTCCACCCACAGAAGAGGCCCACAGTGACAACAGCAGCTCTGCACGCCTGGATCAAGATGACCAGCCTGGCCCATCTGGGACCTCGGGACAGTCGGTTCCCATGCCACTGTTACAAACAACCAGAGAACCTCCTCCCTCAGGAAACACCAGCACAGCACCCACAGCACGGGCCCATCCCTCTGTCCCCAGGACACATCAATCAGCAGTGTGTCCACCACTACAGGGACCCCAGGCAAACCCACTAACCCAAGAAAATCAGGGACTTGGGGTCAGTGGCAGTGGGCACACGGTTCAGGGGACAGAGGCACAGGATAACAGGGAAGCTGGGAGGACTGCTGTGCGACAGGGGGAGGACAGGCACAGGGAACCCACTCTTCACGGGGCACTCTCCAACATCATGGGAGCATACCATCATTCCCAGGAGACCATGGGCACGGTACTGGCCAGATTTCAGGAGACCCAATGGCTGCAGGGGATCAGGGAGGACTTGAAGTCCATTAGCAACACCCTGGTCACCATTGCGTGGGTGCTGGCAGACATGGCCAACACCAAGAGGGACACAGTGGTACACCAATGGCCCCTGACACTAGCCTGAACGATTGAACGATAAACAGCCCTCCACCTCTGCCGGCACTAGTGGACAGGAGGTCCCACCACAGGACCAACAGGCTACCAGCACCCCACCCCCTGCAGGAGGAGAACTATCCCGCTAACGGTCCCTGCGATCCAGGCACAAGACAGAGAACATTGCCAAGACCCTGCCAGGAAATAAGACTCTCCTGATTGTCAACCTTCTGTCCCACTCTGTTACCCTGTCCACCTTCAACTGCCATTACTCCACTTCCTATGCCCCCTTGGACAATGCACCTGTGATGCTAATAGACTGGACCTCACCATGGACATTCCTTTACCATCACCCCAGCCCATTGCACAGCACCCTCCACTTATTAGCACAGAAAGAAACACCCTTGAATCACAAATCAATATGGAGTCAGTCTGTACTTTCACAAATGTGTTATTGCAACCTCTCAGAAAAATAGCAATGTCAATGTTCATGTTCACATACCAATGTTAGACAGTTGTTGGGCAGCAGTAAACATAGCAGAAGGCAGAAAGTGGTACACAGATCTGTAAAATGGAAAGCCCAAGTGCACTGTCAGGGTCCATACACGGAGGCAAAAAGGCAGAATCAGGCAATGTCCTACAGTAGTCTGATATGAGAGGAGCAGTGCCAGTCTCTTACCTGTGTCTCGCTGGAAGTATTGCATGATGACGTTGTTTCGGTTGTCTATATCTTCTTCTTCTGCCTCCTCTTCCTCACTGTACACATGCTTCACAGCTGCCACAAGATCAACATCAGGCCTATCCTCATGCAGCAAAGGCACCTGGCATCGCAAAGCCAGGTTGTGCAACATACAGCATGCCACGATGATCTGGCACACCTTCTTCGGCGAGTAGTATAGGAAGCCACCTTCCAGATGGAGGCCCCAGAATCTGGCCTTCAGGAGGCCGAAAGTACGCTCAGATATCCTCCTATTTTGCCCATGTGCCTCATTGTAGTGTTCCTCTGTTCTGGTCCTGGGATTCCTCACTGGGGTCAGTAGCGATGATAGGTTGGGGTAACCAAAGTCACCTGCAAATATCAAGGGACAACTGTGAGACATACACCAACCATTAGGGACTCTACCATAGCCAGACACCTATGTAATCTGTGTTGGGACCTTGGGCTCACCTATTAGCCACACACGGTGCCTCTGGAGTTGCCCCATCACATAAGGGATGCTGCTACTCCTCAAAATGTAAGCATTATGCACTGAGCCAGGATACTTGGCATTCACATGGGGGATGTACTGGTCTGCCAAGCACACCATCTGCTCATTCATCGAATGGTAGCTTTTGCAGTTTTTGTACACCTGTTCATTCCTGCGGGGGGACAAATGCCACATGTGTACCATCAATGGCACCAATGATGTTGGGGCTATGTCCCAGGGCATAGAAGTTACCTTTCACTGTGTGCAAATCCTCCACCTGGGGTAAAACGATGTAGCTGCGCATGTGTTTCTGCAGGGCAGACAACACTCTGGACAACACGTTAGAGAACATTGGCTGTGACATCCCTGATGCCACGGCCACTGTTGTTTGAAGGGACCCACTGGCCAGGAAATGGAGTACTGACAGGACCTGCACTAGAGGGGGGATTCCTGTGGGATGGCAGATAGCTGACATCAGGTCTGGCTCCAACTGGGCACACAGTTCATGGACTGTGGCATGATCAAGTCTGTAGGTGATAATGATGTGTCTGTCTTCCATTGTCAACAGGTCCACCAGGGGTCTGTATACCGGAGGATGATGCCGTCTCATCAGCTGCCCCAGTGGATATGCCCTATGGAGGAGAAGCGTGAGCAGAAGGTCATACACCACATAGGTTTCACAAGGGTGTTTAGAACAAATGTGATGTAATCTGTGTTTAGCGCTGTATGTCCGTATTCCTGCACAAAACTGCTGTGACGCAGTTAGTTGGCCTGCCATGTGGCCACCTGAAATGGCAGCTGCCTGACCTGTAAGGAGGGACAAGGGGATATGAGGTAACTGCACTGGCGTTGTACACCGTTGCGGTAGGCGGACGATGACCGCAGCGCAATTCAGCATTGGTTATAATTGGGCCCTATGGGTTCCAGGACCCAATGACAATGTATGCCGGTGGTGACGGTACGCTCCACTGCAGACGTGACCGCCATTTTCCTTCTGTTCACTCACTTGATACCTGACCTTCAACAGTAGAGGACCTACACTGCAAGTGCTGCTGTGACCTGAGTCTGGAAGCGACAATGGCTAAAGTGTCTGGGGAAAGGGCCCCTGCCTTCACGGCGGAGGAGTTGGACAAACTGGTGGATGGGGTCCTCCCCCAGTACACGCAACTCTACGGTCCACCAGACAAACAGGTGAGTACACTGTGAGCATGATGGATGGGACATGAATATATGAAGTGGCGTCGATGGAAGATACAGGTGGGGGTGGGCAGAGGGCAGCATGTGAGGATGGTCTGTGTATGTGTTTGTGGGCCAGAGTGGGTGGTTGTGGCCAATGAGTAAGAATAACGGGACGGAGGAGTAAAATCCATTCCTACTTTACATTTCATCAAGGTCAGCACCCACCAGAAGAAGGGTATTTGGCGTGCCATCACCAAGGAAGTGCGGACCCTGGGGGTCTACCATAGACGGAGCCCCCACTGCCGCAAAAGATGGGAAGACCTGTGCCACTGGACCAAGAAGACGGCGGAGGCCCAGCTGTGGATGGCCTCCTAACGTGGAAGGGGTGCCCATCACACCATGACCCCCCTGATGTACCGGATCCTGGTGGTGGCATATCATGAGTTAGATAAGCGCTTGAGGGCATCCCAGCAGCCACAAGGGGGTGAGTACAGTCTCATGCAGCTGACTCTGCGTGCTTTATGAGGTTTCTGGATGTGGAAAGAGGGCTGTGGGTTCCCCTAGTGCAGGGCAAGCATGCCAGGGTAGATCCATTGTTAGGCAGGCTCAGTGCCAGTCCAACCCCAAAAGTGGTAGTGGCAGTTCCAGGTGTTCATCAAATGGGTATAGGCACAGTCCACCATGGGCATGTGAATTTCCCCTGAACAGTTAGTGCATGGCTTAGTGCATGGGGCTGCCCCTGTGTGTTGTGTCCGCCAACGGTGGTGTTGTTGCAGGCACTTACCATGTCTCTCCTCTGTCTTTCCCCCCTTTTTTGTTTTGTCACCCTGTCCTTCTGTGCATTAGCATCATCTGGTGGAGGAGCAGTGGCATCTGCAACCCACATGGCCATGGAGGGTAAATGTACGGAGTCTGAAGGCACCAGTGGGATGGAGGGCGAGGGGAGCTCCACGGCGGGGACAGGAGGAGACACGAGCGACAGCGACTCCTCCTCTGATGGGAGCTCCCTTGCGGTGGCGGGCACCTCTGTGCCCACTGCAACAACAGGTACAGCTGCCACCCACCCCTACTAGCACCGCCCTCCCAGCAGCCCCTCGTCGAGTTTCCCATGCCCACTCAACCAGGAGGGTGGGCATCTCCTTCACCCCAGGGACATCAGGCCCTGCCCCAGTCAGCCCTGCTGTCCTCAGTGAGGAGGCTATTGACCTCCTGAGATCCCTCACTGTTGGGCAATCAACCATTTTGAACGCCATCCAGGGTGTCGAGAGACATTTGCAGAAAACAAATGCATACCTGGAGGGCATTCCTTCTGGTGTGGCAGCTCAACGGAGAGCATTTCAGGCTCTGGCCTCAGCACTGATGGTAGCCATTGTCCCTGTGTCCAGCCTCCCCCTCCCAACTTCCACTACCCAGACCCAATCACCTGTACCTCAGCCTATCCCAAGCACACCATCAGACCAGTATGCACACTCATCAACACACAAGAGTGGATATGGCAAACACAAGCACCACACATCCCACGGGCACTCACACAAGCACTATCCCCATGCAGACACACCAACAACCAATGCCTCCACTGTGTCCCCCTCCTCCACGTCCTCCTCCTCCCTCCCAGTCTCGTCTCCACTCACACCTGCATGCACTACATCCTCAGCCACTACCTCCATCACCAGCACGCCCATCACTACACACCACTCACGTGCACTCACCACCCCCACTACCATTCACACGTCCCCTGTGTCCTCTCCCAGTGTGTCTGTGAGCCTTCCTCCCAAAGTACACAAACGCCGGCACACACCTACTCAACAGCCATGCACCCTCACCCAAATTCAGCAGACATACATCTCCAACAATGACTACCTCTCCCAAACCCCCTCCATCTTCCCATCCCAGTGTGTCTAAAAAACATTTCCTTGCTAACTTTGACCTCTTCCCTACACCTCCCCTCCCCGGCCTTCCCTTAGGGCCTGGATGTCCAGATGCCGGCCGACAGCCATGAAATCCACGAGCACTGTGATCCCTGCAAGTCCTGTAACATTGTGGGCCGCACCCATCAGGGCTGGCAGTGTGCCACTTAGTGAGGCAAAGGATCACCCATTCAGCCACCTGCCAAGATGAAGAAGGGAACAACAAGCCGTAGGGAAAAGCCGCACCAACCAAGCAGCAAGGCCTCCTCCAAGACAAAAGAGGACAGTGCCAAGGTCCCAGCAGCGACTTCCAAGGTGGGGAAGGGACACAAGGCTAAAGGGAAGTCAGCTCATGGCACAGAGCCTCAGGGTGAGGGACTGGTGACACCCCTTCTGCAGGACAGAACAGCAACCTGTACGGTGGTGGACACCGCTGCAACCACCGTCACCTGCACCTGCACAGCCACCTGCACCGCCACCTGAACGTCTGCTGCCTCTGCTACAGTCCCCAGCATCATCCCCAGTGGGCAGCCGTCTGAGGCTGCAGGAGACGTCCTGGTGTCTCCCTCCACAGGTGTTGACACGTGCACCACCGCCAGCATCTCCATCACTGACACTGCTGCAACCACTGCCACCTGCCCCGCGACGGACTTAGACTGTGCCACCACACCCGACATCATCCCCAGTGAGCAGTCATCCGAGGCTGCAGGAGACGTCCAGGACCCTGCACAGCGTACATGAGGTACCACAACCAGCACTGGCAGTACCAGCATTTGGGAGGCTGAGTCGCTGCAGGGTGGAGTGTGTCTCTGCCTCCATGGAGTATCATGCTACCTGTTCCCAGGATATCTTGTGGATCTGACACCCAGGTGAGGGAATGGGAACTGCCACACACCATGTGAAGCACTCTGGGCACCAAGCCCCCTCCAGAACCAGTGAAGAACAGCATCCACTATCCCAGTCCTTAGCAGGATGAAGCACTCTGGGCACCAAGCCCCCTCCAGAACCAGTGAAGAACAGCATCCACTGGAGAGACTGCGGCTTTGCACTCCCCAGGACCAATCAGTAGGCAACCCACCCGCTTGAGAGACTTGTGAGTCTGTGCCTTTGCACTCCCCAGGACCAATCAGTGGGCAACCCACCAACTTGAGAGACTGTGGCTTTGCACTCCCCAGGAGCAAACAGTGGGCATGGAGCCCCCTCGAGGAGTAGTGGCATCGTCCCATCATCCGGCTGAGGTGCCCCCCTCCCCTTACCCGTGAGGTGTCTGTTTTTTTCGACTTGATGCCCCAGCAGTGTTCTCTCTGTTTTGAGGCAGGTATCATGTGTGAGCTTTGCCCCTGCATTTTGGGACTACTGGTCCAAGGACAATGAATGAAACACTATCCAGACTTGTGTAGTTGCTCTACATATGTGTATATAATGATCTGTTACAGACCTGTTTCCATATCTGAATGTTCGATGATTACACTCCTTACAATCAATTCCTTTTGTCCTTGCATTCTTCCAGAGGGTTACGGGGTGTATATGTAATGTTGCTGCATGTATTTGTGTATATGGTGTTGTGGGTGAGGGTGGGGGTGGGGGTGTTGCGTGTGTGTGTCACTCTCTTTTTCCTCCCCCCTCCCCTGTGTGCTAGGTGCAGTACTCACTGTGGTCGTCGCCGCCGTCTTTGATGTTCCTGGTAGAAGAGGAGGTAGACCAACATTGGTAGCACCTGTAACTTGGGCTCCATGGCGTCCTGGTTCCTCGTTGAGTGTCGAGAGGTGAGTGGTCTCCGTTCCAAGTACTGTTCCCGCTGTGCTTTTGATGGCGTTGGTACCGCCCCGGAAAAGCTGGGGGATTGGTGCCTTGTAATACAGTGGGCGGTACATTGTGTTCCACCTGTCTGTTGGAGGTTACTGCCGTGGTGTTTGTTTTTACCGCCATGGCGGTTGGAGTGTTGAAGTGGCTGGCTGTGTTGGCGGATTCCGCCATGGTCGTGATTCCCTTTTTTTTACCGCCATCCTGTTGACGGTATTACCGCTGCTTTAACACCGACCGCCAGGGTTGTAATGAGGGCCTTAGTCTTACATTTAGTTTTAGGCCTACACTTTTAATCCTACTTTTACACTTATTGGAAACGTATTCCTGCTCCTACTTCTAAATAATGCTACTTTCTCTCACTCTTACTTATGGCAAATCCTACTTGAATTATTCAGCCAGCACGAAGGGTCTATCATCCAACCTAACCCCAAACACATATTCATCCACTCACCATCAAGTAACCATCCATCACCTCACGACCCAGCATTCATCCATTCGCCCACACTTGCATTGATTCAGCTATGCAATCACGCCCTTTCATCTACTGACACACCAACACTGCACGCACCCAGGCCAATGCAACAATCGTTTCATCGTTGAATACAACCTCATAGCCACGAAAGCCTCTATTTGTGTTGTTTGCTAGCAAATCCAAATGCATCCTATAGCAACATACGACCATTACAACAACTCTTACAATCCTCACACCTTCAACAATTCAGACCGACTGACTTTGCCAATGACTGATCCGTCTATTTTTATGCTTTTCTGGAGAAAACATTACCTCGTGAAGAATGGCTTTCCCTGCCCATGGAGGAAATTGAAAATGTGCCATTACTTTGCTTGCTCTGAAAAGGCACATACTCCATTCCACGGATCTTAACAGTTAGTGGGCAAAGGAATCCATTCTTTCCTTTCTCGAACCTCACCAATACCTGGACGAATTTGTGCAGAGGAATACTGCACTAGTCTGGGTTGTCCAGCTTGAATGGTGGAAAGGTCAGAACAGTGAGGTAATGCCATACTTGGTCACAGTGGCGGCTCCACCGCTTGGGTGGAGGAGCGTCGCCCCCCTCCCGCCCGCCAGCAGCAGAAACTGCAAACTTTCACAAGAAAGGAACATGGGGTGAAGAGCAGGGAGGGGAGTGCACTGTGCAGTCCCCTCACTGTGCTTGTCTCCGGCCGGCCAAACATACATTGTTGAGCTGCAGAGAGCCTGAACAGGGTCCCAGTCTGCCTGGGAGTGCCCTGGCTGGGCCATCCCAGCCAATCCTGACGCTGCTATGTGCAGCGTCAGGATTGGCTGCAGGGCAGTCTGGGAGCCTGTGCCTGCCTGCAGCCTGAGGAGACGGAGACCCTCCCACACCTGCGCACTACCCAGCCCCTTTTAACCATGGCAAGCCATGACTGCTTTGTCAATACAGGACCACATTGGACCCAAGGGTGGATATTTACAGTGAGGGTCTATGAAGAAACAAGTTACTAGCTTGGAAAAGGCCTGTGAAATATTTGTTGACATGCAAAACAATTCAGTGTTTCCAGTTATTATTGCAATGAGTACTTCTCTCCTGAAATGCCCCTTTCCTCGCCCACTAACATAATTACAACAACAGGCAATCCACCATAGCGCTAGATTTATCACTTACAGAATTTCAGATCGGTAGGCGGACAAGTGACCAGTTCTGATTCTGTGAATGAGGATCAGATATGCCTTCCCCGTATGGTTTTTGGGAAAGTAAATTCGATAAACACGGTATGTCTCACATAATTTAACAAAGTTAAATAAATGCAGCCTTTTGCAGACACATTTAGATCGCTCCAGGAGAAATTTGTAGCTTTGCAAGAATAGTCTGGCTGTCCATCCCGACCCTATTACTGTGTGAAATTGCCTGAGATTGATTCAATATTCAAGGAATTTCCTGTGACACGAACATGACTGGAGAAATAATTTTCTACATTATATTTTGTGAACTGCTGAACTTTGCTAATATTTTTTGCAGTGTTCAATTCGTTTTTAAAATATTGCACCAGATTGGCAAATCAGAAGAGTCTGAAGAAGTAAGATTGAAAGCCTGAGCAAGACAAAACCTAGAGTTGGCTTTGGGGTTTGAAGCTGGTAAAAAGCTAACGGGGAAATAAGGGCCATAAAACAGTTAGAAATATGGCAAGTATCTTTGATCAGCTGAATGAAGAGAAATATTATGACAAACAGGAAATTACAAAGAATAACTATTCTGACAGTAGTGGAAACAGCGACCTAGGTAGATGCAGCTCAAAATAGATACAGAATCCTTTCCTGGAATATAAAGAAAAGTAACCAGATGTCCAGACATTCAGCTGAATGCTGCTTTTATTCTCAGCTTGGCAAGCCTTCAGAACGCAAGTAGACAAGTTTAGCTGGAAGACTTTTTCCAGCGTATTTACATAATTTCATACATATTTTATGCTTCTGCGTTACATCTTTTAGTAGTGGTCATATTTAATTTTACTAGTCTCTGAAATTCTAGGATGTGTTTGTATGAATTATTCTGTTTCTCTGCGTCAAGATGTTTGGCATATTAGGCAAATGTTTAGAGCTGTGAGCAGTTACATGTGCTGCAATGCTGACAAGATAAACAGGAGACTGACATTACCATGCATGCAGCGCAGCGTGTGCCTATAATTGTAACATATTGCTCGGAAATGAGAAAAAAGGAGAAGCGATAGGGAAGAAAATTGTCAAATCCCATTTGCATTACGGATCCCACACAGCTATGTGTTCACCTTTCAGGGCGTAATGTATTTTAAAATAGGATTGAAAATAGATTCCTTCCTAAATGCATTCAGAAGCTGGCAGAGTGGCGAGCTGGATCATGGGAAGGTACTAACATTTTCTGGGATGAGAAATGATGTGTTTCTATGCACAGACCAACGTCTGCAAACACTTAAAATTCATGTAAAACCCTTGCGGTATGTTTTTTTTATTCTAGGGGCCACCCTATTTGAAATTTCATCCAAAATGTGGAATTTTGCACTGACATAAGCAGCAACCAGTCCGCGAAAATGTCATTTTTGCACTGGATTTGCTTTAGCATTTCTCCTTCGCAGGATAATACTTTAAAGTGGTCGCACAAGAAAACATCAATCTGAAACAAAGTTAGGGGGTTTTATTACAAACTCAAAGTAATGCAGACAATTCCCATGATGATATGATAATGGTACAAATTCACCAAGTGTTGACCAAAGCGACGAAAGATGATTCAAGAGAACTAACATCAGCAGAACAAAACATTAGACCAAAAAAATACAAAACATCAGAAAGATCACCGATGGACAGAAAATAAACACTGTACAGTTCTCACAAGCATCAAGACAATTCAAATTCATGTAGGTTTAATTAGTTTGGACAAGAAAAAAACTACAGATTAGCCAATCAACGGATAACGTGCAATGCTGAACAGGTGGGCAAAAAGGCATTAAGCACAAAAAGGATAAAATATTAATTTGTAAAAGGGAAATCTGGAGTAACAGATTACCTACTAAGGTGGGCAAAAAGTAAGTGAAAATGGAAAGCATCAGCATTTCAGAAGCTCAGTCAAAAGTCTTCTTGCCTGGGTCAAGGGAACCCAGGTTCTAAATCTTACCAAGGCATTTCAAAAGGTCAAGGTTAGAGAGGACTGTACCTCTCAGAGTCCAAGGGGTTCAGCGAGAAACAATGAGAAAACAGCTGCAATGAGGTCTGGAGAAAGTCTGCTCAAGAGGAGGTGAGGAGAGAATGCTGCCAATCCATCTGGAGAACTTTTTATTAAAGTTCATGGGACATGATGATTTGTCAATCTATCGCACCATATGATGCAGAAGATGTAACATTCAATAAAAATCAATCATGTGACACAAGCTGCAACATTGCCGATAGTTCCCATTGCCAACAGGTAGAAAATATGTCATTTGGTCTCATCCATGTGAATTGAGAACATTTATTTATGTTACCAGTTCCACAGTGACTGACTACTGTGCTCAAGGCGTTAGCAGCATTTTCCTCTTTCTAAATGTTCTGCATAATGCAGCACGTACGGAAAGAGGAAATGAGGTAACTGGTTGAGTGGGTGAGACCCTACTCAAGAAGCAATCACAGTCTCTGTTAGGTTGAAGTCACAAATACACCCCAAATTAAATTGTGCTTGTCCCCTGTGGGAGTGTGGCACAAATGAGGTTGGCTTACCTTAGAGGAAATGTGTAAAGTATTTATTGGACTTGTCCCTTTTTGCAGGGTCGTCCCCGAACTTTTTGAATTCACTCCTCTTACTTTTGCTAAATTTGCTTTAGCTGGCTTTTGTACTCTGTGTACTTTAACACTGCTAACCAATGATAAAAATGTTTGTGTTTTCTCTTCTAAACATGGCACAATTTGCATATCCCGAATTGGCATATTTAGTTTACTTGTAAGTCCCTAGTAAATTGGCACAACCTGTGCCTAGGGCCTGTCAATCAAATGCCACTAGGGGTCCTGCATCACTGATTGTGCGACCCACCTAAGTAGTTCTTTAAACACGTTTAGGGCTTACCATTGCAGCCTGTGTGTGCAGTTTTAAATTGCCATTTTGACATGGCAAAAAAAACTTTTGCCAGGCCCAAACATTCCTTTTTTAAAACATGTCAGTCACCCCTATGGTAGGCCCTGGGGTAGACCCTGGACAGATCAGAGAGCAGGGTGCAGTGTATTTAAAAGGCATGACCTGTACTTTTAAATTTTACATGTCCTGGTTGTGAAAAACTCTTACATTTGTTTTTCTTTACTGCAAGGCCTTCCTCTCCCCTCAGCTAACATTGGGGTTACCTTATTACATTTAGTAAGCTGTAATTTCCAAATAGGAGCAGGTACCCAGTTCATGTTTGGTGTTTTTGGAATTGTAATGAAATATCCTAACTGTGGTGAAGTCAGATTTTAAATTGCAATTTTAGGAATGCCACTTCCAGAAAGTTGGCATTTTCCTGCCGTAGCCCTTCAGTGCCTGTAGCCTGTACCTGGGTCACATTACTGGGTGTAGCTGACAGTTAAGCTTTGTGCATTCCTCCTAGACATCCACACACAATAAATGTTTAGTTATGTCTGGGCCTCACTGGCAGGATGGTAGGGAGGAATTGGGCACAGCCCCACTTACACTTGAATAGGCTCTGTCTTCCCTTCACAAAGGGCTGCACACCCCCTGTAGTTAGTCTGGAGTGCGGACAGGGAAAACAGGATGCCTGAAGACTTCAGATGTAAACCTATAGAAGGGTGTTCTTCACTTCAAAGGTGAAACTCGGTATGACTACTAGACCCCAGACACCAACTTTTTGGTACACTTTCAGACCTGTGGATACTCTGCCAGTAAGAAAGACTGCTGAAGGACTACCGCCATGCCTGACAGCAGCTCTGCTGGACTTCTGCCTTGCTGGGCTGCTGCCTTTTTGCCTTGGTGAGAAGTACTGGACCTGCATCTCTTGAAGCCAGAACCTGAGAGTGACTCCAGGGGCTAGTAGGCTGGCCTCATGAATTGAGATCCATGGACAGAAGGCTCCAACAACCTTACTCCTGCACCTGGACTCTGCCATCTGTGAGTCTTCATATCCCTCATTGATGTTTACCCAGAGCAATACACTGGCCAGGTGTGTAGGGTAACTCAGGCCAATGTAAAGGACATTTTCCACCCTATGACCGTGGTATCCCTGGAATGGGGCGGGAAGCTGACCCAGAGGAGGGTCAAAGTTAGTCTCCAGATGACCAAGTCTGCTGTCTGGTAAATGAACTGTCCCCGGTGTCAGGAGGGATAGGAGGGCGTCCGCCCAGGGCACCCTGACAGTTCAGTTTTCTGGTGGTACCACTCCTAAGGGTACAGGAGCCCAGATGGAGGGGCATGGTGTGGGAGGAGTCATCCTTGCCCACTCTACAGTCTCAGGGTGCTGACTCTGGAATGAGTAGCCGGTCTCAGGGTACCACCCCTGGACTGGTGGGAGGTAGAGTAGAAGTAGGGCAACTAACAGTCATGGCTGTTGGTCCCCACTCTGAGAAACCACAGAGGTCACTGAACAGTCAGGAGCCCATAGGGAAACCATTGCTAGCTTTAAGGCTGGAGAAGAGGCCTACCCAATATCCCCACTTAGACCCTTCAACTAGGAAAGAATGGCCCAGGGTCTGGCTCTTGACACTGGCAGCTGTTAGTGGCCTCTGTTGGTTACTTTCCTTATGGGCAGTGGTTTTCTTGGATTGGGGACAGAAGTCTGATCCAAGGAGTAGAATGGGCCACACTACCTTGTTGGCCATGATAGTACTGCCCTCCCACTTGGATTCATCTATGAGTAAGGTAAGGGTAGGTGCTTCACAGATGGGGTCCACAAGTGAGGAGAAGGGTTCCCATGGGTCAGTTCAGTGGTTTAGGAGAATGTAGACAATGGGAGCCAACTAAACTAAGAACGGTGTAAACTGACAAGTGTCTCTGCATTAAATGTCCTTTGTCCACATTCTATTGCATAAGCAGGTATGTCCATCAAGGTATTGATTAGTCTCCCCTGGCTTTAGGCTGGTGGAAGTTGTGTTGAACCTAGTAATTTCTGCAAGATCATCCCCAAATATTTTGTCTCTACTCCTTCTATTTATGACAAATTTGTTTTTGCTGGCCTTAGGACTTTGTGCAATTTACCATGGCTAACCAGTGATAAAGTGCTTCTCCTCTCACCTTAAAACATGGTAGAATTGACTTATCCACAATTGGATATTCACCAGAGTATTTAAAATTGAATATCTCAGGTCTACTAATTGTACGTTTGTCATTTTACTCTTGTTTATTTATCAAAAACGACTCTATTATTATAATTTCATTCAAATACTTTACAGATTCCCCATGAGTTAAGTCTGACTGTTTTGTAACAAGCTACCCAATGGTTGAGCACTGGTTAGTATAGGGATTCCTTGTGACTTCACCTTGAGAAGAATTGTGGTTGCTGCTTGTGAAGGGCTTCCCCCCCTCTACTAGTAATCCAAGGCCATATTTATACTTTTTGATGCAAAACTGCGCCGGCACAGTTTTGCATCAAAAATATTACCGTCGGCTAACGCCATTTTGGTGTGCCGTGCGGGCGTCATATTTATACTTTGACGCATGGCGGCGCAAACCACAGGTGGGAGTCATTATTTTTTATGCACACCGCAGCGTCAAGTCGTAAAGCAAAACGACGTTAACGTGGCGGAAATGACTCTGGGTCGATTTAGGACCCCACAAACCGGATATGTGCCGTTTTTTGATGCAATAGCATAAAAAAAAAACACAAACACTGCCATTTCACCAGAGGAGAGCCAAAATGGATCCCAGATGCCACTGCAGACCCCAGGAAGATGACAGCAGACCAGGAACCAGCCAGGAGGACCCACACAAGAACCAGAACACTTTTAAGAAGAAAAGAAAGTGTTGCTTCAGTGCAGAGGAACAGGAAATTCTGGTTAAAGAGGTGACGGAACACCAGCACCAACTGTTTGTCACCTCAAAGTTGCCAATAAGTAGGAGAGAGGCTATAAGGCAACAAATTGTCGACAAGATTAACAGTGTGGCTGATGTACGCAGAACTGTCATTGAGTGCAAGAAACGCTGGCATGACTGCAAGCGCAGGACCAAGGAAAAGATGGCCAGGAACAGGAAGGCATCACTGCAGACTGGAGGTGGGAGTCCAGCACCACATGGAGGAGATGGTCGCAGCAGTCATCCTTGAGGAGATCGACACAGGGATTCAAGGACAGGACAGCGCAGACTACCAGAAGACAACGCATATGCAGGGTAAGTCGCATGGGGAATTAAAATGCAATAATGTCATCTACAACCGGGGGGGATACCGACCACAAAATGCATGGACGTCATCTTATACATGGAGTGGCATGGGTAAAGGGGCACGGCAGGGGGGCATGGCCCGTTCTGAGAAGACCTGGGGCACACCATTACACAACACCAACAACAGTCCCATGGGGGCATGCTGTCATGCCAACAATGGAGCAAAGGGAAAGCCACGCCAGGAGGGAAGGCCACAACGTGAAACTGACATCCCGGCACACATCAGCCACCATACCCCCTACATTAACTAGGGCCCTATTAACAACCTCTAGCCATACCGACAACTGGAATGTAACTGCAACAACAGTTGCCACTACCACCTCCACTCTGTGTGCAGCTCAAATAGCCAGTGGCAGTAACCTCCCCATGGATCATACACACCTAAATTAGAGGGTTTAGGATGACAAAGTTAACAATCCCCTGAAACAAGACAAAGGCCCCAGTACTCTCAAATGTCAATGCCCATAGTTGTCACTAACATCAGCCAATGTAAACAACAATAGGAGCTACACAGCACTAAGGACACACCCATGCTGCATATGTCAGGGTCCATCCTTTGCCTGGGTAACAATGCAACATCCCAAATTTCATACTGCTCAGACAACAGCAATGAGAGGGGGACACATGTAACTGGTCACTGAAATACACCTGCACAGTCAGAGGAGGAAATAGGACACTGATACGATTATCAGGGCAATCCAATGTAACACACATTCCCCAACATCAGCAGTACACATTCCCAATGTCAACATCCATATCAGATCATAACATTGCCATGCATAGGATATGCCACATGTCAAATACATGTAAGTGGATGTGAAAGATCAGAGATTGGGGCAGGTCAAGATTGTTAAGTGTTCTGCCAGGGCCATCAGAACACCCACAGCCAGTGAAAGGTCTCACCATGAGAATGGATGTAGAGGGAAGCTTGAGTAGGACAAGAAGGGGGCAATTTTCTATTTGGCCTAAACCAACACCTAGAGGCGATGATGCTGACAAGTCAAATAACTCAATAACATACATGTGACATGCAGGTGGGCCATAGGCTTGGAAGAATGCCCATCTGAAGGACTGGAGCAATTAACACAAAACAAGATCACAAAGTGAATTCATCAAAAGGCAGGCACGTCACATCAAAATTGCCACAACACAGACACAATAATTGTACCCTGTTTCATTGCAGAGGAAGATGGATCTCCTGCGGATATGCCTGTACCAGATTTCCCGGATGACATGGATGACGAGCCGATAAACATTCCCCAGGAGACTATCTAAAAGGTCCTTGAAACCCTCCAGACCCCACCTTCAGTCACAAGGAAAAGCAGAGAACCAGCAGCCATCGCAGAGGACCCACCCACCACCCCAATTGTCACCTGCCAGCTCCAATACAGCTGAGGACTCAGACGACACTGGCACCAGCTTTGAGAGAACTGTAATTGGAGTACAGAGGGAGCTGGCCAAGGAGGTGCGTGTGGGGATGCAAAATATGGCAGCCAGCCTTGAGGGGATGCGTTTGTGCATGATGTCATCTGCAGATCAGGCAGCAGCTATGCAAGCCCTAACATTTAACTAGCAGGAACTGCAGAAAACCCAGAAGGAAATCAGCACAGCTGTAATACAGTTGACCCAAAACCTACAACAGCAATCCTGTCAACGCATGCACGAATGCAACATTGAACCCCTCAGGGCCGACCTGGCTGCCTACCATCGTGATGTGGCTGCTATTCTCAAGAACCAGCAGATCCTCCTTGCTGCAGTACTGCCCTTAAGACTTTCACAGGGAGCAGCGACCGGGATGTCTGACTCCACGTCTTCTAACACTGAGGTGTGTGTTGCCCCTTCACAACCAACAACAACAAGGACAGAGGAGGCAACACACACATCAGAAGAAGAAGACATGGAACAGATCACATTCACAAGGAAAATGACCCGGAAGCACTAGTCCCTGCCACATGGCCAACATTTACCAAGGTCCTTCACTTTGTAAATTGCCAGTCTTGCAACAACTGTACTCAAGCACTGTTCTGCAAACCACTCTATATCTTGTCAGCCAGCCCAATGATTGTCTCTCTCCAACTCATTGGCAAATTCTGTCCCTCTGCACTGTCTGAAACAGCAGCCCCAGCATGCCAAAAGCATTTTGGTAACCCCTTGTGTTGGATTACAATGTAAGATGTCACTATAATGGACTCACAATCATGGAGAATGTACAGATAGCACTACAGCACTTTTCAATAGATAGCACTTACACAACAAATCTGTTTCTGGGTAATGTGACATATCAACTGTGCAGTAGATAACTGAAATGTGCCTACTGTCAAATTACGTAGCTTGTCAATACAACTGTCCTGATAATATGTAGTCAGAGAAATCTGCACAGTGCCCATGATTGCATCATACTCTGCCCATCCTGAGGGACAAATCGGATGAAGTGAGAAACCATACACCATCATGCTGTGTTGGACAGAAGAATGCGTCCTCAGGGGATAACTAACTCATCAAATAGTGGCCGCAAAATGTGGTCAACATGCAAATATAACACAAATAACATGGCACACTAATCTAAGCAAACACTACTAAAACTGCATAAATTAAGGTGTCTGAGTTTATATAGAAATAGTTAATCATGCTGAACTCTGTCACAATTGATGTATGAGAGTCATGAAGACAAGAATACAAGAGTGCCAATGAGAACTCATCTTATAAATGTGTCCTTGATCATCACACTGCAGTCAGACCTAAAACTGTTTCCTCAATACCAAGTCTGGAAGCACTGTTTGTGACGTAGAAAACACACTTATCAACAGAAACACATTGTCATCCATATTAACTGTGATTGGTGGTTGCAACGAAGGGTCGACACTTTGCAAGGTAGCTCTGGGCTAGCTCCCAATCGTACAGCTCAGTTGGGATTTGTTCGTAGCATAGGACACAAATGTAATAGTACCAAATTTATGTACACTGAATCCAAACCCACGATCAAGTTCCATTCAACACATACTATTAACGGTTAACCAAATATTTATTACATGCTAATCACAATAGAGGAAACTGAGGGAAAAATCTTACCTACCCTAATCTACCCTGACTACTCATTACCCACAACTGTCCCTAACTAACCTAAGCTACACTTACTTATCACATGCAACGAAACGTTCTAAACATCTACCCCCTACCCCCTTATGAGACAGGACACATGAAGGACAACACATACTAACCTAAACACATACTATACTATCCTAAACAAATATATATATATATATATATATATATATATATATATATATATATATATATATATATATTATTTTTTTATGATTTTTTTTTATAAACACACAAAAACCCCAACATAGCCCCCCACCCACCCACCCACATACTTAATAAGTAAAAATAGAAAGAATCAGGACCCCCATCCCCCACCCACTAACACTAACTAAACTAACAGCCTATACTAACCTAACACTAAGCCCCCTAAGCCCACTAGCTATAAGAACAAGGAAAGAGGAGGGAGGGGAGGGAATTATGTCCATCAAAAAATGTCTAGAGGTTGGTCCTCCGGAGGGTCCTCTTAATAGACTTAACACGCCGGTTAATGTGGCACACATCCTGGCTCAGGTGGCTCAACTTGCACATCACAAGATCCATCTTACGTTCCATTTGGTTGAAGGCTGCAGGGTCAACAGATGGAGCTGTGACAGTCGGTGTACCAGTGGAGGAGGTCTGTGTTTGTGTGGTGCCAGGCCTAGTGGGCTGTCCTGCACCGGTTGCAATGCTGGGGCCTGGAAGTCCAGCAGATGTAGGACCAACAGTCCCAGCTGTGGGTGGGGCCACCTAGCTTGGATTGGTGGTTGTGCTGGTGGTGGCTGCGGTGGGCAAAGTAGGGCCACCCTGTGGGAAGGCTCTCCATGCCCCAGAGGCCCGTTCATGGCGATATCGCCAGGCCATCCTCCTGAACCCCGACTCCAGCAGCAGGATGTGCTGGTATCTCATGGCCCGGCACTGGAATACACGGACCTGGTCTGGGGTCCTGTTTGCAGCTCTGATGACAAATGCAGATATTCTACATTAGTAACTGCATTGTGTGAAATGGCACAAGAAGTTAATCAGACAATACATCTACTGTACTTGTAACAGCTCATATCACAATACAGATCATTGAATGTCCCTGAGGAAGTACATGGCAGGCCAGCCTACAAAGGTCACATCACACATAGCACATCCATAACCTACAAGATGGGTAACAACTGGCTTTGACTTGCAATCTGAGTTCTGCCAGTTATCAGCTAAGAATCATGCTGCATATCCTCCGCCAAGACCTGGGCTACAAATGTCAGTGTACTGAAAGCAAAACTAAAGCCACATGGTCTGCAAGTTGTAACTGGACTTGCCAGTATAGTACCAAGTGCCAAACCTGAGTGTGTATACTAGGTTGCAACCAAACCGTCACTTATTCACATGTATGTGTAACATAGTGGTAGCATCAGTACTTGGTACCCCATTCACAAACCCATGCCCGTGTTTGAGGGTGGGGGGGTGGATAAACAACTATCAATTTCCAACAACATGTACACCGAGGAGTGTATAGAAAACTCCACACATGTTTGGCTCCACACACACACCACAGGTAAGGCCTATCAACAATAAGGAGTCAGCAAACCCTAGACCAATCATAGGGCCACACATGTCAGGAAATGCAGAACTTGGTACACAACATATACTTCCACTAAGGCCTGACTTACATCAGACACAGAGTTGCAAGAACACCCATGAACATGAATTGCATGCAGACCTAGGCCATTGCACTCTAGTTCCACATACTTGTAGCACTACATGTGGAAGTACATGCTGCTAGGATGTTCTACCTACTGTTTGATAATTACGTAGGTAAATAGGGAAGCAGATGTCTATTGGAAAGCAATTTGCTGTACCAATCATGGAGAATGTGGGTCTGACAGGCTGACTAAATCGGAGCTGACTTCCAGTGCGACTCTTGTTGATACAAGTGTCATCCACATGACTAACTTCTGTACTCACAGTGGGGCCTACAGGAATGGCCTACAATCCCTACATAATACCATTGGATACACATTGGCCAACTCAAAACATGTGAGAAACTGAATTCCCACTCATGGAACAAGAGAAAAGCTTGCCCAACGCATCACACCTTGCTATGTGTTCAACACACACGAGTCCATACCCAGCAAACACAACACATAAGAGACATATCAACACTTACTGGAGTGGTCGGGGTCCTCAAATGTCGCCACCTATCCCATAGTGTAGGGCGCCAGTCCACCTGTAAGGTATGGAAGGAAGAAATGTGCTCAAAATCTGTGCACAGTGCAACCATTTCATAAACATATACAATGTGTAGGCTGAATAAGGAAATGGCAGCCATTCAGACATGATGGTACTGCATCTGATATATCACGGCCAACTTGTACATAGCATGGGTCTCCTGTGACAGTTACACACATATCTTCACACATACATAGGCCCTAACTATCATGTGGTTGCAAACATGCCCCGTAATTGGTGAGCAGAATAAAATATGGAGTGTAATTGTTTCATCATGTGCATCCAAGAGAGACATCCAAATCCTGGTTACTTGAGGACTGCATTACCAGTCAAACATGCCTTGTGGCCATGACACATTAATGACACATAGGTACAATGTACAGAGGGAGGGGCAGGGACTTTTGTAAGCCCCCCTGTTGTTACTTTTGATTCAATTGATGTGGCCCAGCTATGGTGATTTGCACCAACCATGGAGATGTAAAGCCATGTGCATACACTTGGACTGCCATCCATATTTGGAATGTGGCACAACTAACTCCAACAAAAATTCTAAGATGTTAGCTGAGGGCACCTTACATCTTTTCACGATGTTTTCAAATCCAGATCTGACATGTATCCAAAAAGATCAAGGAACACAATAATCCCAAACAATCATAGTACTTCCGTGAACGCTTTCCTTCCACACTCACCAGACTCACATGAGACATATGTCTGAGCCACTTTGCTATTATCAATTGACGTGAAGGCAGCACTCATTTTCAGCATCATGTAGTGATTTTAAAGTCAGTCTAGCTATTGCCTCAACACAGTTAGCCAATATGTTGGTACATCTTGACTTCTCTGTCAATAGTACCCTATATAGACATGATTGGCTCCTATTTTGTTTGGTTTTCTGACAAAAAGGCTGCACCAATTTACTTCATGGAAAAGTATCCTGTAAGTTTGCTGAGCACGGGCTACTTGACAGCTAGCAATTGTGATCCTTGCCATAGTGCATCAATTATCCCTTTATGTTTCCCCAACATTCCACACAGTCAGCAAGATAGCAGGCAGACATTGTAAAAATCCTCTTATGTCACTACAGAGCATTTAATCGTGCACATTTACATGATTAGTACTCACTAACAGTGCCACCAATCATGATTCCCAGGTGGTCCAAGAGATCCTGCTCCCTGGTGATGATGTCAGCCCACCGGTGCTTCAGCTGGTGGTCACTCCTCTGGCTGGCATACACACGCTGCAGGTGATGCAGCACCTTTCCCCACCGGATTCTGCGCGCCTCTGTTGGATACCCCTATATCACCCTGCCCCCTGCCTGGATCATGAGTGGCAAGAAATGGCACACTAGCCAGATGAAGCCCCTTAACTCCTCTTCACCCATCCTGCCAAGACGTGGCCTACCAGACATACTTGAAAAGTGAAAGGGAATAGGGGTAAAAGAAATAGAAAGGGAAAAAGGGGGGAAGTAGGGGTACAAATACAGATGAAAAGTAAACTTAACCACTAAAAGAGCCCAACTATCCCCAAATAACACTACCCACAACAGACTCCCACAAACAACAAAAACACAAGATAAATGGACAAATGTAGACAAAACACAGTAGTACAGTATACAGCAACAATATTTATTTCACAAATGGACTTTACAGAAAGCACACAGGACAAAAAAGCACAAAATCTCAGGACACCACTCACTACACAGCCACACAGTCTAGAAGGATCATAGACTGCAAAGTGAAAGTGAAAGTACACCCACTGTACATAATCTGTAAACAGGATGTCCTATGACATCACTTCCTGTATGAAAAGTCCCGCCTTTTTCGCGTTATGCGTCATTTTTGGTTTACCAAAACTGTATTTGCGTCATTTTTTTTGACGCACAGGAGTGAAAATTAGCCTGCATCAACATAATAGTACATGGCCTGTACAAATATCTGGATGCGGGCAAATTTTCACTCCTGTGCGTCCAAAAAAATGACGCAAATACAGTTTTGGTAGACAAAAAATGCTGCATAACGCTAGGAACGTCAAAATTTCAGTGCATTAACTGGTTTTGGGCAATTTTTCTTGTTTTTTTGTTATGTTACATTTGTGACACATCAGAGATAGGCTGATTGAAGACATTATGGTGTTGATGGTGTATGTTCACATGTGTGACATCATGATCCGCTACTCCCTTCACAGTATTTTTACGGTTGGCTGACGCAATAGTTGGTCATAAGTGTGGCCTACATATATGTGTTGCACAAATTGTGCATGTTTGGCATAAGGAGAGGATAGCAATGTGACGCACATATGTACAATACCTAAATGCCTTTGGCTCAAAGTGAGTTCTTTGGCAATTAATGTATTTGTTGACCAAGTGTGTGTGTATCACATGAAGCATATTTGTACATATGCTTGTATGAATGTGACGTCCATGTGTCCAATCGTTAGATGCAAGTCATTGTGGAAATGAGAGAGGGCATGTGTTAGTCATACATGTAGCAACATCCGTAAAGTGGACTTCCAAGATTTAGGGTCACATAAACACTACATGTGACATAGCATTCACCATATAGATGGCAGACGCTTGTTCATGTCAATGGTCCACATTTTCCACATCCTATGTCCTAGAGTATTGGTAACAGCTTCCTAGGCACTAGTTGGTGAATCCAACAGTGAGTCATACACATGCATTGTAGAAGTGGTACCATGTTGTTTGCACAGACAGACAAGGGTGAATCTCAAATGTATGATGACACCACAGTTGAGGCCATAGAAGTGACCCCCAACTATCAAGTGGCTGTGGTGGACCAGCATACAAGACAGCACGTGTCCACATATTTCCAGTGATCAATCGCACATAGGTGTCTTGTTCATGTGTGTGGTCCAATGTTGATCCTGTATATGTTTTGGGTGTAATTTGTCACAGTTCGGTCCAGGACTCATCATGAGTCAGTGGCAGCTATTCCTGTATCTACTGAGTATCCTTAGTTGATCAATGTGAGTAAAGTGGATGTGGACATGTGAACCTACATGGGGATGGTCCCACCCTGTCACTAAAGACATGTAATGAGACAGTCAACAGGGCAACATTGGTGTGCTGAGTGAGATAATGTCTCAGGTGTCATGTTCCGGTAGGTGTCATTACAACATTTGAACACAGGTTAGCCTCTGCCATTCCCACTGCGTCTGGGAACCTCATAGCCCCTGTGCTGATTATTATTGCAGCTATTCACCACACACGGCCCATCACTATTTTGTGAGCACTGTGATTCTGTGTGTGAACTGTCATGGTCCTGACATGTGTGTATTTTTCATGGACATTATCAGAGGTTGCTGGTTGTGCTGAAAGCCCCGTACCCAATCCCTGCCTACGGCCCTGGGACGCTGTCCCACTTTGTCATTCATGCATAAATGTGACCCAGACAAGGGATGGGCCATGAATTTTGCTTTTCCCAGAGGATTTAACTCAAATGGTACAGTTAAAAGGCAGATGATGCTATCCAATGTATTTGTGTATGCATTGAAGAAGCCCATGCCCAATACCCCCTAATGAATGAGAGGTGTGGTACATATATGGACATAGGGATACTTTAGTGTGACGCACAGACAGTTGCCAGTCAGGCTGACATAATGCAGGGTGATTCAGGATCCAGCAATTTGACAAGATGCATAATCAGTGGTCTGACTCAGACTGTTTGGAGGACAAACTAGAGAGTTGACGTGTCCAACTGTGTATGTCCTGTGTTTTTGAAGGTGACAAATGAACCCAAGGGCTGTGTTACACAGCTTAAATAGTATCAATGCTTAATGGTGTAATTGACTAAATGGCAACTCCAATGCTGTTCCAGGCATCAGCAGGGGCAGTACTTTTTGAAATGGGTGGTGTGCATGGAGGTGATCACAGGTGTGAGCTGCAAAGGAGAAATGTACGTGATATATGTCATTAACAGTGTGTGTGTATGTGACCATTGTATGTTAGGCATTACATTAGCTCTGGGATGCTCAGGCCCATATTTATACTTTTTGACGCAAAACTGCGCTGGCGCAGTTTTGCGTCAAAAATATTACCGCCGGCTAACGCCATTTTGGTGCGGCGCAAACAACAGGTGGGAGTCATTATTTTTGATGCACACCACGGCGTCAAGTCGTAAAGGAAAACAACGTTAACGTGGCGGAAATGACTGTGGGTCGATTTACGACACCGCAAACCAGATATGCGCCGTTTTTTTTTTACGCAATAGCGTCAAAAAACACAGTGAACACAGCCATTTCACCAGAGGAGAGCCAAAATGGATCCCAGATGCCACTACAGACCCCAGGAAGAAAACAGCAGACCAGGAACCAGCCAGGAGGACCCACACAAGAACCAGGACACTTTTAAGAAGAAAAGAAAGTGTCGCTTCAGTGCAGAGGAGCAGGAAATTCTGGTTAAAGAGGTGACGGAACACCAGCACCAACTGTTTGTCACATCAAAGTTGCCAATCAGTAGGAGAGAGGCTATATGGCAACAAATTGTCAACAAGATTAACAGTGTGGCTGAAGTACGCAGAACAGTCATTGAGTGCAAGAAACGCTGGCATGACTACAAGCACAGGACCAAGGAATGCAGACTGGAGGGGGGAGTCCAGCACACCAGGAGGCCCTGGACCACACGGAGGAGATGGTCGCAGCCGTCATCCCTGAGGAGATCGTCACAGGGATTCAAGGACAGGACAGCGCAGACTACCAGGACACATCGCACATGCAGGGTAAGTCGCATGGGGAATTATAATGCAATAATGTCACCTGTGAGCATGGGGGGATACCGACCACTAAATGCATGGAAGTCATCTAATACATGGAGTGGCATGGGTAAAGGGGCACAGCATGGGAGTATGGCCTGTTCTGAGAAGACCTGGGGCACACCATTACACAACACCAAAAACAGTCCCATGGGGGCATGCTGTCATGCCAACGATGGAGCAAAGGGAAAGCCACGACAGAAGGGAAGGCCACTACGTCAAACTGACATCCTGGCACTCGTCAGCCAACATACCTCCTACATTAACTAGGGCCCTATTAGCAATCCTCTAGCCAAACCGACAACTGCAATGTAACTGCAACAACAGTTGCCACTACCACCTCTGATCTGTGTGCAGCTCAAGTAGCCAATGGCAGTAACCTCCCCATGGAACATACACACCTAAATTAAGGGGTGAGGATGACATCTGCAACAATCTCCTGAAACAAGACAAAGGCCCCAGTACACTCAAATGTCAATGCCCATAGTTGTCACAAACATCAGCCAAAGTAAACAACAATAGGAGCGAAACAGCACTAAGGACACACCCATGCTGCATATGTCAGGGTCCATCCTGTGCCTGGGTAACAAGGCAACATCACAAATGTCATACTGCTCAGACAACAGCATTGATGGGGGGACACATGTAACTGGTCACTGAAATACACCTGCACAGTCAGAGGACGAAATAGGACACTGATACGACTATCAGGGCAATCCAATGTAACACACATTACCCAACATCAGCAGGGCCTTATAACAATGTCAACATCCATATCAGATCATAACATTGCCATGCATAGGATATGCAACATGTCAATTACATTTAAGTCGATGTGAACGATCAGGGATTGGGGCAGGTCCTGATAGTTAAGTGTGCTGCCAGGGCCATCAGATCACCCACAGCCAGTGAAAGGTCTCACCATGAGACTGGATATACACGGAGGGTCGAGTAGGACAAGAAGGTGGCAATTCTCTATTTGGCATAAAGCAACACCTAGAGGCGATGAGGCTGACAAGTCCGATAACTCAATAACATACATGTGACACAAATGTGGGGCATAGGCCTGAAACAATGCCCATCTGAAGGACTGCAGATATTAATACAAGTGAATTCATAAAAAGGCAGGCACGTCACGTCAAAATTGTCACAACACAGACACACTAATTGTACCCTGTTTCATTGGAGAGGAAGATGGATCTCCTACCGATATGCCTGTCCCAGATTTCCCTGATGACATGGATGACGAGCCGATAAACGTTCCCCAGGAGACTATCCAAAAGGTCCTTGAAACCCTCCAGACCCCACCTTCAGTCACAAGTAGGAGCACAGAACAAGCAGCCATCGCAGAGGATCCACCCACCACCCCAATTGTAAGACCTGCCAGCTCCAATACAGCTGAGGACTCAGACGTCACTGGCACCAGCTTTGAGAGAACTGTAGTTGGAGTACAGCGGGAGCTGGCCAAGGAGGTTCGGGTGGGGATGCACACTATGTCAGCCAGCCTTGAGGGGGTGCGTTCGTGCATGATGTCATCTTCAGATCAGGCAGCAGCTATGCAAGCCCTAACATCTATCTTGCAGGAACTGCAGAAAACCCAGAAGAAAATCAGCACAGCTGTAATACAGTTGACCCAACATCTACAACAGCAATCCTATCAACGCCGTGCACGAATGCAACATTGAACCCCTCAGGGCCGACATGGCTGCCTACCATCGTGATGTGGCTGCTATTCTCAAGAACCAGCAGGCCCTCCTTGCAGCAGTACTGCCCTTAAGACCTTCACAGGGAGAAGCCACCGGGATGTCTGACTCCATGTCTTCTAACACTGAGGTGTGTGTTGCCCCTTCACAACCAACAACAACAAGGACAAAGTAGGCAGCACACACATCAGAAGAAGAAGACATGGAACAGATCACATTCACAAGGAAAATGACCCGGAAGCACTAGTCCCTGCCACATGGCCAACTATTACCAAAGTCCTGCGTTTTGAAACATGACAGTCTTACAACAACTGTACTCAAGCACTGTTCTGCTAACCACTGTATAGCTTGTCACCCAGCCCAGTGATTGTCTCTCTCCTACTCATTGGCTAAGTCTGTCCCTCTGCACTGTCTGAAACAGCAACCCCAGCATGACCAAAGCATTTTGGTAACCCCTTGGATCACACTGGAAGATATCACTCTAATGGACTCACAATCATGGACAATGTACATATAACACTACAGCACTTTTCAATAAATAGCACTTACACAACAAATCTGTCTCTGAGTAATGTGACATATCAACTGTGCAGTAGATAACTGAAATGTGCCTACTGTCTGCTATTGGCCTTCAAAGGAGATATGTACATGATATATGTCATTAAGTGTGTGTGTGTATGTGACCATTGTATGTTAGGCATCACATAAGCTCTGGGATGTTTCGTGTCCTACTCAGTATCTCAGCAAAGCTCCATGAGGCAGCACTCTTATTCTGATAAGTAGAGATAAAGGTGTGTAAAAAGGAATAGCCAGACCATGATATGGTGATAATAATAGGTGTTTATTTAAATTAGTTAACTAAAGTGGTGAAGGTGATCATATTGAGAAGAAATTATTTACAATCTGTTGCCCCCTGCGAATACCAGCAGCTGTGTTCTGTAGTTCCCCCTCCTGTTGCAGGCCAGCATCCTTCTCTTCCCCCTCTTCAGGCATGTGTGGCTCTGGTTCCAGGAGGGGAATGTTTCTTCTGATGCAAATGTTGTGCAATATTGCACATGTGATGATGATCCTACAGACCATCTCGGGGGAATATAGGAGGCTACCACCAGTGATGTCGAGGCAGCAGAACCTTGACTTGAGGATGCCGAAGGTCCGCTCGACAATGCTGCGTGTCCTCCTATGGGCCTCGTTGTATGCACGCTCTGCAGCTTTACTCGGGTTGCCAAATGGTGTCATAATCCATGGCTGGATGCCATACCCCTGATCGCCGGCAAGAGAAAATGAATGGGATCATGTTGATGTAGATGGCACTATTGAAAAGACCTTTAATGGCAGTAGTTGTCTTGTGTTGTCTGTGACTCTTTTGTGTACTAATGTGACATCCTATGCTTGTAAGCTATACCATCTGCATTGTGTTGTTTCCTTGGCTGAACAAGTGTTTGTCTGCTAACCGTTTGTCAGCAGTATGTTTTGGGATTTGCAGTACAGTGTGCCCTCCCTAGCATTGTGACTTGTGATACAGGTGTCCGTGTGTCTTCACTGGGGGTGAGATGATAGTTCCATGCACAGTTAAAATTGAAAGTGTTGTTAACACGTTCATATCAAAGTACCCTGGACAACCCATACCTTTAGACTTAGGCAATGTATTATTGTAAAGGTCATTGGGACACTTACAATTTGCAAGGTGACATTTAGGCAACCACACTAATTGACGTCTTCACATTAGGCTGTACAGTAAATTCCGATGTGTGACAGGTTCAATGGTGACTTAAGAAACATGGCTAGCGATGTCACGACCTCAGTGTGTTCCTGTCGACATGTTGCTGTTGTGGTGTATGTGTTGTGTGTCCTAGAGGATGTATATATATGTTTTTTTTTTTACTTACCAACAAGTAGTCTATTGCCATATCGTCCATCCTGGAAGTGTTCATTGATGGTGCAGTGACGGAAGATGTATGAGTCATGTACACTCCCAGGATATTTAGCGACGATGTTGATTTTTAGCCACGATCAATCCTTGGTGATCGACTATGGCCTGCACGTTGATGGAATGGGTGTGCTTCCTGTTGCGGTAGAGGTGTTCAGTTGCAGCAGGTGGCACAAGGCGTACATGTGTGCAGTCGATTGCACGAAGGATGTGTGGGAAGCCACTGATTGCGTAGAACCCCTGTTTAGTTTCCTGCTGCTTCTGCAGTGTGTTAGGGAAGCAGATGTGGCGGGGTGTCAGTCGAATGATGGCATCCAGTACTTTGGGCAAAAAGGCGGAGAATGATGGTTGTGATATTCTGCCAACCAGGGCACCAGTTGTTTGAAAAGAGCCACTTGCAAGCATATGAAGTGCGGCAAGCAGCTTTGTTTCTGTTGGGAAGGTGCGGGGTGTCACCAATGTGGGGGCCAACTGCTGTTCAATGTTTCGCAGCAGCTGCTGAATGGCCTGCCAGTTCAACCGGTACCTCTGTATGATGTTGTGTTCCCTGAGGCCCTGAAGGGTTGTTCTTGGGCGGAATATCCTCTCCTGCCTTCTGCGCTGCCTTTGGGGTCCCTGCTGGTGTTGTTGTAGCTGCTGTTGTTGCTGCTGGGCTCTGCGTCTGCGTGCACGCTGGATTAGAATCACCTCCATGGCTCCCTGTTGCTGCTCTGCTGCTCTGCTGTTTGTTCTGTGTGTTCTGATACAATACAGGTGTGTTTGCCCCATTTTAATGCCCGCCCTGACTCAGGCGTTAATTTTTGACGCAAATCGGGCTGTGCGTCATTTTCCGGCTCCGCCTCCTGCCCGTTTAAGTCATTTTTTGGACGGGAACACCTACCTTGCATAACATTAACGCAAGGCGGGTTGCCGCATCCAAAAAATGACGCACACACGGGATTTTGTTGTGAACGGGCTCGAGCGTCAAAGTTTAAATACGGGGCAACGTTTGCGCTGAATGTGCGTCAACATTTTTGACGCACATTCGGCGCAGACGGAGTATAAATATGCCCCCCAATTTCTTATAGTATTTATGCAGAAAGTCAAACAGTAGTAAAGTGAAAATGCAACACAATATAAGTCCTACACTAATTTTAAAATACAGAGTCAAATTTAATAAATGATTTGAGAAAAGAATAACCACAATACAATTAATAGAACTGAAGATATGCAATTTTAAAGATTTCGGGTAAGTATAACCACTCACGCTTCAGACTGAATATGAAGAAGATTGGTCTGGATACAGGGACTTGGTTAGTGCTACTGAGTTACCTTCAAAAGTTCAGTTCAAACAGTTTCATTCTTGGTGGAGGGGGCTGGAAAGAGCAAAAGAGCATTGTAGTTGGGCATTGCTTTAGCGCAAAAATCCTGCTGTGCATTGAGGATCGAAATGGAAGGAACAGGCCCGTGAGTGGACTCAAGAGCCCAAAACAACAGAATATCTCCTTCTTTTAGGAAGGGAGATCAACTGATGCTACACCAAAGGTCCAGGACCTGAGAATCACCTCTGGGGGATCAGGATCTCACTCCAGCAGAGGTTTGCAGGGTTCAGTGTGGTTAATTTTCAGGTCCATTTCTGCAGATGCAGGGATGCCTGTTTAACTCAGAACAGGAGGCCAGTCAGTTAACAACTGGATTCGCTTTTGCCTGGGATGAAGAGTGCAGCCTCAGTCTTCCTTCTCAGCAAGCAGAACAGCCGGCACCAGGCCAGCAGAATAGCAGGGCGGCAAACAGTCCTGCTAGCAGAGCAGCACAGCAGTCCTTCTTCTGTAGTATCCACGGGTCCAGAGTTGTACTGAAGAGTTGGCTATGAAAGTCCATTATTTATAACTTGTGTCCACTTTGAAGTCAGACATGTTTCTAGACATTTCCTAGAGGGAATTTCTGCCTACCTACCCTGACCCCAGCTTGTCTATTAGGTGACTGCTTCGCCCCTTATCAAGTCAAACATGGCAAATCCTGCCAACACCTATTCCCCCTTTCTCTCACTGTCTGGGAGAAATACACAAAGACCAACTGTCAGCTACACCTCAGTATACAGGCTGCAAGCACTAAATAGCTGAGACAAGAAAATGCCAAATTTCTAGAAGTAAAACAACTAGGTGATGGATGGAATGCTTTAAATAACCTCTGCTACTGCCAATCACTAGTGCTGCAACAAAATCATTAATTATTCACCCACTATGCCACTTCAGTTTGGACCCTACCATATGCAAATCATTCTTGACCCTGCAACTCATAGGAACAGTCCAGCCCAAGCTGCCAGGCCCTCCCTGAACCAGAACACAAGCAACCTAAACCCATTTCACCCTAGGTAGAGATCTTCAACCAGATAGGTTTGCCTATACCTTGGTTCTATTGCCACAGTGAGCCCAGGACCCATGTCCGGGCATACCCTGTGCATTTAGTAAGTCAAATACAAAAACAACAAGGTGATGGATGGAATGCTTGCAGTAATCTCAGCCACTGGCAATCTCTCAGAGCAGCATCCCAATCCATTGTTTGGATCATTTGGTATGTGGCCTGAGCAATTTCCAGTGGTGAGATTAATTCAAGCCCTTCATCCATCATCATGTTTTTGTTGCTGCTCTACCCATGGACTCAAGGTACCTCAAGGAAATGCAAAGCCTCACAAAGGGGGTTTGCATGGCTTAGCATCCCAGATGATAACTTGTGCTGCCTTGTGACAATTTGTGTCATGCAAGGACAAAGCAAGTCTTTAGTAAATCTGGACCTACATGTTAAGGTGAATTGTCGGGAGACATACAAAGTCAGGATATAAAATGTAATGCAGTGATTGAGGTTGCCTGTACTAACAAGACTTCATTTATTTCAAGAGGAGCTCTTCATTGAATTCTTAGACTAACAACAGATTGAGAAAAAAAAAAACAATAAGGATCTAAATCTGTGACTTGCAGTGTCCTTGATGTTGATAAATAGATAACTGTGCTATATTAGAAGGATTGCAAATTTTTTTGACTGGAAGTAGCAAAAGGATCTCAGTGTCAAAAGAAGTAGTTCACTTATTTACCTACATAATATACAAATCTATGATCTGCATGTTACACAATATGCTTTGTAGCAGGCATGTTAACCTTCTGTTCTACTTTGTGAGTCAAAACTGTGATTGGACAAAACACTGAACTCTCCCAGAGCTGCATTGACCAGCTGAATTATCTCATTGCTTTTAAAACTCCCTCAAAATTGCTGGCCACACAAAAGCCTTTGCATCAGGTCATCAGGTGTCTTAACCTTGTAAGGTATTTTAAAATATATCCTCTTTGGGACGGGGGTATGGTTACCACCTGGGAAGATGGCTAGCTCGTACCTGAGCTCAGCTATGCCTGAAGGTATCGTGGCCTCCTCTGCTGTCCAGGGGTGTCGCTGATGGTCTCCAGGACCAGCTCTAGTGCTCAGAATGTACAGCGCTGCTGGTGTCCAATTTACCTCATGTACTCCTGAACTCCAGATGGAGTGCTGATGACCCCAAAATGGCCACTGGCGGGCCACATCCCATCTTCTAAAATAATTCTATGCTACTTTAAACACTTCCAACAGCTTCACTTGACTGAGTCCGGCTACCTGTGCTATAGGTGCCTACTACCTTCATACTGGTCACCTGTACCTAAGGGTAATATCATGAGTATCTTTGGTCATCTGATGCATACAATTTGCCTGACCTATGACTGAAATCCATGCATATATTGGGATTCCCTCACCCAAAGAAAGGGTTCCAATGCTACGCCGTCCCAGGTCACCCTACATATAGCGCATGGTCCCTCCAATGCACCCCTACAACTGGGATGATGGTTTTTGCTGCATTATTCAGGGGCTAACACCATTGTAGACGGGACCATCTACTACTCCCCCATCAGGCATATTCCCTCCTCTTGTAACTGGTATATACCTTATTGCTTAGTACTCTGCTGCATGTGGAGTCAAATATAACAGTGCATAAATTATATAATTCTACTACCTAGCAACATCCTGTTGGTTTCTCCCTTTGGAGACCGATCCAGACAATATGTCTGCCTGTAGAGTACATGATGCCAAAGATGTCAGGAGGACCAGATCCTCGGGGTCTGTGCACGTTCCCAACATGTCCACCTCTAGACAGCTCCAAGACTCTGATAGATAACTCACAGAGACTGAGAGATTCCAAGCAGGGGAAAAGGGGATTAGGATGGGAACAGCTGGGAAGGAGACCTGTAGGAAACAAAAAGTTAAAACACACAATATCAAGATTATATCACATTGACATTTACTAGACTATGACTCTTAGCATTTTCATAGTGTAACTATGGATAACTTAAGAAAGGACTGATAACTAGGCCTCAAGACGTCTGGTTACCTGGGAAGGAATCAAGCATGATTAATACAACTTCTCAATGAACCTTTTCATGAAATGTTACACATTGACTAGGAATATAAGAGCCTTCTAAAATTATGTTTTCAACATCAAACATGGTCTTTTTGCATGAGGACAAAAATAATCTGAACGTTTCCTGGAACACAATAGGAATTGTATTAAGGAGTTATTATGCACATATAGTGTAACATCTAGAATTTAACCACTTAGATTTAAATGCAGAAAAATGAATCGTGCACACTGCTGATTTTAACAAGAACATGCAAATGCCATGAAATGATCGTGCACACTGCAAGCAATCTGAAACATCAAGTTTTAAATGCAGGAATGAATCACGCATCTTGCCAATTCGAATGCCACCATGTAAATGCCAAGAAATGGTTGTGCACAATGAGTATCAAGAGCTAAATGCAAGGAAATTAATCGTGCATCTTGCCGATTCGAATGCCACCATGTAAATGCCAAGAAATGGTAGCGCACAATGAGTATCAAGAGTTAAATGCAAAGAAATGAATCGTGCGTCTTGCCGATTCGAATGCCACCATGTAAATGTCAAGAAATGGTAGCGCACAATGAGTATCAAGAATTAAACACTAATACTGAATCGGGCGTCTTGCCAATTCGAATGCCACCATGTAACTGCCAAGGAATGGTAGCGCACAATGAGCATCAAGAGTTAAACGCAAGGACTGAATCGCGCGTCTTGCTGATTCAAATGCCACCATGTAAATGCCAAGAAATGGTAGCGCACAATGAGTATCAAGAGTTAAACACAAGGAATTAATTGCAAATCTTGCCGATTCGAATGCCAATATGCGAATGTCTAGAAATGGTCGTGCACACTGTTGCCGACCCGAATCTCAAAAGTCAAATGCCAAAAATGAATCGCGTGTCTTGCCGATTCGAATATCAACATGTAAATGCCAGAACCCAAGAGCACATTCACACGCACAAGGAAAAATCATCCAATATGAAAATTAGGCCCAAGAACTCGAATGTCTTTGAAAACAGGATCGGGGGCCCAGCCCAACCTCCGTCTTACTGCCCTGATCAAGGATTAATAATACAATGAAGGGCAAGGCCTGGAAGATCAAGGTAGGCCTCTGGAACAGGAGCTCAGGAAATTGCTGCTGCTCTGCACCGGGACCTCTGAATAGTGAGCACGTGGAGCTGGGCTGGCTCCCTTATATAGAATCTGGCCCAGCCCACAAACCACACCCAGTCATGCTGCAGAGAAAGCTTCTAGAAGGCCCTGGAAAGGGACCACACCCTGACACACTCTGAAAGCCTGCAGCAATACATTGGAATTGAACAGTATTTACAAGCACCTTGAATATAAGTCTTCAGGATTAAACTCTGCAATGCAAAAGGTTAAACAACAGCATAGCAACATAATGCATGAATTACGTTATTTCATAAGTGTTGGGTTTTTGCAACCCTGTCGCCCGTAGAGCGCGCACTGCCCTGATGTTGACAAACGACGCCAAAAGTGGCCAGAAGGACTTGAAACATTGTCAAAAGATATCCAAACAGGACCCTCCTATTTCAGACTCACCGAACAAACCAAAGCTGGACTCTAGCCGTACTTTAGATCTCATCATGTAGAAGATCGTTACACTACATGTACTTGCTCAATCCAAAAAGGCTAGCACAGACTTGATGTAGAATGACCTTACCTTCAATAAACAGGACATTCAACTACTACGAGGAAGAATGATGAAAGCAGAGTCACGAATGAGCTCTCTAGAAAATAAGAAACAGTCTGTTCAAAGCTTTAAAAGTCACCAAACTATGGGGGTTATTCTAACTTTGGAGGAGTGTTAATCCGTCCCAAAAGTGACGGTAAAGTGACGGATATACCACCAGCCGTATTACGAGTTCCATAGGATATAATGGACTCGTAATACGGCTGGTGGTAAATCCGTCACTTTTCCGTCACTTTTGGGACGGATTAACACCTCCTCCAAAGTTAGAATAACCCCCTATGTTTGGCCCAACTGGAAAGAAGTCTCATATATACGTGGAGGACCATCATTGAAGAGATAATATTCATATCACTGGTCTCCCAGAGATATTGGTGGACCATGCCACATCATATGCCCCCTTTATGAAAAAATGGATACCTCAAGTCCAGTTTGTAAACTTACAAAGGACTTTTAAATAACTCCTGCCCATTGGGTCCCCATGTTAAAAAAACAAAAAAACAATTCCTCATCCAGGTGTCTAATATTCAGACCTCATCACTACTCACAGATAGAAATTATCATATCGTACATGAAGAAGGTTCAGAGGATCACTCTGGAATCTCCCAGGATTACTTCAAAGACACTGTTACAAGGAGGAAACCATTTCTAGCTCAGCAGAAGATACATAAGGATCTTGCAATACAATTCTTCGTCATTGGAAAATAATTTCCAATGAGAAAATGTTTAGAAAATGTCCATCTTTGATGTCCCTACAGATTTGGACTCCTTTGTTGAAACAATTCAGGACTCAAATATGAACATCCTATTTGCATTTCCTTATTACCTCCTAACCCTAATTTCCACCCTTAACTCCACACTCATCTAACTGGGTAAGTTACTAACCGCTTCACCATTTCAACCTGCAATTAATAAATATTCTCTCTGTTTAAGAATTAATACCTACACTAACAATTGCACCCTGCTACCCCCAAATTTAGCACTATACCATAAAATGCCTAATCATGTTCCTTTAAAGGACCAATCGCCCACTAGTTCACTATATCATTACTTTATGCTACCAAAATATAGCTATGCACCTATCATGATGTTCTGCCGATGGTGAACACTACCTACATTTTGTGGCAATTCTCAACATCCAGCTCCTGCCATTCCACATATCGTAAAGATGACCCTTAAGACACTAACTCATTCTCACAGTGCTCTGGTCACCCATGTTATGTTATGTTAGGGTATTTTATAGAGCGCAACATATACCCAAGGGTGTTTTGGCACTAGTGGAATGAGTCAACCGAACAAAGTCCTTACAAGATGTTGAGGACCTAAGGACAGGATAGGTCTAAGTCAACGTTGAATAACCAGGTTTTCACGGCTTTTATTAACCCCAGTAGAGTTGGGGCTGATTTGATGGTGGAAGGCCGAGCATTCCCTGCCTTGATAGCTCCACGAAATAAGCTTCTGACACCCCAATTCTAAGCCTTTAAACCTGGGAACTGTAGCCATCATCCTGGATGCTGATCTAAGTGTCCTTCCTGGTATGTATCACTTTATGCTAATGCATAAAAAGGCAGGGCCTTGGTTGTAGAGTGTTTTATAGGCAATACAAAGGGCCTTAAAAGTGATTTTTTGCCTTATAGGAAGCCAATGCAGTTTTCTAATGTTGTTGGAGATTCCGTGATATTTGGGAATATTCAGAAATAAGCGTACTGTGGTGTTCTACAGTGTTTGTAGTTTGTTCAATACAGATTGCTGTGCGTAGAGAAGGAGACCATTGCAGTAATCCAACTTGGAAATTACCGATGAGGTAACAACCAGTTTCTGTAGGTATTCTGGAATAAAAGGAAGAATCTTTTTAGAGACCTGAACATAAAAATGCTGAGGAGGTTACCACCTTACCATGGTCAGCATATGACAGTCTATCATCGATTACGAATTTAAGGTTGTGGGTTTGGCTATCGGTACAGGGAGTGGGCCCAATTCCTATGGCCAATAGGAATCTGTCCAGACGATTGTGATCTGAAAAGTAATAATTTGGTCATACCTGAATTTAATCTCAGACAGTTTTTAATCATTGCACTGTCTGCACGCATGCAGTCACAAAATCTGAACCCAGCTTAGGAATCTTCGTTGGCAAAGGAGACAGTTTGTGTGTCGTCTGCATAGGATGTAAGTGAAAAATCAAATGATCTGATGAAGCAGGCTAGTAAAGTGACATACACATTGAAGAGGGTAGGACTGAGTAGGATCCCTTAGGGACTCCACAAGGAATGGAAAGAGGTGGTAAAACAATTTTATCAAGGCAAATCTTCTGCAGATGATCAGAGAGGAAAGACTTCATCAAGTCCCAGAGTGCTCTGGTAATTTCTATGTCAGCAAGGCACTCCAGCAGCAGCCTATGGTTTTCCGTATCAAAGGCCTCTGACAGATCGAGCAGGATATAAGCAGCCCTCTCTCCCCCCTATCAAGAGACAGTCTGATCTCCTCAGTAGCCTTAATCAATGCAGTCTGTGTACTGTGCCCGCCACAGGACCCAAACTGCGTATCATCAGGAATGTTATGGGTATCAATAAACTCATTCTTTTTCACAAAAGGTAGACAGGATATATGAAAATAGCTATGTGGGTCCTTATGGTCAAGATTAGGTTTCGTAATAAGGGACTAAACATGGTCTGAAAAATGTTCAAAAAAGACCAGGAGCAATGGTCGCTACTGCAAGCTTTGCCACTCTTGGGGGACAGGAATCAAGCGGGGACACAGATTTGGTAGAGGAGAGGAGTTGCATAATTTCCTCTATGGAGGGAGATGGAAATTCTGAAAGGCGTGGCAGTTCACCTAAGATTTAGATGGGGCCAGGGTGGGGTGAAATGAAGAGGTTGCCGAAACAAAGTGCCTTTAAACAGCTTCAACGTTTTGCTTGAAGAAGATAGCCAGTGAGTTACAAAAGGATTGGCTGATGCCCAATGCAGAGTTGGTAGGGCCTGTTGTCAGTTTAGTAACTGTTTGAAACAGTTCTTTTGTTGAGTTTGCAGCAGTTATTATTTTATTAGTAAATGATACTGCTTTCTCCTTATCAATCAATGCTTTATAATCATCCAAGCAGATCTCATACTTGGCCTTCTCAGTCTCATTGAATTCTATTCTCCATCTCCTTTCCTGTCATCTACAGCTTTGTTTATGGGCTCAGAGCTTTTCTGAGAACCAATGGGCCATTATTTTTTTACCTCTTAGGCTTAACTGCTATTGCGGAAACCAGGATACGAGCAGCAGAGTCTAACCATGCAGTGTAGTGGGAAACTGCTACATTGAGGTTCTCAGAGTGGCCAGGTAGAGAGTCAACTAACATGTTATTGAAGGGGGCAGGTTGTATTTTATCCCACGCCTGGGAGACCAATGCTTTGGGAGAGGCTTTTACGACTGATTCCAGGTAACTGCTGCTCAGGTCAAATAGAAGTGCTCTATGGTCTGTCCATGCAATATGAAGGATCCTAGGGGGTCATTCAGACCCCGGCGGGCGGCGGTTGCCGCCTGCCTGGAGGGACCCGCCATTTGGCCGCCCCGCGATCAAAAGACCGCTGGGGCCATTCCAACTTTCCCGCTGGGCCGGCGGGCGCTACCTAAGGTAGCTCCCGCCGGCCCAGCGGGAAAGGGGCCTGCAACACTGAAGCCGGCTCCGAATAGAGCCGACGGTGTTGCAGGTGTGCGACGGGTGCAGTTGCACCCGTCGCGCTTTTCACTGTCTGCTAGGCAGACGGTGAAAAGCATGCTGGGACCCTGTTAGGGGGCCCCTGCACTGCCCATACCAGTGGCATGGGCCCCCAGGGGCCGCAGGACACCCGTTCCCGCCATCCTGTTCCTGGCAGTAAAGACCGCCAGAAACAGGCTGGCGGTAAGGGTGTCAGAATCCCCATGGCGGCGCTGCTTGCAGCGCCGCCATGGCGGATTCGCCCAGCCGGGGGAAATCCGGCGGGAAACCGCCGGACCCGGTTTTCTGACCGTGGCTTTACCGCCGCGGTCAGAATGGGCAAGGAAGCACTGCCAGCCTGTTGGCGGTGCTTCCGTCACCCGCGGCCCTGGCGGTCTATGACCTCCTGGGTCAGAATGAGGGCCCTAATGTTTCTGAGTGCTGCGTTATTAGTAAAAATCCCATCAAATGTATGCCCTGCTGGGTGTGTGGGGCCAGCAAGTGTTTGAGGAAGTCCTAAGCTAGACTTGGTCTGTAGAAATGCTGCTGTATCCTTACCCACTGAGTCTTATAGGTGGAAATTAAAATCACCTAAGACAGTGTAATCTGACAGCAGAATTTTGGCTTCATACTGCTGATATCCTGGGAAAAGGTGACTCTTGGACCAGGTGGGTGATAAATAAACATACCTTTAAAGGTCTGATTATTGGAGAATGTTATAGAAAAGGCAGTTGCCTCGCAGATCGATGATGGCACAGGGTTGAAGCGAACTGATAAATCTGATTTGTATATAACAGCCAGGCCGCCTCTTCGCTTCCCCGATCTGTTGTGTCAGAAGATGGCAAAGCCCTCAGGCAGTGTTGCCTGAATATCAGGGCTGGAGGAGGGGTCAGCCCAAGTCTCGGTAACAAGGGCCAGGAAAGGTTTGTGAGTCTCCATAAGCAAATGGAGCTCTGTGGAGTGTCTTACTAGGGAAAGGGCATTAGTTAGGAGACCACTTAAAATGTCATCTTTGGTTTGCTGAACTGTGGCAGCTGAGAGTAGGAAATACTGGCAGAGACAGTGTTCACACTCTCAGCATTACACCAGTGCATGTATACTTGAAGGCCGCAGTGCTGACAAGTGATGGTGTCAAGGTTAGTTCTAGCACTTGGCTCAAACCAGTCACAACCATTGGATTTACCTGTTTTGAGTGCCAGCAGCACCTCGCCGGTATAAGTCATCATTAGGCTACCGTCAGAAGCCAGACTGCCAAGGGGTACAGTACAATAAAAATCCGAGTCAAATTTATAAAAAAAAACTAACCATTTAATAAGTAAAATGACATCAGAATGTCAAAAAGTGAATTAGGGGGACTAGAAATATGAATTTTTTAAGATTTAACTCCCAAGAAAAATAAAGCACGTAATGTATATTTGGTCGTAGTAGACAGGGACCAAGGTACATTTTTAGGCCTACCGCGATAGAGCCTGGATCAGATACATGAAGTGGATCTATCCTGGTGAAAGTCTGGAAGTTGAAACAATTTTAAAGTCCCACTTAAGAAAAATGTTCTGATACATTTGGAGGAGAAAAGCTTGACATTTCTTCTAAGTCCCAATGCAAAAATGTACTTTGCATTGTCTAAGAATAAAAAACCTGCCAGCATAGGTTGCCGCTGAAAATGTAGCCACCACATAGAACTGAAGTCCAGCTGTTGGTCCAGTAGCAGAATAGAACTTAGTTATTTTTGAAGGTGCAGGGATCTTTGAGTGGACGAAGCTGAAATCTAATCTGGTACTGTGGAGATAATGACTGGGTACTTTTTCCAGTGGGTTCAGCTGAAGCTCTGGAGGAAAGTTCCACACATTCTTTTTGTGCCCAAACAACCACAGAAGTATACTTCTAAGGCCCACAGATGCCCTGGGGGGTAATTAGAGACCCTGATGGTGCCAGATAGAGGTCAACAGCAAGGGCTAGCACAGATCTAATAGCTAGTGCTCCAGTGGGCAATATGGAGAAAAGGCCTCTTGTCACCTATTGTGTCCCTGTAACCATATGGAATGTGAGCCAACTAACCCTAGATGTCTACTGCAGAGTCCTGGGAACATGTGGGATCAGGTCCAGCCCTGCAGGTTCCCCTCACAAGTTTTAAACAGCTAGAGCAATACTTCTTCTGTTCTTCCACACATTCAGGGAGTATTCTAGTGATGGTGCCTTAGTTTGCCACAATTATGCCTGATACCAGCTAGTGGGTGGGGTGACTCTTCCTTAATCAATGGGATAAAAGCTTTCACTGGCAGCCATGCCCACTTTCACAAGAGTTACACTTTGCCCTACTTTACACAATGCCTCAGTGCACCTTATTCCCCAAATCCAAAGTGAGGAAACACTTTGCCTTTTGTGTAGAACCTGTGCGGCCACCCAGAGGTGTGACATGGTAATGAGCAATCCCTTCCTCTTTGGTCACTAAAAACCCATTCTAGGTGTAGCTTTTGCCTCACTGGGTGTGGTGCCTTCCTGGCTACAGGGACAAAGGTTGGGTCTTTCCAGTAGTCAGCTAACATTTATTTAAATGTAACAGGGAAGGCCCATTTGAAGTTAATTTGGTTCCTGAGCTTACACAAGCTAGTCTTTCTGCAAGAAGAAGAAAGCAAAGAAACTCTCTTCTATTAGGCCATTTTCCCTGCTCTGACAGCATGCTCATTAGGAACAAGCCCTTGATTGGCAGCAGCTGGAGAGGTAGAATAAACTAAACTCTAGCTGCTTTATGCAGACAAACTGTACTTTCTAAAAGTTATGTTTCCTAAACAGTTAATAAACATCCAACTTCACAATTGAATTTGTATTTTATTAAATATTGAAAAGAGTGGTTTAATTATTTTTCTAGATGGCCACAAACCCAAGATACAGAAATATTATTTCAATCTACGCACTAGTTTCTCAAAGAACAGCCAGGCCTCTCACAGTGAAAATAACTTATGGGGGCCATCACTGCAGGGCCTGGTGACACTAAAGTCCCACATGTCCCATTTTTAAATACTATGTACTCTAGCTCTTGGGCTAGAAGGCCTACATAGGGTCACTTCTTGATATTTAATGAGAAGGTTTTTCTCCTGTCAAAAGAGGCTGCAGGTTAAATCTGCATTAGAACATTGGAATGTTGGGAGCCTTTGGCTCGGGCCTTTAACACTGGAGCGGGCCTTTAAAGTCCACTAGAGCCCGCTATGGGGTGCTCCAAGGCTCTCTTAGTAAGACTACAATGGAAGCTTTTCTTTCCACATTAGTGGAGGCTCAGTAAGAGCGACAGTGAAAAGGTGTAATTTAACTTTCCATGCCATAGATGTATTTTCTGCATCATATAGTATGGTTTTATGAGAAAGTTAAACAAGTTTATCTACTTGTTTAAAGGTTCAAGACATGTACACTGGGCACTGGACAACAGTGCAACAGTGTGCAGTATCTAAAAACTAGCAATAAAATTCAGCAAAATGGGGTTCACCACTCAAAAAGGAACATTTTGTTACAGGCATGCTTTCTTGTCACACACTCAAATAGATTAAATTAACCCCTTTGCTGCCAGGCCTTTTCCCCCTCAGGTGCCAAGCCTTTTTTTGGCTATTTGGGGCAGTTCGCGCTCAGGCCCTCATAACTATTTGTCCACATAAGCTACCCGCACCAAATTTGCATCCTTTTTTTCCAACATCCTAGGGATTTTAGAGGTACCCAGACTTTGTGGGTTCCCCTGAAGGAGACCAAGAAATTAGCCAAAATACAATGAAAATTTCGCTTTTTTCAGAAGGCTTGTGGTTTTTCCCCTGAAAACGGCATCAACAAGGGGTTTGTGGTGGTAACATCACCAGCTTCCCAGCTTTCAGGAACAGGCAGACTTGAATCAGAAAACCCAATTTTTCAACACAATTTTGGCATTTTACTGGGACATACTCCATTTTTACGATTTTTTGTGCTTTGAGCCTCCTTCCAGTCAGTGACAGAAATGGGTGTGAAACCAATGCTGGATCCCAGAAACCTAAACATTTCCGAAAAGTAGACAAAATTCTGAATTCAGCAATGGGTAATTTGTGTAGATCCTACAAGGGTTTCATACAGAAAATAACAACGGAAATAAAAAGAATATTGAAATTGAGATAAAAAACACCAATT
This sequence comes from Pleurodeles waltl, assembly GCF_031143425.1. Lineage (NCBI taxonomy): Eukaryota > Metazoa > Chordata > Amphibia > Caudata > Salamandridae > Pleurodeles > Pleurodeles waltl. The sequence goes on along the minus strand of NC_090439.1, from coordinate 769,690,153 downwards.
TTTCTCTACGTTTTACTCTGAAACTTTTTCCTGCAATGTCATATTTTTTAAAGCAACATACCATTACATATGCTGGACTCTTCTGGTTCTGGGGATATATAGGGTGTGTAGGTTCATCAAAAACCCTAGGTACCCAGAGCCAATAAATGAGCTGCACCTTGCAATGGGTTTTCATTCTATGCCATATATACAGCAATTCATTTGCTGAAATATAAAGACTGAAAAAAAAGGTATCAAGAAAACCTTTGTATTTCCAAAATGAGCACAAGATAAGATGTTGAGAAGCAATGGTTATTTGCACATCTCTGAATTCCGGGGTGCCCATACTAGCATGTGAATTACAGGGCATTTCTCAATTACATGTCTTTTTTACACACTGTCTTATATTTGGAAGGAAAAAATAAAGAGAAAGACAAGGGGCAATAACACTTGTTCTTCTATTCTGTTTTCCCCCAAGTCTCCTGATAAAAATGGTACCTCACTTCCGTGGGTAGGCCTGATGCTCATGACAGGAAATGCAACATGGACACATCACATTTTTACATTGAACTCTGATGTGTTTTTTGCAAAGTGCCTAGCAGTAGACTTTGGCCCCTAGCTCAGCTGGCACCTAATGAAACCTAGCAAACCTGTGCATTTTTTAAACCTAGACACCTATGGGAATCCAAGATGGGTGGCTTATGGGACTCGCACCAGGTTTTGTTACCAAGAATCCTTTGCAAACCTCAAAATGTGGCTAAAAAAGCACTTTCTCCTCTCATTTCGGTGACAGAAAGTTCTGGAAATCTGAGAGGAGCCACAAATTTCCTTCCACCCAGCGTTCTCCCAAGTCTTCCGATAAAAATGATACCTCACTTGTGTGGGTAGGCCTAGTGCCCGTGACAGGAAATGCCCAGAAACACAACATGGACACATCAAATTTTCCCAAAGAAAACAGAGGTGTTTTTTGCAAAGTGTCTACCTGTGGATTTTGGCCTCTAGGTCTGCCGGCACTTAGGGATACCTACCAAACCTGCAAATTTTTTAAAACTAGAGACCTAGGGGAATCCACGATGGAGTGACTTGTGGGGCTCTGACCAGGTTATGTTACCCAGAATCCTTTGCAAACCTCAAAATTTGGCCAAAAAAAAACACTTTTTCCTCTCATTTCGGTGACAGAAAGTTCTGGAATCTGAGAGAAGCCATAACTTTTCTTCCAACCAGCATTTTCCAAAGTCTCCTGCTAAAAATTATACCTTACTTGTGTGGGTATGCCTAGCGCCCGCAAACGGAAATGCCTCAAAACACAATGTGGATACATCACATTTTCCCAAAGAAAAGAGAGGTGTTTTTTGTGGATTTTGGCCTCCAGCTCAGCCGGCACCTCGGGAACCCTACCAAACATGTGCATTTTTGAAAACTAGACACCTAGGGGAATCCAAGATGGGGTGACTTGTGGGGCTCTCACCAGATTCTCATCTTACTATATTAGGCCGATCTGCCCCCGGTGAGGGCAAAAATGGCCTAGAAACAATTTGGCCCCCGGGAGCAGCCCTTGCTGAAGGTGTCGCTCCCTAAACATAAAAGAAAAAAAAAATCCCTGGTGTCTAGGGAGTTTGGCCTGAAAATTATTTGCCCCCTGGGGAGTGACCCTTGACCAAGGGGCCGCTCCCCTTATGTCCATTTAAAAAAAGAAAATAATTCCCTGGTGTCTAGTGGGCATTTCTGCTGCCTGATCGCATCGCGAAATGCTTGCAGAGACATGAAAGGAAAGGAAAGACCTTTCCTTTCCGTTCATGTCTCTGCCGACCCCCTGCTACCGAGCAGAAGAGAAATGTTGAGCATTTCTCTTCCGCAATCGCTCCAGCGCGATGGGAGGAGACGTCATTGGGGGACCGGGAGTGGAAGGGGAAGCGATTCCCCTTCCAGCCCTGACCTGGAGGGTGGGGGCGCAGCCCTCGGCGGGGAGAGCTAGCGCTTCCCCCGAGGGCCGGTATATGGACGTAATGGTTACATCCATGGCACCACACAGGCGCAGCAATGGACGTAACACTTACGTCCATGGCGGCAAAGGGGTTAATAACCATAATGGCATAATTGTCTCCTCATCAGCTAATGTCACATAGATTTTTTTTAAACATGCAGTTTACAGTGATTGCTGGCTCCAACTGTGGCATTTTGATGGCATTGTTACATCACAACTCAAGTGTAATAAAGTACTGTAAATTAGTTAGCCACTTTCTTATTACAGTTTAGGGGAAATGTGACAACTACACTGTAAAAGGAAATTTAGAAGAATGACTTTAAACAGTAATTACAGTTTTCCACATACTGTAAAAAAATATTTTTGTCCTACATGACAATAAAATATTTTATCCTCCATTGTCCTGATGTGTTATGTATATTTCATTTTAAGAAAAACATAATTGCTATAGTGAAGCCATTTAATTATGCTCAGTAATACAAATAGTGATACCATTATGCCTCTTTGAACACTTTCTCTATAATGCTGAAATTATCATTTAATAACACAAATGAAACTAGTTTGTAGCTTCAATTGTCAATAGGTAGGATGCCAACTGAGGACAATGGCACAGATTAAATGTTTATTAACTGTCATAAATAAAGGTTTGAATCTAAACCATTGTCGCATTTCATAATACATGCTCTTGTACTGAATTTATTCATAAATCACGTAATTTTGCATGAGATCGAAGGGCAGATGGTTTGCTACTGCTGCAGTATGAGCAAAATAAACAAGCAATGGTAAATCGAATAGGTCCGATGTCAGATGCTTGCCTTTGACTTTATCAATGCTTGTTTTGTTTTGACATGTGTTTTCGCAAAACTTTATTTTTGGTGAAGCTGTCAGTCCCTTGTCAATCGCTGCCTAAAAGCAAAATTATTTTTGGTCTTGAAAAGCACACATTTCTCTAGTACTGTATAGCACTGAAGAGAATCACTTTGTGTGTGGATGTGGTTCTTTTGTGTGTCACCCTAAGTGGGACAGATATGCACAGATGTGCGTCCCGTGTGCATTGAGTCACTGGAACCAACCTATATGTGGCTGACAAGCCCTCACTAAGGAGAAACCAGTACTGGGTTGTTTGAGTACTGAGAAGACCTGAGTTGGCAGTTTGGGCTGAACTGTTCCCATTTGAGAAGGGCAAAGCTGATTTGCATATTACTTAGTCTAAACTCAGGTGGCATTGTGGGTAAAAAAACTATGGATTGTGATAGAGCTTGAGTGATCAATTCCAGCATTCCATCCATCACTTTGTTTTTTGATGCCCTCAGTGAGACGGGTATGCCCAACCGTGGCTCCTATGCTCACTGTGCCACTGGAATCAAGCTATACGTGGCTTATTAGCCCATAATAAGGGCGATATTGGTCCTGGGTTGCTTGTGTTCCTGTTCAGGAATGACACTTGTTGGCGGTTCTGGGAGGACTGCTCCCACAGGAGCAGGGTCAACCTGACTTGCACATGGCTAGATCCAAAATGAGGTGGCATGGTGGGCAAAAAACTATGGATTGGGATGATGCCAGAGCGATTTCCAATGCATGAGATTAATACAAGCATTCCATCATCACTTTGTTTCTTGATGCCATGTACTCTATAATTGCACAAGAGAACACTAATCTCACAACGCCTAATATGAATTAGAGTAACTAATAAATATATATATATTATATATATATATATATATATATATATATATATATAATGCTAAAAGTACTTTTATGTTTTAATGTTTTCATTTAGTGAGAAAGAATAATAGATTCATAACTCCGGTGGTAATCCTTTTTTGGGCTATTTGGGGTAGTTTGCACTTTTGGCCTCCATATATTTTGTTGCAAATAAGCTATCGAATCCAAATCTGTGCTCTTTTTTCCAACATCCTGTGAATTCTAAACGTGCCCAGGATTTATGGATTCCCATGGAGGGGACTGAGAAAATATGAAAAATATAGTAAAATGTTTTTGAGAAAATGCTCCAGATAAAAGTGTCTGTTTTTTCCCTACAAATGACATCCACAAATGGTTTGCTGTACTAAGTCACCATCTTCCCAGCTTCTAGGAACATGCAGAGCTGAATAAAAATTTGTTTTGCTCTCACTCTACTTCCAGTTTGTTGTAGAAACGAGTGAGAAGCCCAGGAGTGACCTAGAAAATCTATACATTTCTGAAAAGTAGACAGGATTCTGAATTTAGCAAGGGGTCAAATGTGTAGATCGCTCAAGGTTTTCTTAAAGAGAATTACTGTTGAAAAAAAGAAATATTGAAAATGAGTAGCAAAAATCAGGCATGTGTGACAACATTTTCAATTTTAACTTTTTGTCACAATGGCAGATTGACAAAAGCAGTATACCATTGCGTCTGGTATACCCGTCTCGGAAGGAAACATATGTATTTCTGAAATATGCAGAAGATATAGGCCCAAATTGAAGAGAACCTAGCTCCTCCTTGTGCCACATTAGTGTAATTTTTTATGATGCTAAAGTGTCTCAACAAGCCCATATTCCCCATGCCAGGTTTTCAAAATGATGCAGTACATGCATTGCACCACTTTGTAACCCCTTGTGCCACATTATACCTGCGTATAATGTATGCAAGACCGGCGTTCTCCCATTATAGGGCCAGCAAAAATGGCACAGTGGAATCTCTGAGATTCCACTGTGCTATTTTTAGCAGATATTTTTAACACCTGCACAGAGCAGGCATTAAAAGGGGTACATCGTTAAATTATAATGGGCCCCTATGTACCTTGCAGGATTAGCACCTAAATTATTGGCGCTAATCCTGCATTATACTACACTAGCATCAAAAATGTTGACGCTATTGGCCCTAACCTGCCCCATGGTGTGGCGTATGTTTAATGCGGCGCACACATGGTGGCATCAGGGGGGTGCTGATGGGCACAAGAAAAGTGGTGCTGCATATAATGCAACACCACTTTTAATAGATTTGGACGATAGCATTTAGGAGCAGTGGTTCTTTCGACATCTCTGAATTTGTGGGTACTCGTACTAGGGCATGATTTGGAGGGTGTTTTTCAAAATGTCATTTTTTTTATACACTAGGTTTCATTTTAATGGCACAAATGCAGCAAAATAAAATTGGTAGTAGTAAAGGTTCTACTATTCTATGCTCCCACAAGACTCCTGATAAAAATGGCACATCACTTGTGTGGTTTGGTCTAATACCCGTGACAGGAAACGGGCCAAAACCCAACATGCATGCATTGCATGACCCTCTTTTCCATAGTAGGTTGCTCTAGCTTTTGGACACTAGCACAGCTGGCACCTAAGAAAACCTACCCGACCTGTATGTTTTTGAAAACTTGATACCTAGGGGTATCCAGGGTTGATTGTATGGGTCTCTCCACATTTTGTTGCCCAGATACCCTTGCAAACCTCAAACCATGACTAAAAAAGCACATTCGTCTCATAATCCTGTGATGGAAAGTACTGGAAATTGTGGGGAGTCACAAACTTCCTTCCACTCAGCAGTACCTCATTATGTGGGTAGATCTCGTACCTGCAACAGGGAATGGCTCAAAACGCAAAGTGGACCCTGCACATTTTTACACTGAAAACTGCCTCTCTATTTCCAATGTGGGTACCTCTAGATTTTGGACCCTAGCTCAACCGGCACCTAGAGAAACCTAGCCAACTTGTACATATTTGTGAAATAGACACCTAGGGGTAGCCATGGTGGGCTGACTTGTATGGCTCTCACTACTAATTTGTACCCAGATTCCTTTGCAAACTTCAAACCTTGACTAAAAAAACATATTTTCTCACATTTCTGTGATGGAATGTTCTGGAGTCTGTGGAGAGGAACAAACTTCCTTCCACTCAGCATTCCCACAAGTCTCCTGATAAAATGGTACCTCACTTGTGTGGGTAGACCAAGTGCCAGTGAACGTAAATGGCCTAAAATGCCACACGGACACAGCACATTTTCTTATCGAAAACCAACCCTCTTTTTTTAATGTGGGTAGCTCTAGATTTTGGATCCTAGCTCAGCCAGCACCTAGAGAAACCTAGTCAACCTGTACATTTTTGAAAATCAGAAACAAAGGGGTATCCATAGTGGCCTGACTTGCGCGGCTCTCACCACGTTTTTTTTATCCACAGTCACCTGCAAACCTGAAATATTGACTAAAAGCAAATTTTACTCAGATTTCTGTGATGGAAAGTTCTGGAATCTGTGGGTAGCCACAAACTTCCTTCCACCCGGCATATCCCCAAGACTCCCGATAAAAACGGTAGCTCAATTATGTGACTAGACCTAGTGCCTGCGACAGGAAATGGCCTGAAACGCAACATGGACGCAGCACACTTTTCTACCGAAAAGTGACCCTCTGTTTGCAATCTGGGTAGCTCTATATTTTGCACTCTACTTTGGCTGCTACCAAGGGAAACCTAACCAACCTGTACATATTTGTAGTTAATTTGGGAGCAGAGGAAACGTTAAGTGTGCTGGGGAAAAATCAGCTGCAATCAATAAAATAAGTTGTTAGTGGCGTTACAAATAAAAAGAGCTGAGTGCTCTATCGCTGAACCCAATTACGAAGACTGGTGAGGTACAGTTTCCAAAGCAGTTGTGGTTTGCAGTTGCAGAGTTGGTGATTGAAGGGTGTGATTATCAATAGGGCTGCAGAGTTGATATATGTGTGGTGATTTTTGATGGCTTTTTAAATTCATCACATTAAGTTTAATTGAAATTGAAAATATTACCTTGTAATTGCTTAACAAAGAGATAAAGAGATTATCAGACTAAGAAGTAGTCTAAGATCCCTTGATAGATGGATAGATAGATAGATAGATAGATAGATAGATAGATAGATAGATAGATAGATAGATAGATAGATAGATAGATAGATAGATAGATAGATGGTCTGCTAGGGGAAGTGAAAGTCATGAGACATTGCCAACTTTGCACAAAAGACAGGCATAATAAATCTTTGTGGTGATTGTACTAATATTAAATTAGTGTTGGAGAACCTGTTGAGCAAAGATGGCTCAACAACAATCATTGTGAAAGGTGGTTTCATTATGATTGCAAAGGTTAAACCAGAAATGTGGGATGTGACAGGAATGGATAATGGGCTAATCAAGGGAGCTGAACCAGTCAGAATTAATATAAAGCAAAATACAGTCTGTCTGAGAACACCACCCTACCAGATGACACCGATAGTTATAAAAGAATTGTGTCTTTGATTGAAGAGATGTTAAAGGAGGGCATTCTGAGAGAATGTAATGGGAGTCCATACATCCAATTATGGGATTATGAAAATCAAATGGGAATCTTAGAATAATGCAGGTTTCAAGGGAAATAACTGAGATTGTAATCCCATGTTATCCTGTAGAATAGAATCCAGCCACCATAGTTTACCAGATTCCATGTACAGCTGAGTAGTTCACTGTGACTGATCTTTGCCAGACTTTCTTCTCAATACCTTTACATGATGACAGTCAATTCTCCTTCTTCTTCATGTTTTAAGAAAAAGTATTAACGTGGTGTTGAGTCCCACAGGGGTTCAAAGAGAGATTGTCGCTTTTTAATCAGAGATTGAAGAAGAATCTAGAATCCCTAGAATTGCCAAGAAGTTTAGTTCTGATTCAGTACATTGATGATTTGTTAATTGCATCAAGAATCTTGCCAAGTCATTTGGCAGAGAACGGACAAAAAGGGCCATATTTGCTAACACTTTTCATTGTGGGTATACTACTTTTGTGGTGCTTTTGTGATGCAAAATGTTAGTAGATATTTACAAAGCCATGAAAGGGGCTATTTGCATCACTTTACTTGGCTTGTAAAGAGAACGCGATGCAGGTGGCATGCCCTGCATTCCATTCCATTTCATTCTAGGAGGTGTTCCATGGGTGGAATGTGGGTGTTCCCATGCATTCACCCGTAGGTTTCACACAATCCCAGATTTACAAAGGTTTGTAAACCTGGGATTGCATGATGCTTGCATTGGGACTAGGCTGCCTGAAGTGCGCCAACACAAGGATAGAGAAGAAATGTTCCATATATTTTTAAATATGGAGCATTTCTGCCCGCTCCTTTTCACGCAACATAGTGCAGCAACTTTCCTTGCTTCCCTGCGTTGCGTAAACATTGAGTAAATAAGCCTTGTCTATCTCCTGGTCTATTTCACTTTGATTTCAAGATCGAAGGATAACTCTCTTTGTCTCCAGGATACATAACTTTGGATTTAAGGACTTTATTTTTGTAATATCACACATGTAAGTTCAGAACTATTGTATAAGGGTGTTGTTTGTAGGGGCTTAGTTATTTTTTTTGCATTTCATTGATTTTTCATTTCTGTGAAGGAACAGTGTTGCACAGTTCAGTACCTTTTCTCCAAGTTTGTTACATTTGCAATATTCATTAATTTTCCTACCTGGCCTAAACTTCCAAGTTTATCATCTAGCCAGTAGTCTTCAGTGCATGAAAGAAATGTTTCTGTGTATTTGGTTTCAAAACTTCCTTTAGGGCTGGGATATCATTGGATTAAATTAAAAATGTAGGCTATTGTTTGTATTTCATTTTTTTCTGTAAAGGTGAGGGGTTATATTTGATGGCATAGAAGGATGTGTGCTATTGTAACATTTTTTTTAGCTCAGATAACTTTCGTGTTTTGCATTCCTGAATTAATAGTAATGTTTTCTTCAGTGTTACCACCATGCCTCCTTTTTCTGGCCAGTGTGTGTGTGGGGGGGGGGTTGTCATCGGCCACCATTTGTCTTTGTTCTGCATGCCATGTGGCCAGGGACCATTTTCTGTACTCTATGTCTATAGGCCTGAATGTGTTTTTTGTTCCCCATGCCTCCTTACTCACTCTTGTTGTGTGACATGTGGCTGGCAGCCATTTTGTAGTGCAGGTAGTGTGTTTTTGCCATAGGCTTGCATCTGTTGTTTGTTCCCCATTCCTCTTTGCTCCCTGTTGTTGTTTAACCATGTACCTGGCGGCCATATTGTGCATCCAGCCAGTGAACTTTTGCCATAGGCTTGCATGTGTTCTTTGTTCACCTTGCTCGCTTCTGTTGTTTGACCATGTATCTAGCAGCCATTTTGTGCATCCAGCCAGTTTACCTTTGCCATAGGCTTGCAGGTGTTCTTTGTTACCCCTTCCTCGTTGCTCGCTGTAGTTGTTTGACCATATGGCTAGTGGCCATTTTCTGCATCCAGCCAGTGTGTTTTTGCCACAGGCTTGCATGTATTCTTTGTTCCCCATGACTCCTTGTTCGCTGTTGTTGTTTGACCATATGGCTGACAACCATTTTGTACATCCAGCCAGTGTGTTTTTGCCATAGGCTAGCATGTATTCTTTGTTCCCCATGCCTTCTTGTTCGATGTTGTTGTTTGACCAGGTGGCTGGTGGCCATTTTTGCATCAACCCAGTGTACTTTAGCCATATCCTTGCATGGATGGATGTGATATCAGTTTGATAATATGAATGAGCATCATTGTAGTATATGTGTGTTATGAATATGATTTTGATTAACAGTGCCTATACTACTTTATTTGCATTTTTTATTTTGCACACAATAGGTTTCTTCTCATCCTCCCATACAAGGATCCACAATTATTTGACTTTTTTTATTTTTATCTTTATTTAAATTTTTTCATTTTAATTTTTGTCATCTTTATTTTTTTATTGTTTATTTTACATTTTGTCAATGTTTTATATGTTTTTTTATTTTTATTTATTTTCATCTATTTATTTATTACATTTTGCCTCTATCCATCCATCCATCCATCCACGAAGGTGCACAGCTGTGCAACAGCATTTAGTTATTTTAGGTATAATTCCATTCCCTCCTGGACACCCTGCCTGCCGTGCACAGCAGACAAATTCAGCATCATTCATTTTTTTAATGATTATTTAATTTCCCCCTAGACCACATAGCCTGAAATAGGCACACACTAACCTTCATTTTTTTAAAAAGATTATTCCATTTACCCATGCACCTCCCTGACTGCCACATGTGTCTTTAGAATAGATGGACATAATTCAAAGAGCTACATCTGTATGTTCTGTGTTATGTTTGGAAATTAAACTATATGGTATGGTGGTGTGTTTTGACTTTGAAGTGGTTGATTTATTATTACCTAAGTAACCACCCCACACTAATATTGCCTTTGTCCATACTAATGCAAACTGCAACAATGCTACATTTCACTAAATGTTTTTTTTGTTTATTTGCTTTTAGGTGCAAAAGAGAAGAAGAGGCATCACCCACAGTACTGCCAAACAGAAGGCCTCTACAGTGACGTCAGTCTTTCAATCTTTTCTGCTTGCGTAGCTTAGTGCCACTACCAACTGAGAGCTTTAAGATAGTCCCAAAGAAAGTTGCTCCCAAAATAGTTATTCAGTGAGAAGATCCAGTTTTCCACCAGTGATGTGTTGACCACAACCTTTTAGGGCAGACATGTGCCTGCCCCATTGGCCTCCGGTGAGGAACCTGAGAGCTGCACTCCTGCAGTTTAGTTTATGAGGAGGAAACTGGAAGTTCCTGGAATGTGCATCTGCAGAATAAGATGCTCACAATCAATACAGTAAATGACTATATAAGGAGCAAACATTGTAAGAACCCTTCTTAGAATAGTCTGAATGTGAGCTAAACTTTGGATTATGGGAGAACACAGAGTTATATTGAATTCACCTATAAATGATGTTATTGACAATAGTGCCTCATCTAATGAAATAGTTGAAGATATATGTATTTATGCATGTATTTGCTTATTTAACTTATTTTTTTAGTGATTAATGTGTGTGGTATATTTGAGTATGAATGTTGGCAGTGAAAGTTTTCCTAATTTGACCTTAGAGCGCTTGTATTTTTATACATAAATCAGATATTTGTGATGTATTTAATAATAATTTATATCTTTATACACTATATATAACAGTTCTCTATTATATGTCTGACTTTTTTGCATGTTCAACGTTGTTTATTTTTCTAGGATTCTTGTTGGAACCTTTGTAAGAGGTGGGTTTCCTTCTTCTTCTGCACTCCCGCATCAACAGCACCACCCCAACCTAGGCCCAAGACCATGTCTTTCAGTGAAGCAGTCACTGCAATCATGGCGACAGCCGACGAGCAGTGATGCTGAATTGATTTGTCCGTTTCGCAAAGTAGTACCAATTGTTTCAGAAAACAGAGCAAAGTGGACAGCAGTCACAGCCAGCATTAGTAGATCTTCCTGACATTGGAGCAGAACAGGAGATCAAGCTTCCTCCCAAGCAAGTACCTCCACTTTTTCAGAATCTTTGGCTTCTGATTTCCAGCAAGGAAAAAGAAGGGTACAACTCCACCATCTTCTCTCTGCACCACTTCTGATGATGATGAAAAGGGGACATGAGGTGTACAGAGGAAATCAATGACACACCCACCTACCTTCAGTTCTTCTTCAGACATTGGCCCACTCAGAAAGTGCTCCTCCCCAGTTTGGGACTTTTTTTACACTTAGCAAACAGGAGTATTTGTCAAAGTAAGCCTGGGTAACATTATGGTACTGGAGGCCAAATGACAATTATGAAAAAACATCATGCAATCTGGTGGGAGGGGCACCTTAAAAAACTGCTGAACGTGGTTGTGGTGGTGAGGGCGAGGAGAGACAGGAAACATCAGCTACAAGTACAATCACAGTGGGAGGTGATGATGAGAAAGAAAAGGGTGAGATTACCACACAAAGCAGCCCTGTCCCCAGCAGTGTGGCAGAATCACCTGCCTCAGCGACCTCACAATGGCACAAGAAGACTCAGTCAGATGGAGACACCACGGCATACAGTGACTGCATCATGATGCACATTGAATTTACCACCACCTAATTCTCGAAAGTTGGCTGCATCAGTGGCCCCAAAAAGAAGAAAATCCAGGCTACTATTACGGGCATGTTTCGGCAGGAGGGGTCCTATGACTGCAACCACCCAAAGGCACATTTGTATTATGGGAAGCTGGCAAAAATAATAGCGCTGGACCTCCTTCCTTTTTCTTTTGTGGAAGGAGTGGGATTCTGAGAATTTATGGCAGCCATCTGCCCAAAATAGAAGGTTCTAAGTCAGACCTATTTTGGTAGAGTTGCAGTTCCACTGCTGCATCACACTGTGCCACAATGGACTGGACAAGAATTGCAGCAAAGTGTTGTCCACACTATCCATCTGTAGACAGACATGTGGACCAGTTGTCAGGTGACTGATTACATGTGCATCACTGTACACTGGATCCGTTTTGCAAGGGTAAAGAAACTTTTAGGGATGTTTAGCGGCATACAAATAGCCATGTTCGCCATGCAGAAATCACATACAGCTGCAAACATCTTGAATGAATTTAACAGCAAGGTGCCAGAATGGCTGTGACCCAGAGGTCTCCAAACTGGATTTGATGCAACAGACCATGTAAGTAACATAGTCAAGGCCATGGCAGATGACGTCTATTACAGGGTCATGTATTTGGTGCAGTGCATCAACCTAGTTGTGCGAGACTTTCTCAAAAAATGAAGAAGTAGTAAGCACAAATTTCATCCATTCTTTTAAAGCCCGGAAGCAGTTGCAGATTATTCAGTGTGCTAATAGAGTACCCATAAAAACCCTGATACAGGATATGGCAACATGTTGGAACTCAACCTATTACATGTTGCAACCTCTGTTTGAGCAGTACAGACAAATCAGTGACTATGTCATTTGAAGAAAAGGGGATGCAATTGAGAAAGCTATCACCATGGATGCGGACAAATGGGGCCTAGTCAAATGCCTGAAACAGATGCTACTGCCTTTTGAGGTTTTCACATGGGAAGTTAGCAAGGAGGACAGTATGATGGGCCAAGACATCCAGTTGTTGCATCTGCTACAGGACCTGCTAAAGATGTTACCTGAATGGTTTGCAATTGGAGGTGTGAATAAAAACACAGAAGAACATGCCTTGGTTGAGAGCTTAATATTTCGCTTGGCTTGTAATGCAGGGCTGCAAAATGACATCATCTCACCCAAAGAGTATATCTGAGTCACACTACTTGATCTATGGTACAAAAAATTCTGCCCAATTTCATTTCTTTTTCTGAAGCTGCTGTTTCAAAATACAAGAGGTTGATTGTTGAGCAATGCAGAGACCTGAAAGAAGAACATCTGGAAATTAGAGTTCCACTCTGCACTTCTGCAGTTCCACCTTCAACTGTCAGAGAGGGCAGTCTTGTCTCACAGCAGCCAACACCAGCAACAAAAACACTGGCAAGAACAGCAACAGAAGAATCAGACTCAACCTCTGCATTGGCTTGATTTGAAGTGGCAGGTCTTAAATCCAGTGCAGAGGGTAAGGCAAGAGGTTGAGCAAGTAGCAACAACAATGACCATTCAGAGAATGTTCCAGGAGTACATGGATGACCCAAAAGAGATCTAAGTGGATCAAAATCAATTTTTTGTATTGGTATGGGAAGATCTGCCGATGGCCAGAGCTCAGCAGGCTGGCAATAAAGCATTTGACTTGTCCTCTATCCAGTGTGTCTGCTGAGTGTCAATTCAATTTAGCTTGTTCAGTTGTTACAGTGAGAAGGACCAGTCTCTTGCCCCAAAATTTTTGTCACATATCTGGCCAGATTGGAGTTGGCCCACAGTGCCTTCATGACATTAGAGACTATGCCTGCCTCCTTTGCATGTCTATAACTTTTTAGCATCACTTAGCAGGGCGGCCCCAGAACAGCATTGATTTACAAGAGTGCCCATACCAGATTCAATTATGATGCCTGTATCAAAGATACAACTGTGTACCTAAAGTACCCAGCTTCCATTGGTGTGATGGCAGCATACCCTCCTAGCTGGATTACCCCTAGAGAAATAGATTAAAACGATGGGCTGCGCAAAAAGGCATCAGTGCAAAGTTAAAACAAAGCACACAAAAAATTCAGACATAAAGTGGATTATAAGAATGTCCCTTTTACTGACATATAAGATATAAATAATACAATTTTAAACCCACCCTCTCTACCCAAAACAAGCCTACTCCACTCCCACATCGGTCCCCATACTCAACCTATGTCCAAAATAAATATGTCTGTGTCCAAATTCAAAGTGTCCATAATGAAGAAAAATGCCCTCTCTACTCACAACAGCTCCCTCTTACTAAAAACAATAATCCCAAAAAAGGTTTAATAGAGAGCATTTTCTATGAGGGTCTCTAGATGTTGAATGCTGGCCTCAAGGCGTGCCATCCTATGGTCCAAGTGCACCAGCTTGGGCAGCACGCTGTAATAGTAGAGCTGGTCTGAAAGGGGGCCACACGGGGATGGGCAGCTCCAAGCTGCCAGCAGCACTGGTGTGTCCTGAGGACCAGGTGGTTGGCTGGTGGAACTGGGTCCAGATCCAGGTGCATGTGCTGGGCCATCCTAGTCCACTAGCCACTGGTAATGTTCCCTGGTGGCCTCCAGCCTCTGCTGCTGTAGCCGGGCCGCAATCTCCTGCCGGGTCGGTGGTTGTGGTAGACCAGCAGGAAAAAAGGGAAAAAAAAGAAAAAAGACAAATTGTAAAGAATATTCTGTCCAAACACTTGTTTGTCATATTATATAGTGACACAGAATAAGTACATTGCTGCTGGTCCCCTAGGGCCATTGGACTTCTTGATGTAATGATTAGGAAAGTCAGTCACAGGGAGGAACATGATTTTAGCAACTCATGCCTCACATAAAACCACTGACTGGCTGGAGTGAGGCAGCATAAGAGTTTAAAAATAGAGTGATATCTTTCTGGTAAATGATTTCCTAAACAAATCAACCACACAGACATTTTGTGTGGAAAAAATAAAAGGAACTATTTTTAATGAGTAAGGCATCATCTACTATGGAGTACAATTATTCTACTCTTGTTGTGATGAATAACTGGAAGAGTGCTAGCTAGTGCATCAGGTACATATTTGCTACTCTCTGCAATCTGTGGACACAAATGTATCTTTGATACCAGTGGCCCTGCTCTTCTCCAAATGCTTTTAAATCCTACCCTGACTCCAAAGAGGCAAATGATTATTATATTTCACACGTCATATATAACATGAGCATAATAAAAATCTGGTCTAGCATAAGTAGACAGTGGGAAATAATGATGCACTGCAGTACAAGGGAAGGAACAGGTTATATAGATTATATTAGCCATGTTTGTCACAAAGTATCCCATCTGTAAACACGAAATCACAGATAGGAGTCTAGTATGTCTTTGGTGGATGGATTACACCATCTGCCGAAATCCCGACGGGCAGGTTGCCGCCACTACTGCTGTCTCCCCTGCAGGTCCCATTAAGAGTTTCCCACTGGCCCAGTGTAAACACAAAACAGCATTGTCTCCAGCTCATGATAGAGCCGGTAGCAATGCTGTTGTGCGTAGGGTGCACCAGCATTTTACGCAATGTTAACTGTCTGCAAAGCACGCAGTGAACATCGCGATGGGGCTTTGCCAGGAGGGCCCCTGCACTGCCCATGCCCGCAGTGCTTACGGCCATGGTTTTCGTGGCATTGCTAACGCCACAAAAACCATGGTAGTAGGCAGGCTCATAATGCTGCTGGTGGTTCTATGCCAGCCGTCAGGCTAGAGATTGACATCTCCGGCCCACCAGCTGATACCACTATGGCGGTATGAGTGGAGAAGTGGCGGGCTGGCTGCAGCCAACCTGCCATTCTCTTATGTGGCGGTATGTACCGCCAGCCTGTTGGCGGTACTACCACCACATTTGCACTCACCGCCCGGGTCACAATGACCCCCATAGTCTCTTAGTCTTACAGTACAAGTCCACAGGGTATAATAAGGTAAGGTGAGAGAGACAGCATAACAAGCAGAAGAAAGTTTAAGCTACACATCAGTACAGAAACAGGAGCAAGTCAGCTAAAGAAACAAGAAATATAAATAAGGGTAATGAAGGGTGGGATAACAAGAATAAACATGGAATATAATGAAGAACATTTGGAAAATACTCAAAGCAAAAGAGAAAAGAGGAGTAATTATTCTACAATTATTCTAATGTGGAGACGTTAAGGTTAGAGAAATAAATATTAATAAGAATTTACTGGGGCCAGCTGAGCCATCTGCTGTGGCACTAGTGGTGATGGTTGAACTTCACCCACGACGGCACTCCTCTGCCCAACCCTTTAATGACCTCTTCTCCCCTTGGGTGCTGATGTAAGAAATAAAGAATAAAACAAAAACGGACTAGTGGTACAGGTAATCTCCTAGAAAATATTTTGACAGGCAAACACGTAACATATTGACATTGTACTTTTCTAAATCAGACTGCCTAATACCTCTATCATCAAGTTGACCTATTCGCCATTTCCGAGACCTTACCTATGCCCTATTTCAAATTTCTTAAACTACATTTGGAAATACTAATGTATTGCAACAAATGATCTTTGTTTTGCAAATCACATTTGCAATCCCCTTTGATGGGCCAGTTCAGTCAGTTTCCCTTTTCAGTGCATAGATGCATCCATTCATCACATGAAGGTTGTTTGGGACTGTACGAGCTAATAAAAAAAAAAGCCACAAAAAGCGCTAATTTACTGATATATATTACTTACTACTACTACCACAGTACCATTAGCTTAGTGACAGGAGGACAGAGGAGTCTCAAGCGAGCATCTACAGCAAGGAGCCAATGATTGGATCATTAATATTCGTAACGTTACGTAAACTTCTGAGTGTTAGCAACATGCTATTTGAAAAAAATAGCTTTATGGGACAGGACACAACAATTCTAGTAATAAATAATTACTAGTACTCACCAACCCCTGCTACCCTGATGCCCAGCAGGTTAAGCAGGCCCCTCTCCCGGTCAAGGATATTGGCCCATCAGTGCATCAGCTGCTGCTGGATGCTCTAAACGCCAGAGAGGGACGCAATGGCACACCCTCCCCCACAGCAGCTGATGCTCCTACAGGACGTACCCTCCCACAGGCATGCCATTTTCTACTAGCATGGAGGGGAGGTGGTGCTGCACAAAAAAACAAGTGTGTCCTCTTCCTCCTTGCTAAAAGGCATCTGCGGGGTATGCGGTTCAATGCACCCCTGCACTGGCATCAAATTGTCCTCCAAGTTTTGCCATGGCACTCACTGGGTGGAATGTGGAAGAAAGACAGCAGGAAAGGCAGAATAGAGAGGAATAAATTAAGTTAGTAGAAATTAGGGGAAAACTAATAAAGGGACAAAAAAGTAACAGAAATTTAAAAAGAGGCTAAAAGGTAAACTACACCAACACAAATAAACAAACTAAGAAATAAAATGTAAAACAGGGGAGGATAACTTGGATAAAGGAAGGATGGCTAAGATAAAGTAGGGATAGAAAAGAAGACTAATCACGAT
Source organism: Pleurodeles waltl (assembly GCF_031143425.1). NCBI lineage: Eukaryota > Metazoa > Chordata > Amphibia > Caudata > Salamandridae > Pleurodeles > Pleurodeles waltl. The sequence goes on along the minus strand of NC_090439.1, from coordinate 769,672,820 downwards.
GCACAGTATAGGAAAAACAAGATGGCCATTTGGGTGGGTGACTGTGTAGTGCTGTTCACAAAGCATGCAACTTGCACCAATCAGCGCAAACAGGCAGCAGAACACAACTCTGCCTGCTTGCACGAAGTTAGGCAGAGTTCACAGAGTTTTTTCTTCACTCTGTAGAATTCCAAATAGCGGAACCCCACAAACTCCACCCAGGCCTACTGAGAACAAAGAAAGAAGTCAGGATGTTTCTGTGAATGGTTGTTTACTGTATAAAGTGAATACCCAACTTTTCCTTTGTGGCAAACCTCTACTGAGAATGACGCACAAAGATGTAACTGATCTGTTCCTTGGAACAAAGAATGCAAGAGAGCATTACTAGAGCTGAGAGAAAGAGTCCGTCATGCCCTGCCTCTGCACTAGGAATGTCAGATTATACAAAAGGGTTCATCTTGTTTTGCAGTGAGAGGTAGGATTGCTCCCTCTCAGTACTAACCCAATTTCATGGAGTCTATAAGTGACCTATAGCCTATTTCTCAGTGATTCTTAATCCTGTAGTGGACACTTTGCCTGGATGTCTGAAAGAGATGGCTGTGGTGAGCATGAGTTTGGAGAAATGTGAAAACATTGTGATTTGATTCCCTTTGATTGTCAGGGTCCCGCATTCCGTTGAGGTGTTTCTAACAAAAACTAAAACACAGTACCTCATACATTTGAGACTAACACAATATGAAAAGCAGATTTTGGCAAGAAGTAGTGTTGTGCTGAGGAGATGTCAAATACTGAATCCTAGCACATTGCTGTCCATTCCTGAAGAAACTGAATCTGATTACTTTAAACATGATGGTGTCACAGACTGATGCACCAAACCCAGAGCAGACATAAAAGATGATCCTTTAATAAATCAATATTATGTCCTATTTGTGGATGCTCCTGTTTGAGAACAAATAAATGATGTTTAAGAGCAGCATATGAAGTATGCACGATCCACGAAATAACTGAGGCTTCATGGCTCTAGGGTATTTCTTCAGCAGAACTAATTGTCCTTGCAGCTTGGCAACCAAAATGGGAGTAACTATGTTCCAGACAGCCAATATGGGTTTGATACCCTCCAGGACTATGGGCAATTGTGATCACAGCGAGGCTTCATGACCTCTGCTGGTAGTTTAACCAGAAATGGCCAACAGCTTAAAGATTTGCTGGAAGCTCTGCAGCAACCTACTGACATTTTTATTGTAAAATGTGTGGTGCATAGGAGTGACAATAGGTATGTCACAGTTACACCAATGAAGTTTCAATTTATTGTGCCACTATGTCATGCACTTACAATGAGTCATATATGATTTAGAGCCAAGAGGGAAGCATTCTTGCCATGCTATTGAGAACAGCTGATGATTGGGATGAGTTAAGATGAAAGCAAGAAAATGTGCGTGATTTAGAAAAAGGAGTCTGGCTCAGAGCAGGTTGTGGTATTGATTAAATCATTGTTTGGGTGTCAATGGATAAAAGACCAATATTACCAGATAGTTTACTTGTTCCCATGACCAGACTGCTAGTTTGCAATGGCTTGTGGAAGGTCTTTGTGATTGTCGGCATCTTCCCCAATGGGTGGAAGCCTACCCAACGAGGAGAAACTATAGTCTCACTGTAGTAAAGTTACTGTTGTGAGAGTAAGGACTCGCTCTTGCTGAAAGAGAATTGTTAGCTATCAAATTAGCTTTTCAAGAATGGCGACATTATTTGTGGGGGGCCCTTTTCCTATTACCATTTATTCGGATCATAAAAACTTGGAATTTTTTGAACTGTTAAGGCACTCACTGCTTGACAAATGAGATGGGTTTCTTTCTTCAACAAATTTGATTTTGTAATAACTTACAGACCCGGTACTCAACATTTAAAGGCTAACGCCCTTTCACGTGTCCAAACTACATCTCGAATAGATGCTAAAAAGGCAACACCAATTCCAATGATTCCTCAAGAAAAAATGATAGTTCTTGTTCAGATTTCTTGGATAGATTAAAAAAAGAATTGGTGAAAGAAGATACACAAAAATGATTAGCACACCCACATCAATCAATCTCTGATGAGCTATTCTATCATAAACAGGATTTATTCATCCCTGTGAATCCAAGACTGTTAGTCGTTCAGTGGTGCCATTCGTCCTCTCTAAGTGAACATCCGTGGGACTGCAAGACTAAGGAACTATGCGCATGGTGGTTCTGGTGGAACCCCGTAGATGCAGACAAAGTTTGTGTATGAACATGTCCAGTATGTGCTAGTAGCTAACCTTTGCATACCACCCCCATAGGAAAGTTAATCCCTCTTCCAGTACCGCCAGCTCCGTGGCATACCATTGGTATGGATTTTGTAACCGATCTACCAAAAGACCATGGAAATACATGCATACTAGTAGTAGTGGATTTATTCTCTAAAGTGCCTTTTTTTTTTCCTCTCCCTAGTCCTGGAAGCAAAGGAACTAGTTGAACCTTTTTTTGTTCATATTGTCTGACTTCTTGGCCTTCCAACTGTAATAATTTCAGATCGTGGTACACAATTTGAGTCTAAATTCTTGCAAGAACTATGGGTCATATTTATACTTTTTGATGCAAAACTGCGCGAATGCAGTTTTGCGTAAAAAAAATTAATGCGGGCTAAAGCCATTTCTTAGCGCCACCCATGGGTCAAATTTATACTTTGACTCACAATGGGGCAAAGCATGGGCTAGAGTAATATTTTTTACTCCATCCATTGCGCCGCATCATGAAGCAAAACGACGTTAACGTAGGGAAAATGACTCTAATCTTGTTTGAAATGTTGCAAACAGGATATGCGCTATTTTCCACTGCATTAGCATCAAAAAGCAGTGCTAACGCAGCAAACAGTGCTAAGGAGCCCCAAAATGGAACCCAGAAGCCAGGAGAGACCCCAGGGAGACCCCAACCTACCAAGAACCAGCCAGGAGGACACAGACAAGACCCAGGGGAGAGACAAGAAGAAAAGGAAGTGTTGTTTCAGTGTAGAGGAGCATGAAATACTGGTCAGAGCACCAGCATCAACTTTTCATCACCTCAAAATTGCCAACTGGGAGGAGAGAGGCAATTTGGCAACAAATTGTCGACAAGATAAACAGTGTGGCAGAGGTCAGGAGAACTGTCATGGAGTGCAAGAAACACTGGCATGACTGCAAGCGCAGGACAAAGGAAAAAATGGCAAGGAACCGGAAGGCAGCAGTGCAGACTGGAGGTGGAAGTCCAGCACCAACACCGCATCTGGATGAGATGGAGGAGGTGGTGGCAGCTGTCATCCCAGGGGAGATTGTCACAGGAATCGCAGGACAGGGAAGCACAGACTACCAAGAAACAACACATATGCAGGGTAAGTTGCATGGGGGACCAAAATGTGTAAATGTCAACTGCAAGCAGGGGGAGGTACATATCTACTACACAATGCAAGTCAGCCATGGAAATCAGGCAGTGGAAAGGGCAAAGGGGCTCAGCACTGGTGCATGGGCTGTGCAGGGGCATCCAAGGGCACAGCAAAACACAACACCAACAACCTTTGAATGGGGGTACTCCGTCATGCCAAGGCTGTTGGAAAGGCAAAGCCAGTCCAGGAGGGTAGGGTAGAAAGTAAAACTGGGCTGCTGCCACAGGACAGCTGGTATTGTCAGAACGTGAACTAGGGGACAATTCTCAGTCTCAGCTATGATGTCCATCAAGTTTAGCGAAATAGTCCGTCAACCATTTGTCTCTACAATTTGTCAGTCGTCATGTGGGTAACCTCAACTAACACAGATTAGCATCAGCATGTGGGGCTTCATGCAAAACAAATTTAGAAAACAAATTTGGAAAAACATCTACCTAAGAAAAGTAGTAAGCCAGTGCAGTTGGTACCTAGAAAGGAAAGGCATAAGAATGCAATTCAGTCATTGTCATATCTAACTATCCATGGTATGGGTCAACAAGCAGAATCAGTCTTTGTCCTCAAATCATCAGTCGATGAACAAAACATCAGGATCTCAGTCAGAGAGTATGAGCCTAATGACAGAATCTCAAATCTCCTCTTCTCCCACTGAAACTCTAGATTTCTCATCTCGCAATCTGTAATCTAAATCTGTCTAAGTTCCCTCTGTCACGTTGTTATACCTCAAGCGGCGTTTACCATTGACAACAGTTGCCACTACCACCTGTGCTGTGTGTGCTGGTCAATTAGGAAATGGCAGTTAGGTGCCCATGGAACAAACACACCCAAAATAGAGGGTTCAGGATGATGACGTGATCAATTTCCTTCAATTCCTAACAAAGTGTAAATCCTGTCAAATGCTCATGTCTACAGGTGCAATAAACATCATGTATTGTTACTCACATTATAAATACACAGCAGTAATGTCATACCCATGCTGCCCATTCCAGGTTCTTACCCGTGCCTGTGTCACAATAGCTGCAATGCCACCTTGCAACATCTCAACTATCAAACTGCTAAGACAACGGCATTGAGGGGGAGGACATATGTGTCTAGCTAGTGAAACACACCTGCAATATCATAAGAGGAAATGGAACGCTTCCATGCCTATAAGTGCAATCCAATGTAGTACACATTGGCAAACATCAACATGACACACTACCAGTGCTGACACCTGTGTCGTGTCATGCCAATGCAATACATGGTAAGTGATAGGTCTCAGCAATGTATAGGTGTATGTGAAATACAGACTGGGTCAGTCCCATATTGTTATGTGTGGTGCAAGTGGCATCAGAACACCAACAGGCATTGCAAGGCCTCACCATGCTAATGGCAGTAGAGGAAGGGGGGAGTAGGACAAGAAGGCGGCAACATACAATGTGGACAGAACCTACACCTAGAGGATGTGATGCAGACAATTCCCCAAACTGCCCACACTACATGTGACATGCAGGTGGGGCATAGGCCTGTGAAAATGCTAATATTAATGACAGGAACCAAGATTACAATGTTCCACTAATAGGAAGTCAGTGACGTCACATTACAAATGCCACAACACAGACACACGAATTGTACAATATGTCATTGCAGAGGACGATGGCTCTCCTGTGGATATGTCTGTCCTGGACTACTCTGATGACATGGATGACGAGCTGACAACCATTAGCCAGGAAACACTCCAAGATGCCCTGGGAACCCTCCAGACCCCACCTTCAGTCGCAAGGAGGAGCGCAGATGTAGCAGCCATCCCAGAGGATTCACCCACCACCCCAATAGCACGACCTGCCAGCTCAAACACAGCTGAGGACTCTGATGACACTGGGACTGCCTTTGAGAGGACAGTTGTGGGAGTACAGCGAGAGTTGGCCAAGGAGGTGTGGGTGGGGATGCAAAATATGGCAGCCAGCCTTGAGGGGATGCGCATGTGCATGATGACATTCACAGAACAGTCAGCAGCCATGCAAGTCCAACAATCCCTACTACAAGGACTAGAACAGTGAGTGAGGGACTTCACCACAGCAGTTAGGGAGCTGCCACAACACCTGGCATCCCAAACTTTTCACTGCATGCATGACTACAATCATGACCCCCATAGGGCTGACCTGGCTGCATACCACAGCAATGAAGCTGCTATACTCAATAACCAGCAGCTCCTCCTTGCTGACGTTTTGCCCTTCATAGCCCCACAGTTGGCAGCTACTGGGAATTCAGAGTCCACTTCTTCAAACACTGAAGTGTGCGTTGCCCCCTCAAACCCACCACCACCAAGGGCATAGGAGACTACAAACACATCAGAAGATGAAGATGTGGAACAGATCACCTTCACTTAGAGGAGTACCTGGTAGCACCAGTCCATGCCACATGGGCAGTGATTTTCCTGTCCTGTGCTTGATAACATGCCATTCTTGCTACAGTTGGTAACATGCACTGTTCTCAACACACTGTTTACCTTACCACTATGGAACACAATTGTCTCTCACTACCTAATTGACAATTCATGTTCCTCCACACTGAATGACACTCCATCACAGCATGTCCAATGACATGTCCCTCATCATTGCACTTGTGTTAAGTCACAATAGAATGCGTCACACTAATGGACTTACAATCCTTGACTATGTATATATTGCACTACAGCACTTTAAAATAAACAGCACCTACACAACCACTTTGTCTCTGTGTAATGTGACACATCAACTGTGCAGGAGTTTTATGATGCATGTAACATGTCAATGGCCACAGAATGTCAATCTAATAGTGTTGAAAGTATGTGGGCTGACATCTATGCACAAGGGTCTGGATTTTATCATCATCTGTGCTGCCTTTGGCTTATTTCTGAAGTTAAAGCATCACAAACAATGTAATGCTGTGTAGAAAATGTATATGTCAGGCCCAAAGTATCTACCAAGATGACACTCAATGCTGCTCACATCCCCTACAAGACAATCATTGTGTTTGTGACATATGACTCTAAACTTTAATCCCACACCATACAGCAGCAATGGATGTGTATGAGTGTTTGGACAATAATGTCACCTGGGAGTGCAATGTAATAAATCAAAGGTGTGATTTATGTATACTGAACTTCATACGATTATGACACCACTCAGTTTATCAGAGTTCACATGAACATCAGGCTGCAGGAAGACGTCCCACAGTGCCCAAGATTCCAACACAGGACTCAAATGATGACAGCTTTGAAATCACACCAACCTTTGCAATACATTAGTCACCTTGAGTGGCGGGTTCAATGGATGGAAGATGCATAAAGAAGTAGCTTTTTTGTAGCTGCTAATGTGACAGCTCATTTGGAAGTGGGAATAACCATGTCAAGAATGGCATGTGGATGCAGGATGGAACACACAGGCAAACACAAATTTGACACTATATACTCATGCAAAGGCCCTGATCCCCAAGCATATGACACATACTGTAAAGGAGTACATAAAAGTGTATTATATATGTATGAAAGGAATCTTAAACAATGTCAAACACCTAAACTAACCTAATCTATCCTAACTATACATTACCCACAACTGGCCCTAACTACCCTAAGCTAAACTTACTTGACACATGTAATAATACAAAAACACTCTAAATATCAAATCCCCACCCCCCTTATATGATGGGACTCGTGTAGGACAACATATACTAACCTAAACACATACTAACTGATCCTAAACAAATAGATTTTTTTTTTTTAAATACACATAAACCCCAACATCATCCCCCAGCCACCCACCCACAAACCAACATGTGATAATATAACTCCCCCAACCCCAACCCACTTATACTAAGTAAACTAACAGCCTACTCTAACCTATCACTAAACACCCTAAACCCACTAAAAAAACAGTATGAGGAAAGAGGAGGGAGGGGACGGAATTAAGGGTGAGGAACAATAAACTCAATGATTTGCCGTCCTCAGTATTTGTTTTAATCGACCTCAGTCTCCTGCTGTTGCAGGCCACCTCCTGCTGTAGACTGTCCATGTGCCCCATCATACATTGCATGTCACGTTGGAGGTGGCGCAACGCTGCCATGTCCATTAATCCTGCTGTGGTGGTCTGAGTTGCAATTGATGTTGCAGGTGCTGGTGCAGTGGTTGGAGGTGGTGGTACAGATGGTGCTGCTGTTGGGCCTTGTGCTGATGAGGTTGAGGGTCCAGCTGGAGTGGCTGTTATCCTAGTGTCCACTGTGCTTGCAGTTGGTGTGGTGGTGGCTGTTGTAGCCAATGCTGGCCCCCCTTGGCTAAAACCCCTCCAGGCACCTGTGGGTCTCTCGTGACGATACGCCTACCCATCATGCGGTACCCAGCCTCCACATCAAGGATATGCCTGTACTGCACTGCCCACCTCTGAAATTCACTGATTTCCTGTGCATTCATGTGGGCAGCTGTAAAAGTAGAGACAGGCAAACATTAGTGACATCATTGTGTGATACATGTACAGATGATAATCTAACACTTCCTCACAAATAGCACATGCAGTCCAAATCACAGTACAGATGATAGAATGTCCCTGAGGAATGACATGCCAATGCAGTGTACCCGTCAACTATCTAACAGCACAACAATGCACAACAAGGTGCGTACTTAATTAACTGATCTGTGCATGTATGTAGTGCTATTGGTCAAATAACAAATGCTGTACTCAACATGTGCCAGGCCAACTAATCCCTATCTTCTGGATCAAATTCAAGGCACACAAGACCTGTGATTTGTATATGGAACTGGCTGGATGGTATGCCGTTGGTAATCATAAGGGGGCATTGTAGTTTGGCACACATGAGTGTTTGAATTACATGTCTGTCATATACACTGTCACCATCACACCTAGCTACATATATTTTCTCCCCTTAATAATGTGCCTCTGGGAGCATGGGCATGCAATATATATTTTCAACCATCAAGGACAACCACGAAGCTTTGTCCAGCTGTACATGGATTTAGTCAGTGTGACACAGGTAAGGAGGCCTACCAACTAGGAGTGAGCCAGCCATTGAACAATCACATCTACATTGATGTTTCCATTTGTGGACAACCATCAACATTAGATCTCACTGACATATTTCCTAAATCAACCACATTGATGCAAGCACCCATCTGGCCTTGACCTGCATGCACGCCTATAAAATATCATTCAAGTGCCACGTAAATGGAATACAACATGTGGGGCTAGATGCTGTGGGACATTCACCCACACAGTCCAACATATTCATTACTTAACAGGGATGCGCATGTTTGTGTGTAAAACTGATGCATCACTGTTTTGTGTGAATTAGGGTACGACTTCCTGACTAAATTATGACACTGGCCACCTCCAAATCAATTTTTGGCATTCATGTGGGTACAAATCACCTTGTTCATCTGCCCATGCCTATTGTGCAGCACTAGACTCCCAATAAATGACTCTCTGACTATCTAACTCTTCCACGGAACACTGTGTCAACCTCCTGTCAAGTCACATATCAGATCATGTGCCAGCTCATCATATCTTGCAATGAGTCCAACACACACGAGACAATCACACAAGAGTTGCAAACACAACACAGGACAAACATTTTCTGGATACGTCTGGGTCCTCGAATCAAGCAACTTCACCTATGGTGTAGGGGGCTGATCCATCTGTAAAACATGGAAGGGTGATATGTGCTCAATGTATGCTCACTGTACATACGTCGGAACAACAAATCACTGTGTGTGACATTTTATATGATGGAGCTGCACATCAGGCATGAAGACACCCCAACAGACATACCACTGCAAACATGCATTGACACTATCACTCCAGTGAGCGATAGACACACATAGGCACATATGCACTGGCCCTAACAATCATGTGGTGCCAAACATGATTACTCAATTTTGTGGATAATACATTCCAGATGGTACTCCATTTCATGGTGCACTGCAATACCAGTGACTCAGGTATTGTGGCTTTGTGCATCAAGGGACAATGAGTAACTGTGTGATGGCCATGCGGATTGATTTGCTTTCAGGAATTATTGTGCTTTCAGTGGTCCATAATAGGTGTACCAGGGTTGTATGTAGGTTACATATGCCACATTGGCAGTGTACCCTAAGCCGTTTATGCCCCCTATGACAACATGATGGCAGGGATCCTGTGTGTTAATTGATGACAATGTTACGCTAAACATGGATTGGCCACTTTTCTGTTTCAAAACTGCAAAATGATGTATGCTGACAGTGTCTTAGTTGATCATCGTTGACAGAATTCCTGGGCACAGGTGTAGTCATTGCACCTGAAATGTGTCACTCTGGGCGATGTGTTACTATATCAGGTATTGTGAATCACACATTGCTAGATTCAGCAACTTACAATTAGCAAGTTGGGAGATCAGAGGTAGTACACCCGAACTGACTCTGTTTGGTAATGAAAAATGGGGTAGCAAATGTCCTACTTCTGCAATAATGATGAAGTAGGTGTCTATTTGAATACACTTTGGGAGTGGCGGCACTCACAGGAATGCTGGCCTGCTGAGCTCAGTAGACCACCATGTCTGTGACTGCCTTCATACTGAGAAGTTTACATTTCTAGAAATGCTGCTATATTTTAGCGGGGGTGTACAGAAAGTAATTTAACAACCTATTTCTTCACAAAATAGTATTATGGAAGCAGCCAGTGGTCCCTTGCACAACATCATGCTCAAAAATAGTTTGTGACCATGTATTCACAAAGAGCAGGGATCCCATGCTGACCCCTTCACTTTCAAAAATGAGTTGCCACCAATGTGGCACAGATGGTAACTGCAATAGCTCAGTCCCTGCAATTGTGCCCAAGCAAAAAATATCATTGGGCCCTGCTACTTAATGATAGGATTTCAACGCCTACTCTGAAACGCCACAAGATGACCCTGTTTCGTGATAATGCAATCTGGTAGCACAATGGCCCATTTGGGTTTGGCCATGTGAATGATTATTTGTCCTGACGTAACCACACAGAAACAGTGAACTTATGCCCAGAAGGCTAATTTATTTTGTGTCGCTTTTGCTTCATTTGTTGATGCAACAGCTGCGCAAATTAGCGAAAGAAATTTGAATGTAGCAAGTGTGCACTACTTTTGCATCCAGAAATTACGCAAATGCAGCGTGAACAAAGTAGAAATATGGGCCTAAGATAATAGTGAAGGTTATGAAGAGCTTGGTACGTATGGCCCTGAACACTGTTCGGACATGGTTCAACAAAACTGTAGACTGCTTTGTTACCATGTATTACTATGTGTAATACATCCCATTCCTGGTACACTCACAGTTTGTTCAACTTGCATTCCACATGTCTGCAAACATTGCATGCAGCACGTCACAACAACTGCTACTGTTACTCCAAAGCATTGTACTGTACACATTAGTCAATTTAGTACTCACCAACAGGGCCATCAATCACCACACCCACGTGGTCCAGCAGGTCCTGCTCTCGGGCCACCAGGTCAGCGCAGCGATGCTTCAGCTGGTGATCATTAGGCTGGGTGCTGAAAATCCACCTCAAGTGGAACAGCACCTTTGCCTACCTCAGCCGTCTTGTCCCCGTGTGATACCCCTGTATCACATGGCCCCCAGCCTCCAACATCAGGGGGAGGAAGTGCCACACCAGCCACACAAATGCCCCTAGCTCCTCCTCACCCATGAGCCCCAGCCGTGGCTTTCCCGACATCACAGAAAACAATTATTCAAAAGTAAAGAAGGAAAAACAAGGAAAGGAGGTAGAAAAAGGGAACTTATCTAACCCAATGATAGTCCAAAACTACCCCAACTAATAGTACCTGCAAACAGACTCCCAACAGTACAAATACAAATCTAACTACAATTAAAGACACAAATACACTTACATAGGATACAAAATACACTTACCAAACACCAAAAGACAATGGGGGTCATTCCGACCCTGGCGGTACAAAACCGCCAGGGTCGCGGATGACGGAAGCACCGCCAACAGGCTGGCGGTGCTTCCTGGGCCATTCTGACCGAGGCAGTAAAGCCGCGGTCAGAAAACCGGGTCCGGCGGTTTCCCGCCGGATTTCCCCCGGCTGCCCAAATCCACCATGGCGGCGCTGCAAGCAGCGCCACCATGGGGATTCTGACCCCCTTCCCGCCACCCTGTTTCTGGCGGTTTTTACCGCCAGGAACAGGATGGCGGGAACGGGTGTCCTGGGGCCCCTGGGGGCCCCTACACTGCCCATGCCAATGGCATGGGCAGTGCAGGGGCTCCCTAACAGGGCCCAGGCCTGCTTTTCACTGTCTGCCTAGCAGACAGTGAAAAGCGCGACAGGTGCTACTGCACCCGTCGCACACCTGCAACACCGCCGGCTCCATTCGGGTGTTGCAGGCCCCTTTTCCGCTGGCCCGGCGGGCGCTAACTTGTCTAGCCCGCTGAGGTTGGAATGAGGGCCAATATATAGATCGCACAGGAGACAAAATCACAAAATCCACCGAGAAACAATCCAAAACACAGCCACACAATCTAGAATAATCACAGACTGCAAAGTGAAAGTGAAAGTACAACCACTGTACCATTTCTGTAAACAGGATATCCTATCACATCACTTCCTATCTCATTTGCGGCCCGTTTATTGTCTTGCACGCATATCAGTCAAAATACCACGCATTCATGGATCAATACATTTTCAATGGATATCTGCATGCCTGGGGTGCACTGGTGGAATTAACGCTGGGGACCCATTGATGTATAATGTGTGTTAGCGTCGTTTTTTGACATGTCAAAAATTCTGTCTTAAACTGTGTTCGTGTCATTTTTCAAATTTTAACATGCATGCAGCCTATATCTAGACAAAGATAGGATGGTATGACCTGCAGTGTGTGTTCTAGTGTTTGGACTCATGTGGAAGACCATACTACTGCGGCCCATAATACTCATATCGTTGTGCAGGATTAGCTCTCTTAACTGATGCAAAAGCAGCAGAAACTTTGGAAATTAAAAAGGATTTTTCAATTTTGCGCAGGTGTTGCATCAATAGAGGACAGCAAGGCTACTCTACAAAAAAATTATTCATGGCCTGTGTGTTTTGTGTGTGAGTTGACTGTTAAAATTATTTGTGTGCCTCTGTGGGAACGGCATGCAAAACATTTGGCGTAATGTTCATGTATGAATGTGTTACAAATGACTATCACCATCAGATGCCAATCAATGAGGTACATCAGTCATGATGTGGGTTTGTAATATATGTTGCCTCTTATGTGTGTACTTGCTTGACATTGGGGACAATACATTTCCCATGACAAACAATACACAGGAAAGATCGAGGATTGCTGATGAGTGCTATGTCAGATATGATACCCCTCACATCTCATGAAATGTTGGCTACCAGTTCATGGTCACTTGTGTGTATACTACCCATGAGTCAGACATTTGAACATGCTAGGTAGGTACAGTGTTTGTGACACAGAGTCTCAAATCCAATCATAACATTGTTATGTACGCCACAGTTTGACTAATGTAAATGACCTATGTTCCTCCTGTGGCTGTGGTTGACCAGCAGACCATGCTGCATACGTTCACATATTTCCAGTGGTTTATTGCACAAAAGTGTCCAGTTCAAGTGTGTGGGCATGTGCACCCTATGTCAGTACTGGCCTCCATGGTGTAACAGTTACGTGCAGGTCTAGTCAGGAGTCTGTGGAGCCAACCCTTGAATTAACTGAGTATCCTTCAAAGTAGATTTGACCTAAAGCCAAAGATCAGCTAGCGCCATACAAGGGGATAGGACAGCTATGGTGCAACAGAAATTTCAGGGGTGATGACAGAAAAACCTTGTTGTGGTCAAATACGTTATGGACAGTAATAGACAAACAGGCAGGTTTCATCACTACATTTGTATACAGGGTAGGGCTCAGAAATTCCCACATCAACAGAGAACATCAGGTCCTCTGTGCTGATTAATCTCACAGCTAGTTGCCACGCAAGCCCCATCAAAAGATGGCGGCAGAAGTGAATCTGTGTCTGGACCATCAGGGCACAAACATGTATTGTCTTTACATACACATTAGCAGCCCTTGTTTGTTTGACTGGAGGCACAGTACCAAATCCAGACATACAACCATAGTATAGCATTTGGGACTAATGAATACATGAAAAACCAGATAAGGGTTGGGGGCTTGATTCGACCCTTGGAAAACATGTCTTGGAACAAAAAAAGATAAGAAAACAAATTAAACTATTCTATACAGTTAAGGACTGATCGTAGACCTACCAGAAACATACCCCAAGAGGAAACAGAGGGCATGGAAACCAACTATGAGGCAAATGAAGCCAGAGGGAACGTCTCTGGTTCACCCAAAGACTGGAGCAACATCACAAAACAAAATAAAACAAAATAAAATAAAATGATGGACGAAGTGTAGGAACATTTCAAACACTCACCCCCAGTCACAGATCTGGGTTTAATCCATCATTATTTTGCTCGCCATGTCATCACAGTTTGGACCCATGCAAATCAGTCTTGACCCTGTTCCTCATCGGAGCAGTCCAGCCCAAACTGCTTGGCCAGGTCCTCCCTGGACAGGAAACAAGCATCCTGGGACCGGTTTCAGGGTATCACCCTTCATCAGCCAGGCTAGCTTGAATCCAGCGAGGGGTTCCCACGTCTGGGCATACCCCTGCCACATAGGGCGCACAAAGCAACATCACAAAACAAAATAAAATCAAACCAGTCTGGCTAACAGGATGCAGGCTCTGTCAAGAACAAGCATGAACAATGCAGATAAACAGTGAGCAGAGTTTGACTTGAACAAGCGGGAACAACACTGTGGAAACAAAGAGCAGTTTCAGGTGTACTCAGCACTGTAACACAATCCAGCAAGGGCTCTGGTACGCAAATTAATTGTACTCCAATACACAACAAGGAGATTCAGGAAATGGCAGCTTCGAAGCAGTTCCAGGCAGCAGCAAGGGCAGGGCAGGGCAGAGTCAAATGGCTGGCCTGCATATGAGTGCTCACAGGTGTGTGCAGCTTCAGTCTCTCACAATTCCTGGAGTTGATAATCCAGTATAAGGGGCCAACCAGACCTTTCACATGGGAAGCAATGGACAGCAGATTACAGGTCTTACCGAGTACGAGGCAGTTCATTATGGGACCTGAAGTCCATGCAGAATGATGAAGTAGAACTATGGCATGCCATACTGAAAAGGGAAGCACACAGGAGTCAGAATGGGAGTCTGGGTGAGCGTAGATGATGATTCCCAGGGTGCAGATAGTCCATTTACAGCGCCCCCTAGAGAAGGGTGGGCAGAGACTTAAAACATAGCAGTGGCAGTACTTATTACCTGGGATGGACTGCACAGGGCATGTCTTGTGAGCATTGCTTTTCATACCTGGGGCACTTGTACTATCCATTTTCAGGTTTGATGCACTTCTTGTCACACATGCTCCTTGCAGAGATAGCTGATGACACACTTACTACTGTCAAGGGTCTGGTCATACATTCATGTTACCAATGCAATTTCACATCCATTGCCTCATGTATGATGCACTTTTTTACCTTATGATTGGTGGTGTCTTAGTTGGGTGTCATATGCTGCAATGGACTTTGTTGGCAACATGGATGTGCCTCATAGCTGTGGTCCTATGAAATTGCCCTTGAAATGTGAAATAGGCAGGGCGTATTTAAAAAAAACTGTGTGTGATGTTTGCTGTACATTCATACACATCAAATGTGATGTGGCATCTGAAGTATGCAAATTTGTCTTTTTGCAATGCACCATGAGGTAATACTCTGATTATGATTCCTAGAGATCATGTGATGCATAAATAATTACCCAGAGCATGATTGAGTGATAAAGTGAGCTGTTTAATTCCATATCGTAACAAAGTGGTGATAGTGACTATCGTTGGAAAAAAGTTGTATTATATGTTGTCTGCGACGCATTCCTGCAGCTGTGTTAGGATGTTCCCCCTCATTTTCCCAGACAGCATCCTCCTCCTCCTCCTCTTCAGGCAGTTGTTGTTCAGGTTCATATAGGGGAATGTTCCTCCTAGCACAAATGTTGTGCAGGATGGCTCCGGTCAAAATGATCTTGGAGACCATTCCTGGGAAATATAGGAGGCTGCCTCCGGTGATGTCCAGGCACCTGAATCTGGACTTCAGGATGCCAAAAGTCCATTCAACTATGGTGTATGTCCTCCAATGTGCCTCATTATAGGCACGCTCTGCTGCTGTGCTTGTGTTGGCAAATGGGGACATGATCCATGACTGGATCTCCTAACCCTGATCAGCTGAAAAAGAAAATAGTGGTAAGTATTTTGTTGTTGGTTGCACCGGGAATGTACCTTTGCATGGCAGTTGTTATCTTGTGTCATCTGTGACTCATATGTGTTTGTGGTATTGTGTGGGGTCCTAGGCTTCTGTGAGGTTCTTTCTGCATTGGGTTGTTTGTCTCACAAAACTGGTGTTTGGATAATTGACCTGATATCTCTGGTACATTTAGAAACCTGAATTTCAGTGTGTATCTCCCATGCCTTAGGTAGTGAGAAAGTTGTGCATTCACTGGAGATGACATGATACTTCCACACACACAATAGATTCCACTGTGGTGGTAACATGGTTGTATTAAATGGCCTGGACATCCCATCCAATTAGACATATGTAATTGCAGGTGAAATGCAACAGTGAGGCCCTTTGATTTGGCTGGGTGACAATACACTCCATAAGTTGGCAGCACTGAAGTGTTCAATATTGACAATGCACAATTATCCCATTTGTGACTAGTTCTATGCAAACTAGTTTTTGTTCCCTCACCCAGTTGGCTCATGTGCAACCTTGCACCTACACTACTGGACTTGCTCCAGGTGAGCTGGCTAACTTGGCTGTGGGGGTGAATGTTTTAATTTAGGAAGGTCCATCTCCCTGTGCATCTGTTATGTAGATGGGGAATTGTCTCTTTCAATATGTGTAGCAGTGTGCACTTTGCATTAGTGTCACATCAACATGTTTTCATTGCACAGTCCACTTCCTTATTGCTAGCTGAGAATGTCACCCTAGGAGTGATGTGGGATGTTGGTACTGCCTCAATAATTCCATGTCACCTTCATTTGAGTCAGCATCATCATGCTATGTGTCTCATGGTGTTTGACCTGCAGCAACATCCATTGCACACCCCATACACACAATGTATTGCTTGAAAGGGTGTGGGAATGACTGTGGCCCTATGTGATATTGAATGGTTAATCTTCCAAGTTGTACTGCCAGTTAAGGCCACGTCATTGTCACTGTGTGGTCTTAAATTGGCCCCTTGTGGCTCTAGAGTGGCATCTATTCCTATTGGCAGCCGTTATTTGTCCATAGGTGTGAATCCCATTGGGTCAGGATATCAAACATAACTACCAGTGTCACACCTCAGTGTCTTCCTGCCCACGTGTCAATGTAGTGGTGTATGTCTTGTGTGCCCTACAGGGTTGCTGTGCCGTGTGTATATTACTAGGTTTCTGGACTTACCAACAAGAAGGCCATTGGCATATCGTCCATCCTGGAAGTGTAGACTGATGGTGCTGTGGCGGAAGATGAAGGAATCATGTACACTCCCAGGATACTTTGCCATGATATTAGTAAACAATCCCTGGTGATCAACAATGGCCTGCACATTGATGGAGTGGGTGTGCTTTCTGTTGCAGTAGAGATGCTCAGTTGCAGCAGGTGGCACAATCCGAACTTGTGTGCAGTCAATGGCACCAAGCACATGCAGGAAGCCATTCATTTGGTAAAACCCCTGTTTGGTGTCCTGCTGCTTCTGCTGTGTGTTGCGGACACTGATGTGGTGGGGTGTGAGGGAGATGATGGAATCAAGTACCTTGGGAAGGAAGGTGGAGAATGAGGGCTGTGAGACCTCGGCAACCAGGGAACTAGTAGTTTGAAATGAGCCACTTGCCAACATGTGCAGGACAGCTAGCAGCTTGGTCTCTGGTGGAATAATGTGGGGTGTCTGCAAGCTGGCTGTTAACTGTGGCTCAATTTGGTGCAGCAGCTGCTGTATGGCTTGCCAGTTGAGTCTGTACCTCTGGAGGATATCACGTTCTCTGAGGCCCAGGAGGGTTGTCCTGGTCCAGAATAACCTCTCTTGCCTTCTGCATTGCCTTTGGGGTCCACGTTGGTATGGTGGTCGCTGATGCTGTTGGTCCTGTGCTCTGCGTTGTCTGGCATGCTGCATGAGTAGCACCTCCATGTCATCCTTCTTGAGCAGTGATGTTGCTTGTGTGAGGTTTTCTTAAGTAGTGGTGTGTTTGCCCCATTTTAACGCCTGCCCTGACCCAGGCATTAAAATTTGACAAAAATTGGGATTTGTGTAATTTTCCGGGTCCGCCTCACACCTCTGCGTCATTTTTGCCCAGTTGGATAAATATGGCGCACGGGTGAGTGAGTCATTTTTTGAGCAGGAATGCCTACCTTGCATCTCATTGATGGAAGGTGGTTTCACGCATCCAGAAAATGACGCACACTCTGAAATGTTTACGCTAGACTGGTTTAGCATCAAAATATAAATATGGTGTTACGTTTGCGCTGCATTAGCGTAAATGATGCTAATCCGACACAAAGGGAGTATGAATATGGGCCTATGTTGTTCTCTTTGCATTGACCATCAATTATCCTCTGCACATCACCCTCAGACCGATGGTCAAATGGAGAGAACTAACTAAACTATGGAGCAATTTCTACATTTTTTAATTGCCACATGAACTAGCAGTTGGTTACAAGCACTACCACTAGCAGAGTTTGCATATAATAATAGCATTCACTCTGCTCATAATATGTCCCCATTTTATTGCAACCTAGGCTATCACCCTAGGCGCGTGCCATTCCTGTCGACCCAAAACATACCAGCAGTACACACACATTTGTCTGAATTACAGAACATCTGGAAAAAGACAAATAATTCTACTTGGCACCAAGGAAAAGATGAAAGAACAAACAAACACCACACACCTGCACCTACATAGGTGGAAAGAGATCTAGTGTGGTTAAGCACTCTTTATATATCCATGCCAGGAGTTCGTAAATAACAGCCCAGGTTTACAGACTCCTGGTGGCCCACCACGCTGGGACCCCCCCCTACACCAGCCAACCACGCACGTAACCTCGGCTTCATCCTCGACTCCGCTCTCACCATGTCCAAACAGGTTAACGCAGTCTCCTCCTCCTGCTTTAACACCCTCCGCATGCTCCGCAGAATCTACAAGTGGATCCCGACGGAAACCAGAAAAACGGTGACCCAGGCCCTCGTCAGTAGCAGACTTGACTACGGCAACGCACTCTACACAGGCATCCCAGCAAAAGACATCCAACGACTCCAACGCATCCAGAACGCCTCCGCCCGCTTGATCCTCGACGTACCCCGCCGATGCCACATCTCCCACCACCTGAAGGACCTCCACTGGCTCCCCGTGGACAAAAGGATCACCTTTAAACTCCTCACCCACGCGCACACAGAACTCCACAACGCCGGACCCGCCTACCTGAACCACAGACTCAACTTCTACGTCCCCTCCCGCCAACTCCGATCTGCCAACCTCTCCCTCGCCATTGTTCCCCGATTCCAATGCAAGACCTCCAGCGACAGATCCTTCTCCTACCTCGCCGCCAAGACCTGGAACTCCCTCCCTACCCCCTACACTAGACCCAGGACCTCCTCACCTTCAGGAGACTCCTCAAGACCCGGCTCTTCGACCAATAGCAGCCACCCCCTCCCCCCCCTCTCCCCTCAGCGCCTTGAAACCCTAACGGGTATGTAGCACGCATTAGAAATTTACTGATTGATTGATTGATTGATTGATTTTCCATTGCTAAAGTTATCAATTCTGTAGCTATGAAACTGAGGCTCTGATTTATAATTTTTCATGCAAAACTGCACTAACACAATTTTGCGTGAAAAAGTATACTGCCGGCTAGCACCATGCTAAAACGCCGGCCGGGCGTCATATTTATGGTATGACGGTAGCTGGCGGTAAGGACCAGCTAGTGTCATAAAAAAGGATGCTAGCCGGGTGCGTGAGGCGTAGGGTGAACAATAGGTTGTGCATCAAAGGCTGACTCTAGTATGGGCAGAGGCATAAATAATGTCTCTAACCAGACTAGCGTCAGCCTTTGACAGACAACCCCCATGGACATGACTCCTGTCTTAGTAAAGACAGGAGTTATGCCCACCATCTTACTGGTAAAGCCCATGGGACATATGTCCCATGGGCATGGCCATTGGGCCCAGTGCCATGTAGGGGGGCCCAAGTTAGGCCCCCCCATGGCACTCCTTAAAAAAAATATATACTTACCTGTACTTACCTTACTCGCCAGAGGATGGCGTACCCCCCTCCTCTGGCATCTCTCTGGTGTGGGTGGGGGTGTCCCTAGGGATAGGGAAAGGCACCTGTGGGCCCATTCCATGGTCTCTGACCATGGAAATAGGACCACAGGTCCCCTAACGCCTGCCCTGACCCAGGCGTTAAATAATGGAGCTGAGCAAGCTTAGGGCCATTATTTAAGGCTCCCTTCCCCCAGTGCTTGCTTTTACCACATGGGATAGATATGGCACTAAGGCCATATCGTCATTTTTTTGCTCGGTAACACCTACCTTGCATCTCATTGATGCAAGATAGTTTCCCGCAGGCAAAAAAATGACTTTAAATCTAAACATTTGGGGCTAGATGTATCTAGTGCCAAAGTATAAATTTGGAGTTAGGTTTGCAACAAATTTGCATAAGAAAAATGCACAAATTCGGCACAAATGGGGTATAAATATGCAATTGAATCTTTCAAGTGAACATAAAATGCACCCAGTATTTCATGTCTCGTTGCTAAAACCATTCCTTCCCACCACCCAACCTATTCCTCCTCCACCTCCCTTAATGAGAAACAATCATAAAGAATTTGAAGTCTGTCGCATTTTCGATTCTTGTAGATGACAAGGCTGTTTATTTTATCTAATAGATTGGAAAGGTTATCCGCCCAAAGAGCAATCATGAGAACCAGCTGCCCATGTATTTGCCCCACAGTTGGTACTCTCCTTTGATGCATGTTGTCCATCTAAATCACGCCCTAGAAGGATACCTTTAGGGGGAGGTACTGTTAGGACTCGCTCTTTCTGCACAGTTTGCATGACTAATCTGCTGTGCATGGAATAAACAAAAGCTTAAGTTCCTTAGTACAATTACTAAGTATTGCCTGCATCAATTATGATTGTTTTCGTACTTTTGTAAAATTGTGTGTTGTTTATTATTTGCATATGCAATGCTTTGTATGGTATAATGACTTTGTTTGCTGCCCCATCTGAAAACTGTGTGCACATGTATTCAACTGAGCCTTTAAAACATTAGTATAAGACATGAGGCTGAAAGAGTGCCTCATTGACTCATCACTAGCACGTTTTCACCTGCTCTCTCACACAATTTCAACACGAGCGGAAGTCTGTAAATACCACAGCCGCAGTGATTCTCATGCTTGGCTTCGAGTTTCCTGTCTCTTCGCGGTCTTCCCGGAGCGACTTCGAATTCTTCAAATGCTTTGCCGATCATCCCCATCAACTTTCCTGAGAAAACAAAGAAACCGCTGAGTAAGTCTTCATTGTGCCTTTGCGTCCTGGCTCCCAAGAGGTCAGTGAACTTTTAACCTAAAATTAAAGGTATTTGTGGGTGTTTTGAACTCACAGTACAAGACAATTTTCTGAAGTTACTTGAAATGTTTCAGCACTGCGTAGAAGGTCAAAACACTGTGGTTTTTTGTGATTGAATCAATGTCTATTTGGAAATAGACATTCTGATCTTGTACAAACTTTAGAAACGTTAAGAATGACACCAGCTCACAAAAGATACATATGAAGTGAGAGTAAAGGAATACAACTAGTGGGAGAGATATTTGGGGCCACATTACCCACTGTAGGTGTAGTTTTGAATGATGAAAAAATGAGTAGGCTTTCAACAGTTGTTGATGGACTGGTGACCAGTACATCTGGAGCTGTATTACTTGAAAACACAGAATTGCTAGGCAGTAGACATTCTATTAGCTGGAAAGGATGGAGTTTGTTAGATGTTGAAAATCAAAAATTGCTGAAGTTAAATACCAGATAAGAGCAGAAAGACAATAGACCATGCAAAGAACATTACTGACTTGAAGCTTCATTTTGAAGCTTTGGAAACTACTAGCTTAGTTCAAAGTTTTTCAAAAGGATTTGCAACAGTAGTACTCTGGTTGAAAGGACTGGGCAGAGGAATCCTTTAAACTATATTAATAGCCATATTATTAATAATAGCCTGCTTACTGTCTACATTAGGCATACTTAAAGCTGTCAAGATGATTTTGTTAAAGACAAGTGGAAAGGAAATTAATGAGAATGAAGAGAGATGTGAAATTGAGTGACAGTGTGAATGATGAATAGTAGAATATGAAAGAAAGAGGAAAATCCGAAAAGAAAAAGACAAGGGTATGACAATCATGAAAATTAAAATACTTCATAATAATAAATAAGTGTATTATTGTAAGGTTGTGATGGTTCCAAACCATCAAAGGGGGGAAACTATGAAAGCTTGTCAGTAAAATATAAATTCAGAATAGTTAATTTAACATAAGCAAATGAAGCTAAGCCTGACTAAAACTGCTTTTTATAATATTACTCTTGCTTTAAACTCTGTATGACAAATGCTGCCTGACTTGCTTAACTGTTATTGCAAGCATATTTTTCGGAACTTAATTAATGTTTTGTTCCTAACCTTTATCCCCTTCTGTGCCGCAGACATAGTGGTTACGTCCCGCGGCACAGTGCTCCTGTGCCGAGGACGTAACCATTATGTCCTCGGGCCGGAGCCCGGAGGGATCAGGGGTTCCCCCCCACCCCCCCTTAAGGCGGGGATGGAAGGGGAAGACCTTCCCCTTCCACCCCCACACCCCGTAGTGACGTCAGCGTGCGATCGCACGCTGACATCATTACACACTGCTGGTCGCACTGGAAGCCATTTGCTTCCACTGCGATCACAGGAGAACAGGTGAGTTTCTCCTCCGGCGGGTGGGGGGTTTGGGACAGAGAGGCACCGGGGGAAAGGAACGGCTTTTCCTTTCCCCCGGTGTCTCTTTGAGCATTCCTTCTGCCCGATCGCATTGCAATCGGGCAGCAGGAATGCCCACTAGACGCCAGGGATTTTGTCTTTCTTTGTTGTATTTTGTTTTTTACCTGTCGGGGAGCGGCCCCTTGGGCCAGAGACGCTCCCATTTGGGGGCATGTTGCTTGTCGCCATTTCTGCCCCCCTTGGGGGCAGATCGGCCTAATATTTTTCGGCCGATCTGCCCCCAAAGGGGGCAGAATCCACTAGACGCAAGGGATTTTTTTGTTGTTGTTGATGTTTGTAATGTTTTGCATTGGGGAGCGGCCCCTTGGGCAAGGGTCACTCCCATTTGAGGGCATGTTTCTTGTGGCCATTTCTGCCCCCCTGGGGGTTAGGTCTGCCTACTATTTTTAGGCTGATCTTCCCCCAAGGGGGGCAGAAACAACTAAAATGTCAGGGATTTTTTAACATGTTTATTTTTGTTGGGCCTTGGGCAAGGGGTGCCCCCCCAAGGGGGGCATTGAACTGTTGGCCATTTCTGCCCCCCCTGGGGGCAGATGGGCCTATTTTTTGTAGGCCCAACTGCAAGCCACTTAGATACCAGGGATAGTGTGTGTCTTAGTGGAGGGGGCCGGCCCCTTGGGCAAGGGTTGCCCCCCTTTGGGGGCACGTGTACCAAGGCCATTTCTGCCCCCCTTGGGGACAGATCAGCCTATTATTTTTAGGCTGATCTGCCCCCAAGTGGGGCAGAAACCATTAGAACGCCAGGGATTTTTAAAATATGTTTATTCATGTGGGGGGCATCCCCTTGGGCAAGGGGTGGCCCCCCAAGGGGGGCATTGAACTGTTGGCCATTTCTGCCCACCTTGGGGGCAGAAGCCACATAGGCACCAGGGATAGTGTGTGTGTGGTTTGTTTTTTGTTTGGAGGTGGGCCCTTGGGCAACGGTCGCTCCCCCTGGGGATACACTACTAAAGGTATTTTCTGCCCTCCTTGGGGCAGATAGGCCTATTTTTTAGTAGGCCCATCTGCCCCTATGGCAGAATCCACTTAGGCACCAATTTCTAAATGCTTGATGGTGGGATGTTTGTCAACTGACGAAGTATTTGCATTTGTGATAATTTCTTTCCTCCTTTTTGTTCTAGTTCAACGCTTTTGCTTGCTTTGCTGTGTCTCCTTGCGGTTTTGGCGGTGGTTGACCTGCGGGTTGCATAGTTGCATGTTTTAGGTAAGTAAAAACAATGTACTCCAAAGGAGTATTGTTGCCATGCATGAATGACATTTTTGTAGGTGGTGTACTAAATGCAGGTTTGCGTGAAATTGTCCTTAGATTTGTGCACAATGATATTTGTGTTGTCTTATTTCTAATTTGCTTTTCTTTCTTTCTTTTTAGTGGGATATCATTGGTTATTGCTGTGTCTGTGCAGAGTAGTTGCTGGTGATTCAAGCTTTTTCAGGCAAGTGAGCGGTATGGTTTTTGAGTTTATAACTCTTACTAATAAAGCTACATTTTATTACTTATCTTACACAGTGCTGGTTGTTGGGGGTGCATTTGTCCACTTAATTTTCGTAGGAAAGATAATGGCTAGCCGCAGGATGACCGCTCAGCAGGTGGTTGGTATGCTTTTTGAGTCAATGTCTGATCATGATTATGAGACGGTTCCTGCATCTGAGGCAGAGGAGGAAGTGAGAGATTCTGGCAGTGAAGTTTCTGTCGGAGAGGAATCCTCTGATGAGGAAGCCACACTCAGTGCAGATGAAGGGCCTGTTTTAGAGGAGGACAGTGATGTGCCATTAGTGCAGCAACCTGGGGCTGAAAGGTTTCCCGTTAGAAGACCTGAACTCTGGGTTTCCCCAAACATGGAGCAGCCAGAGTTGCCTGCCTTTACTGGTCTCCCGGGGTGTAGAGTCAATACTGAGAACTTTTTTCCTGTCAATTTCTTTGAGTTATTTGTGTATGATGTGTTTTTGGAAGAGACTGTTGAGCAGACTAATTTGTATGCGGAGCAGTTTTGAGGGACAACGCTGCTAGACTTAGGCCACACTCTACGGCTGCCCAGTTGATTCCCACAAATTTGGAGGAGGTGAAAAGGTTTTTAGGTTTGATTCTTTTGATGGGGTTGATAAGGAATCCATCGCTGGCTTCTTATTGGTCTACTAGTCCCTTGATGGCAACAGCTATATTTCCTGCAACAATGAGTCATAATCGGTATTTGCTACTTCTTAGGATGCTGCATTTTATTGACAATGCATTAGCCTTGCCACAAGATCACCCTGATTCTGACCGTCTTTTTAAGATTAGGCCTGTCCTTGATCATTTTGTAGATCGTTTTTCAGAGGTCTATGTTCCAGGCAAAGAAATAGCTGTGGACGGGTCTTTAATCCTCTTCAAGGGTCGTTTGGTTTTTAGGCAGTACATTCCTAGCAAGAGGGCACAATGTGGAATTAAATTGTATATGCTTTCTGAAAGTAGTACAGGATATGTGTATAATTTCTGTGTCTACAATGGTAGGGATTCCAGTATTGACCCCCCTGGTTGTCCTCCCACTTTTGGAGTTACTGAGAAAATTGTATGGGAACTTGGTAGACGACTGTTCAACAAAGGTCACCATTTGTATGTAGATAACTTTTACACTGGAGTGCAGTTGTTCAAGGAATTGTTTCGAGTGGACACTGTTGCTTGTGGCACAATTCGTTGTAACCGGAAATGCTATCCAAGGGAGCTTGTCTGTAAAAATCTTCAGAGGGTATAGGGCAGTGCCTTGCGGAATGATGATCTGCTAGCTTTGAAGTGTTCAGACAGGAGGGATGTCTACATGCTAAGTACCATCCATGATGAGAGTACTTCCCCCGTGACTGTTTGGGGCCAGGTTGCTGAAGTGCGCAAACCCATGTGCATTTTAGATTAGAATAAGCACATGGGAGGTTTAGATAGAGTTGATCAAAGGTTGGAACCTTATACTGCTATTCGTAAGTCTTACATTTGGTATAAGAAGTTAGCAATTCACCTCTTCCACTTAGCAACTTTTAATGCTTTTATTGTGTTTAAGGATAGGTCTCCAGAGTCAAAGAGGACATTTGTGAAATTTCAGGAGTCAGGGATAGAGAGCCTTGTTGTGGTGGAACAGACCAGAGTTCCTAGAGAAGCAGTGGTGGAGGATGTGGCTAGATTGAAAGACCACTACTTTGCTGAGCACATTCCTCCCACACCCAAAAAAGACTTTCCAGCTAAGAAATGTAGAGTGTGTTTTCAAAGAGGTATCCGGAGGGAGACTTTGAATGTACTGCCCAGATTGTCCTTCAAAGCCTGGGCTGTGTGTGGGTGGTTGTTTTAAGAATTACCACACCCAGAAGAATTACTGGGAACAACCATGAGTGTAAACTCATGTCTGTTTTGTATTTTCATGTGTTCAGTTTCATGGTTAGCATTTCTGTCATGTACTGAGTTAGAGCTTTTGTGTTTGTAGTTTTGTAATTATTTCTGATTAGTTAGGGGTTTCTTTGTTTAAAAAAAAAAAGTGATGCCATTGTGTGTGGAGTGGGGCTTGGCTGAGGGTGTACATAGTGTACATATTGACTTGCTGTTGGCTACAGCAACACACTGCCAGCCAAACACCAGTCCACACACTCCCATCAGCTGGTGTGATTGCTGTATCAGCCATGTGGGCGTATGTAAGTGATGGGCCCTTGAGTGGCGCTGTCTGTCGATGCGAGTGTTGTAATGTGCTGGGCCCGTGGCTGGCGGCGTGAATGGTCTTGTGCATGTCATGTATGAAAGGTGTGTGAATGGACTGTAAATTGGTTGGTGCCTTGCCGTGGTTTTACAGCTCACGAGCTGTGAGTCATTGGTTCAGTTTTTTGGACTTTCAGTTATTAACAGTGAATTTCATTTTTGTGAAATCTCTTGTTAATAAAATTTGATCCACTGAACCATCCCTCACCCTCGTGCCAAATCCAACCAGTATGTGTGGTAAAAATGACAAAACCTGCTCCGCTGTGATCAGGCGTCGCAGCACACCTGTGACACGCTAGGTGCCTCGGGTGGGACCCCGATGATGAAGCATGCTACCAACTTAGTTGGTGGGTGAGGGGTCTTTTTCACATAACCTAAGTTTGTTTCTTTTCACAATTTTAGTGTTTGGCACATCACAGAGGTATGTGGCCACATCAAAATGATATATTACAAAACTACCTGTGTTTGGGGGGGAGGGGGCATCTATGTTTTTGGTCCTGGGTGCGGCCTTGATCTAGGGAAACCTACCAAACCCAGACATTTTTTAAAACTAGACACCCCAAGGAGTCCAGGGAGGTGTGGCTTGCATGGATCCCCCAACATTTTCTTACCCAGACTCCTCTGCAAACCTCAACATTTGCTTTAAAAAGCATATTTTTCCTGACTTTCGTTTGTACGATCACCACTCCAGCGTTCCCCTCAGTCTCCCAAGAAAAATGACACCTCACTTGTGTGGGTCCCCAAAGCAGAGTCAGCCTAAAGATGTATAAAAGAAGAATATGTCCTTATCTACTTACTGTGCTATCCCCTCTATCTCTACAAGTTTTTGGCCTTATTCTGTTGCAGGCATTTGGCCCACCCACACAAGTGAGGTATCATTTTTATCGGGAGACTTGGGGGAACGCTGGTTGGAAGGAAATGTGTGGCTCCTCTCAGATTCCAGAACTTTCTGTCACCGAAATGTGAGGAAATGTGTTTTTTTAGCCAAATTTTGAGGTTTGCAAAGGATTCTGGGTAACAGAACCTGGTCAGAGCCCCACAAGTCACCCCATCTTGGATTTCCCTAGGTCTCTAGTTTCAAAAATGCACAGATTTTGTAGGTTTCCCTGGGTGCCGGCTGAGCTAGAGGCCAAAATCTACAGGTAGTCACTTTGCAAAAAACACCTCTGTTTTCTGTCAAAAAATGGGATGTGTCCACATTCTGTTTTGGGGCATTTCCTGTTGCGGGCCCTAGGCCTACCCACAAAAGTGAGGTATTATTTTTATCGGGAGACTTGGGGGAAAGCTGGGTGGAAGGAAATTTGTGGCTCCTCTCAGATTCCAGAACTTTCTGTCACCGAAATGTGAGGAAAATGTGTTTTTTAGCCAAATGTTGAGGTTTGCAAGGGATTCTGGGTAACAGAACCTGGTCAGAGCCCCACAAGTCACCCCGTCTTGGATTCCCCTAGATCTCTAGTTTTCAAAAATGCTCAGGTTTGGTAGGTTTCCCAAGATGCCGGCTGACGTAGAGGCCAAAATCTACAGGTAGGCACTTTGCAAAAAACACCTCTGTTTTCTGTCAAAAAATGGGATGTGTTGATTTTAGGGGCATTTCCTGTCGCCAGCTCTAGGTCTACCCACACAAGTGAGGTATCATTTTTATCGGGAGACTGGGGGGAATATAGATAGCAAAACAAGTGTTATTGCCCCTTGTCTTTCTCTACATTTTTTCCTTCCAAATATAAGAGAGTGTGTAAAAAAGACGTCTATTAGAGAAATGCCCTGTAATTCACATGCTAGTATGGGCACCCCGGAATTCAGAGATGTTCAAATAACCACTGCTCCTCAACACCTTATCTTGTGCTCATTTTTGAAATACAAAGTTTTTCTTGATAGCTATTTTTCACTCTTTATATTTCAGAAAATGAATTGCTGTATACCCGGTATAGAATGAAAACCCACTGCAGGCTGCAGCTCATTTTTTGGCTCTGGGTACCTAGGGTTCTTGATGAACCTACAAGCCCAATATGTGCCCGCAACCAGAACAGTCTAGCAGACGTAACTTTATATTGCTTTAAAAAATCAGACATTGCAGGAAAAAGTTACAGAGTAAAATGTAGAGAAAAATTGCTATTTTTTACCTCAATTTCAATATTTTTCTTTTTCAGTTGTTATTTTCTGTAGGAAACCCTTGTAGGATCTACACAAATTACCCCTTGATGAATTCAGAATTTTTTCTACTTTTCAGAAATGTTTCGGTTTCTGGGATCCAGCATTGATTTCATACCCATTTCTGTCACTGACTGGAAGGAGGCTGAAAGCACAACATTTTTTAAAAATGGGGTATGTCCCAGTAAAATGCCAACATTGTGTTGAAAAAATGGGTTGTCTGATTCAAGTCTGCCTGTTCCTGAAAGCTGGGAAGCTGATGATTCTAGCACCGCAGACCCTTTGTTGGTGCCATGTTCAGGGGGAAAAACACAAGCCTTCTTCTGCAGCCCCTTTTTCCCATTTAAAAAAAAAAAAAGATTTTTCCACTGTATTTTGGTTAATTTCTTGGCCTCCTTCTGGGGAACCCACAAAGTCTGGGTACCACTAGAATCCCTAGGATGTTGGAAAAAAAGGACGCAAATTTGGCGTGGGTAGCTTATGTGAACAAAAAGTTATGAGGGCCTAAGCGCGAACTGCCCCAAATAGCCAAGAAAAGGCTCGGCACAGGAGGTGGAAAAGGCCTGGCAGCGAAGGGGTTATATGGCTTATGCATGTTACCAAAAGTATTCCTTCCTAACAATGGCAGTAATATTTTCTAATACTTTTTGTCTTACTGGCCTGCTTGGAATGCCCCAATTGATACAATTTACAGTGCTACAGTGCTACAGTGTTACAGTGTCAAGGCTGTGTGAAAGGAGATGACAACATGAACTTATGCATGCATTTTATTTTTACAGAAGCAAGGCATTCCTGGGAAAACTGAGCCATGTTGTTGTTTACTTTTTCAGTTTGAGTTGATCTTTCTATAAGAAGTTCTATTCCCAGGAGATTGTGATACATTTGTGAAACAAATTGTAAAAGATTATATCCAATGTATTTTACTATCAATGTGTCCGTGAGACAAAATAGCAGAAGAGGGAGTGTAGAGAGCAGAGGTAGAGAGAACTTATCCAGAGCTTAGAGAGAATGTGTGTGATTAACACAAGCTTTTGATTGCCAGAGAGAGAAAGAAGCAGGACAAACTTTTACAGAGTAGTAAGATAGTTGAAAGCTTTTTGAATTGATAGTTTGTGAGAGCCAAGTCAGAAACAGTATAAGGAACTACTTTTGATATTTGCAATAGCATTTTCTCAGACTTTCTTTAGTCTGACTAGACAAATCCTTTTACGATTTTTACTGCATTATTTATCATTGACTCATATAGAAATAAGGCATGACTAATACAAGTTTATATTGCCGCTGATTTCACCTAAAAATCCATTCCAAAGATTTGTCGACAGAAATGGGCCCAGAAGGCAGCATAGGTTATTTATGTATTTAGTAAGGTTGTGCTGATCCACTTTCTAGCATGATATCATGATTTCTTTTTTTTCCCTGTTTTGCTTCTGACCTCGCATTCACTGAGCTGTCAGCAGTTCCTTTTATTTCTTAGTTCTGATTCTCAGTTCTGTCCTTGTTCTGAATTACTGTGTTATCCCATGTTCCAGCAGGGCAAAACTTGTTCCAGTGCCAGGGTACATCCTCGAGTTCCTTGCTATTTATCCTGTTTTCGGTTTCCCTGTACCTTAGGGGCATTTCTTGTCCCACTACTTATTGGGTACAGCCTTGAGTTTCTTGCTCTGTATCCAATTCCAGGTCCCTGTACCAATGGGGCTCTAGTTGTTCCAGTGCCTCTTGGATACAGTCTGCCCTTAATTCCTGTATTCCTGTTTGTTATCTCTGAAGGCCTGTTCCTAACGCCTTGCCCTGTTTTTCTCCTTTCCTGGTTGCTGTCTTGTCTGTCCTGTATTCTGACTATTCTTCCACTCTTGTTTTCTGTTTCATTGTAGGTTCAATCCCCTGTCTGTTGCAGTCCCTACTGTATACAGTGTGACCTGCAGCTTGATCTCCATTCCTATCAGGTATAGGAAAGACTTCTGTTGTTGTTTCCAAGTGCTTTGGAGTGTTACCTGTCTCAGTCAACCTTTCTCTGAGTACAATAGTCTCTGCACAGCAGGCCCCACTATGACTTTGCTGCATGACTGTTGTTAAGAGTAATCTGCTGATGCGAGTCTAAAGGGATTTCTCTAAGGTACCATGAGACCTCTTGTTGAAAAACCAGTACACGCCTTACTTTGATCATTCCTTGTTCTTCTCTATCTCCTGTCATCTGTAGTTTAGTAGCTTCAGTTATACTTTCAGTAACCTGATATTACTTTGCCTTGTCTCCTTGCTAAGTGTTGCCTTTGGAATCACTCAGCCCTGCACTTGCTCCCTTAAAGCCTGGTGAATCCAGCCTCAAGGGAGGCTCTTTCAAATACATCTTCTACTGCTACCACTGATTCAGAGTGCTCCATGGCTTCTGAAATCCACAGACTTCTCTTCTCTGCCAACATCTGTTCCAACAAAGCAACCATCCTTTGTGGTAAGAGTGGAAATGAAAAAGAAGAACCAAAGAACGGGTAAAACAAATAGTGATATGACTTAAAGGGTAGTACTTTCCAAGCTTGTGCAGCAGAGGAAACAGCTGCCTGCCAACATCTTCTTCTGCACACAAACATTTGCTGGTGCTGTTTTCAGAGTCACTTATTACTGAGAGAAAGGCAGAGAAGAAAGTGGTGTTTGAGGAAAACAGAGTTGCTGTTTCATCATGTTGCTTCACTGGTCTTTTACTGTCAGCCATTTAACCCAGTCAGTCAGTAAGCGACTTCGGAGTTGAAAACAGGAAAAGTTACTAAAACCCAAGAGGCTAAGGTTAATAGGGGCACACCAATTCCAAAAACAGTAAACAAGCAACACCTCAAACAGCATCAACAGTTTCTTATTGACGAAAGTCCACGGAAACGTCTCGGCATATAAGGAATGCACACTACAAATTATAGATTGCAGCATATCGACATATGGTGCAAGCACCAAGGACAATATAGCCTTGGACACTGATAATGGTCTTACAGTATAACTAACACAACTTCATCACTTCGTTCTCAATAACCACTAGAAACTCCAGAGCTCTAAGACCCATATTTATACTTTTTTAGCGCTGCATTTGCGCCACTTTTTGACGCAAAAACGGCGCAAACTTACAAAATACACTTGTATTTTGCAAGTTTGCGCCGCTTTTGAGTAAAAAAATGACGTAAATGCGGCGCTAAAAAAGTGTAAATATGGCCTAAGGCCCATATTTATACTTTTTGACGCAAAACTGCGCTAACGCAGTTTTGCGTCAAAAAAATTAGCGCCAGCTAACGCCATTCTGAAGCACCATGCGGGCGCCGTATTTATTGAATGACGTTAGCCGGCGTTAGCCGCCGGCGCCGTCTGGTGTGCGTTAAAAAAACCGACGTACACCAGGCAGCGCCGGCGTAGGGGAAAATGGAGCTTGGGCGTCAAGAAATGGGGTAAGTCAGGTTGAGGCAATTTTTTCGCCTCAACCCGATTTGCGCCATTTTTTTTCACTCCCAACCCCCATAGAAATGACTCCTGTCTTAGCAAAGACAGGAGTCATGCCCCCTTGCCCAATGGCCATGCCCAGGGGACTTCTGTCCCCTGGGCATGGTCATTGGGCATAGTGGCATGTAGGGGGGCACAAATCAGGCCCCCCTATGCCAAAAAAAAAAACACTTACCTGAACTTACCTTAATGTCCCTGGGATGGGTCCCTCCAGCCTTGGGTGTCCTCCTGGGGTGGGCAAGGGTGACAGGGGATGTCCCTGGGGGCATGGGAGGGCACCTCTGGGCTCCTTCAGAGCCCACAGGTCCCTTAACGCCTGCCTTTTGCAGGCTCTAAAAAACAGCGCAAAAGCGGCCTTACGTCATATTTTTTGACCCGCCCACTCCCGGGCGTGAATTTTGCCTGGGAGTATAAATCCGACGCACATGCCTCGGAGTCGATTTTTTAGACGTGAACGCCTACCTTGCATCTCATTAACGCAAAGTAGGTGTCCACGCAAAAAAATGACGCAAACTCCATTGACTTTGGCGCTAGGCGCGTCTAACGCCAAAGTATAAATATGGAGTTAGTTTTGCGTCGAAATTGCGTAAAAAAAAACGACGCAATTCCGGCGCAAACGGAGTATAAATATGCCCCTAAATGTGCAAACTGTCCTTCTTTTAGATAAGTAGAGGAATTACAAGCATGTCACTTTGGTTTCAAAAGCTCTAATTAATATGTTTGGTAAAGCCTCCAACTTACCAACGGGGACATTAGAAAATAGACGGAGTAGTTTAGGCTGAATTCAACGCAAGTAGTAGATGAAAGTAACTCATTGTTGATATTTACACATTTGAAAAGCACTAATGATGTGAAAAGTGAGCTTGGAATGAGAAATAACAATGCACTTCGCTACTGCCCTGTTATTATACTGCAACGGCTACACTGGAAGTCTCAAACTAATTCAGTGCCTGCCTTAGCACAGAAAACCAACTTTCAATTTGTAAGTTCTCGTGCATGGGTTACAAATCAATTGCATACTATACAAAAAGCGGAAAGCAAGTTCCCATATATTCTGACTGAATGAAGATGATTTCTTCCAAAACATCTATTTATTTTTTGAAGTGCTGAATTGAAGTCTCTTGTGCAATATATCCCTCTAGTCTGTAGGCGGTTGAGCTCTGATGATTTACAGCTAGACTGTGAGGGAAATGTGTATTTTATAGAGAAATCATTTTTATTCTTCAGTAATATGAAAGGAATTTACATCAAAATGCCTTTATGTAATCATTTGCAAGAACACATAATCACTGAGTAGCACATCACAATAACTTGAATTTGATATTATGCTGTCATTATTGTGTGGAGATTAGAAGAGTATGATTGGGTGTATTCTAAATCTTAACTATTTGTGTAATAATTACCAGTTTTCATTCTTTGTCTCTTGTTTTGAAGAAACATTAATTCAGCACTGCTAAACTAAAGCTAATACTGTATTTAGTAATTCTCTAAATCTGCAGCCCAGGAAGAATGAAAATCTGATCCCATCATGTGCTCACTGAATATGCCATATTCATTTAGCTGGCTCAGAAATATGTGTTTTTTAAGAATGTGTCCATCAAGTTGTGCTATGCCTTGAACTAAATGACATCTATTCAGACTCAGCCCAGAAGTGGTCATCGAAGAGATTAACTGGGTCCCTTCAAACAGCACATTCTAGCTATGACTATACAGGAAAAGCATAACATGAATAATGGTAAGTATTCCATATGTCCTGATGTGGTCCATGGCATCATCCTAAAAACGTATCTGTGCCATTTTTCCCCTCTAGTGGAAAATTAAGCTTATCTTTCTACCTCAACAACCCATGTGCAACACACAGTGGCAAATTTAATTAAACACAAAAGCCAGTGGGTCTGTTTTCCTGTACTTGGAGAAATCAATTTATTAAAAGAGAACCATTAAAATATTTTTCTAATGTGAACTACTTTTCAAAGCACATCAACGGGAGAATATTGTTAATGCTCCTGTTCCCCTTTGTAGTGACACTATTTCATACTCCTTTATCCTACCACTTTGCAATGAGTCAATATGAAGAGATTCTGAGTCACAAATCTCTTTATGGCTTTGAATTTTCTCTTGATACATTGGCAATTCATTTTTGCAATCACATAACCTGCTTCTGGCATACCACAGGTTGTGGGAGTGCAAATAGGCTTCAAATATGAAGCCCTAGTTAGTTTATGTATAACCTCATCTTATCATTGTCTGAACAAAAATATATAAACTTTTAAAAATATACCAATCTTTATAGAATATCCATAGCCATGTCATGTTTGCAATTATCCAGATTTAAACTTACTTCTAAGGTATCCGAGGATTAATTGCATGTAAGTTTATATTTTATTGATTAAGTGTTCTGACCTATGACTATTGCTTTATTTCTGTTGGCTTAACCTATAACACAGAGTGGCTTGGGAATATTTTATGCTCACACTTGACAAATAAGGACTGTAGCTGGGTCTGTGCCCTATCCTACATGGGCATCCTACCCAAAGCTGGCCCCAAACCACTCCATTGCGCACACCATTTAAACTTGTGTACAGTGGGGTTGGATGTAGAGCCTGGCCTGTGGCCAGACCCTGCACCCAACCCCCGCCTAACCTGGATGGGCGCTCACGACTGACTATGTGATATAACAATATAAACTGTGTAATTTTAACTACACAGGCCATTCTGCTTTTGTTTGTCAAAAGGGTAAGTACCATAAAATATAAAAAAGAGGACCTATTAGCTTTATGAAGGGGTCAGCACATCAACATACATGAGGCAGACCAATCGTCTTTGTCAAAAAGTGAGCAGTAATTATAATCAAATGTATATTTTATATATTTACACATTATATTTGTTTTAAGTGTTTTTTAAAATGAAACCTTACAAAAGAACAATCACCATGTCTTGAGTCCTTTTTTAAACATTTTTCAGGCCACAAAATGTAATCCTAGAGTCCACCACAAGGGGTCCCTGCACTCCAGCTGAAGAGCAAGTATACATCTCCAGCTGGGAGTCTTTAAAAGAATATGGTAAGCTGTCCTGAGGTCATCGATTCAATAACCCAGGATACTTAGGACCTCATTTACTAGGCCTTTGCACCAAAGTTGCATCATTCTTTGATGCAGTGGTGATGCTAAGCAGTGCTTTACACAGCTCCATATGTACAAACTAACTTATTGGGCCCAATGCATCAGTTTGTAAAGCCTTGCATCACATAAACCTGTGCCAGGTATAATGTATGCAAGGTAGGCATTCTTGGGGAAAAAGCCATGCAGAACTGACTCTGAAACGTCCATTTCACTGCATCAGTCTGCGACTACACTGCGTCAAACTTTTAACGTCTGCTGAGAGGGCATTAAACTGACACAGGGCTTTTCTCTATGGGAGCCTTCAATGCATTGCTTGACTAGCATCATCTTTTGACTCTAGTCCAGCAATGCGTCAGTTTAGCGCCACAGATATGTCAACATTTCTGTAGAAACATGCTTCAATGTGCTCTGTATTGTAAATATAGTGCATCCATGGCATCATTAGGGAATCTTTAAGCAGAACAAGAAATCTGCTGCATCAGGGACAATGAGTCAGTTTTGTGTAAATGAGGCAAACAGTGGGTTTTGTTTTAATTTTTGTTTTCACGCCTGCTGTACTCCCTGCTCCCACCAATTACTTTTAAATAAATTGCCCATCATGGCGGTTCATATAAATCCACTGTAAATCAGATAGGCATACCTTCAGTTTGGTGGAGAAGATACTCCATTACCTTTTCGATGAAGTACCCTCTCCGCCAAACTCTAAATCTGATCCTTCTGCTAAGATTTAAAATCCAATGAGGACTATGAGGTTGAAGGACATTGTGCTAACACTATTCTCAGGCGGACTTCCCCACACTATGGGGGTCATTCTGACCCTGGCGGTCCATGACCGCCATGGCGGAGGGCGGCGGAAGCACCGCCAACAGGCTAGCGGTGCTTCCTGGGCGATTCTGACCGCGGCGGTAAAGCCGCGGTCAGAAAAGGGGAGCCGGCGGTTTCCCGCCAGATTCCCGCTGGCCCAGGGTATCCGCCATGGCGGCGCTGCTTGCAGCACCGCCATGGGGATTCCGACCGCCTTCCCGCCAGCCTGTTTCTGGCGGTGTCCACCGCCAGAACCAGGATGGCGGGAACGGGTGCTGTGGGGCCCCTGGGGGCCCCTGCACTGCCCATGCCACTGGCATGGCCAGTGCAGGGGACCCCTAACAGGGCCCCACAAAGATTTTCACTGTCTGCTTTGCAGACAGTGAAAATCGCAATGGGTGCCACTGCACCCGTCGCACCCCTGCAACTCCGCCGGCTCCATTCCGAGCCGGCTTCATTGTTGAAGGGGCTTTCCCGCTGGGCCGGCCGGCAGTCTTCTGGCGGTCGCCCGCCGGCCCCGCGGGAAAGCCAGAATGGCCGCCGCGGTCTTTTGACCGCGGAGCGGTCTTACGGCGGGAACCGCTTGGTGGGCGGCGACCGCCGTGGTCAGAATGACCGCCTATGTTGCTTAATTGGTCAACTAAGCCTAGCTTGCTTGGTGTTCCAGAATATCAGCAAATGGAGCCTGCAAAATGTGTCACCAGCATGTCAACAGCCATACGCCAGGAGCCAGAAATGATTCTCATTTTTACTATAGGGTGGGTGCAGTACTAATTTATGGCATTTTCTCCTTCTTCTTCTTTATGACTCCTCTGCTGAGGTAGAGTTGAATCATGTCAGGATGCCATATGCAGAAAAGTGACTCATACAGTGGCAGTCTTGAAAACTGTATACCTTCTCACGCCAGCAGGGCTTCACTTTTCAGAGATGCTGTAAATAAAGAGTTCAAGGGCTCAAAAATGGCTAAGGTCTCCATCAATCAGTAAAAGGAGTATTCCAGTTTGTATAAATCAATATGATTAGCACCTTCAGAGGAACCTAGGTGGGTTTCATAGTGATATCATCAACAACAAATAAATGACTTATGCTCTCTTCTTTACCTAAAGTATTTACTCAATCAACAATCTCAGAGTACACTGTTCCTATCAATCAACACCTGAAGCTCCACTAGTAGAAACCTTGCACAATCCCCACCTGTGTATAAGGGTGATGAACTGTGAGCTCTGCATCAATTGAGGAGGGGCTTTAGCTTCACCAAAATCTAAATGGCTACTTAGGCCCTGATTGATGCATTGCAGAGAAAGATTGTTTATGTGCAGGAAGGTGCCCCTTCCTGACATAACAAATCAATAATGGTGATTTGTTACTTCTATGTATGTTGCAGAATGCAGCACACATATAAGTAGCAAATCATCAATATGGGACACCTTCCTGCACATAAACAATCAGTCGTGGCATGGCAAAACCAAGGAGAAATAAAAGTATTTCTCCTCATTGCGTAATATTAAGGCCACACCTGGGTGGTTTTCAACGCTTTCTCATGGTTGCGATTTCTTGAAAATCTGGGGCAGAGTCAAAATGCAATAGGTGTTGTGGTGGAACACCCACAGCACACACCTTTCGCGCTAAGTGATGCGTGCAAAGGGGCCTTATTCTGTCAATCCAAAAATAATGGAAAAAACAAACAAAATGTCACAATCTTCTCTAAAAAGAGTAAGAGGGTGGAACATCCTGTGTATACATCATACTAATGACAGCAGTCAATGAGCTGACCCCTGTCATCTCAATCTGTCAGAGGTACTGCTGTACCATTCTCAGCTACCATGGTAAATTTAACAACACATACATTTCACTAAAACCTTGAAGACAACTTTTTAGTTGGACATTTGAGAAAACCTCTCAGATCAAAGTTTAAATGAACCTATGACTTTATAGTGAATAGAGCATTTTTTTTTTTAGAAGTCCCGGGTATCATAGTACTTCAGCAGGACCTGGAACTGGAATTAGTTCTCTGCAGCAATCCTGCAGGACCCTTCAATTGGTAACCAAACTGAATTTGTGTTTAACAGAAACGGTTTGTAGTACATACAACCCAAAGCTGTTATGTGTCAGAACTGAAGGTCAGCAAAACTCATGTGTAATATCCACAAAGCCTATGAAAGGTTCACGATCAAAGCATGATGATGTCATTGTGTTTCTAAGTACTTCTGCCGCATCATGAAAGATATTACCAGCAAAAGAACCACCAGTGTGTAATTTTTGGACATTCCAGCTGACAAAACAAAGTTAGTGTACAGAAGGTGATGTGCACTTTGTTCCAGAAGATTCTCCACAGAGGTTAGACTGGCCAGTATTTGATGAGAGCCACTGGCATTTGGGAGCATTTGAGGGTTTGGTACCCTAAACTTAATGCATGTGTAGAGATACAAATGAAAAAAGTAACCAACTGTCTCTAGAGCAAGTTCTGCCACAAGAGCAGGAAATGATGATGACATGCACCTTTTTGGGGTATACTGCAGACACTGTCATAGGGTTGTGGCCTGTGGCCATGGAACAACACCTTCAAACCAAGCACAAAGTAAAGTTAAAAAAGTTAAATAGAATATCAAAACGTTTTCATAAACAGTAGCTAAACACTATAAAAATTATACAATAAAAATAAAACAAAAGAAAATGAAATGAAATCAACCCCCTGTGGTGCATGAGTGAAGGTTATGGGCTGCAGGGGTTGCTTGTTGTGGGGTGTTGGGTGCAGGGCTGAAGGCCATGGAGAAGGAAGTTGCCCACTTGTCAGGGTATGGGAGCAGGGCCTGGCCACTGTTCAGGTCCTCTGACTAACTCCTTGCTACATACAACCAAAAGCTCTACTCAGTAGGAGAGTTAGATAAATAGCATAAAAACTGGTGAAATGTACTTTATGTTAAAAAAAGAAACCCTATTTACTGGGGAAAAAGAAAGTTAAAAGTGATGCTATTGTATTGTGAGGTTTTGTAATAATATAAAAAATAATGTTTAAAAAAACAAAAAACACTCAAATTAACCAGTTACACTTTACTGCACTAACTACAACTTACACCAAAGCCATGTACCCATACGTTGCTTATGATCCCACAAATCAGATCATTCATGACTTTAAATGACATCATTAATGACATTTCAAATGACATAGTTGATGCCATCACTGACCACAACCCTGATGATATCATCCAACAGATATGACAGATTGCTATAAGCTTTACACACAGGAAGGTATTCAGCAATATTGCATATCATCTGCAGTACTTATGGATGTAATCTTAGACAACAAGCAGAACATGAAACAGATTTGTGAAATCACTCACACTAAGTAGCTATTGTGATCCTTATTTTACTGGTGTCTGTAGACATTAATCAAACAAAGGATGATTGGAGGAACACTTGCAATAAGTCTAACCACTGTCAATCGTTCAAGGTGGCATTTCAACCCATTGTTCTTTTGCCCTGCATGTTACTTCAGTATGGGCCTGGCAATATTCAAATCAGTTTTTACTTTGCTCCAATAGAAACTGTCAAGCCTGATCTTACAGAAGTGGTCCTTGATGAACCGGAACAAAAGCAACTGAAGACCGGTTTTGACCTGATTTGGGCTCATAACTGGGGTATCGCTTGCTTCCAGGGCAGAGCGAGCACTAGACACATTTGAGCATGCTCTTGCCACTTAGTATGTTACATCAGGCACACAAAAGATGATGAGAGTAATGCTTGCAATAAGTCTAACTACTAGTAATTGCTTGGATAGCATTTCAACACATCGTTCTTTTGCCCTCTACGCTATCTCAGTTTGTACCTGACCAGGTGTAAATCTGCCTTGACCTTGCTCTTATGGGAAAAGTCCATACCAAAATGCCAGGGCAGATCTTTCCTGAACTAGAACACAGCAAATACAGCAAAATCTTTAAGCATAGGATCGACACAGTGTCATCCTTGCCGAGCTGTAAAATGACAAAAGCTCTGGTGTTGCAGAGTGCTCCTTAGAAGAACAGCTCTCCACCTAAAATTGGGAACTTTATGCGTCACTCTAACCCTGAAAGGGCCTTGGTTTGACTTATACTGGGTGCTCCCTTGTGTCTGGACAAAGCTATACCCCTTTGAAGAGCTCTAATGAGAGCAAAACACGTGTCAGGGGTTGCTTTACTCATTCCAGGTTGGCTTGGACAGTATTTGACCAATCCAAAGCTGTAATACTGTGCCTGGAGTGGTAAATGGCTTTTGTCATTTTACAGCTCGGCGAGGATGACACTGTGTCGATCCTATGCTTAAAGATTTTGCTGTACAAATGGCAAAAGACTTTGTCACTATCTAGCTCGGCAAGGATAGCACTGTGCTGATCCTATGCTTAAAAACTTTGCTAGATAAGCAGACATTTGAGGTGAGCAAATCTAGAGTGTCGCTGGTGTTGCAGAGTGCTCCTTACTAGAGCAGCTCTCCACCTAAAATTGAGAACTTCCCAGAGTTCTCCTTTGTTTTTTGCATAATTTATGTGTCACTCTAACCCTGAAAGGGCCTTGGTTTGATATATATATATATATATATATATATATATATATATATACATATATATATATATATATTTAATAAACATATGCATGTGTGCATTTATTTTTATGTTTTGCTTCCCCCTTTTTTAAAAGCCTTTAGCTCCTACAGCCCCTCAACCCCAAAAAAACCCATACATACCCATTTACATGTGCCCACCCCTAAACTCTAAAAACTCCTCACATTCCTTAACCTCTACCTTCCATTACCATTATCCATTCCTTAACCCTTAGCCATCCTTTAACCCTTGAATTCCCCTTCTTTTTCTTGAGTGATATAAGGTCTATATAATTAAAAAAATATCTACCTGTGTGGTTAAGTTCCACATGGTAAAGGGCTTAAAATGTGTCTGTGTGGTTCAACCTCTTTGGTAATGTCCTGCTCAGTTAAGTCCGTGGGATTACAACTTTATATCAATTGAGTGACCTTCAAACAGTAACCTTGCACCAGCTCTAAGACCACGTTAGGCAACAAAGATAAAAGAGTCCCTAAAATTATGAAAGATATTTTAAAAAAGCAGCCCAGGCCCCCATATGAGAGAGAAACTGTTTACAAAAATCTTAGAGGTGAAAGAGTTACCTTGTACTCTTTGTACTTAGCAAAGGGCCATGCTGTAATGTCAAATGGATATGTGGGTTCATCTTGGACCCCTCACTATCCATGACCCAGCAAGTCAACGCCATCTCCTCATCCTGCTTCAAACACCCTCCGCCTGCTCTGAAAGATATATGGATACCCACCGAAACCAGAACAACAGTCACCCAAGCCTTCGTAAGCAGCAAACTAGACTACTGTAATGCCCTCTATGCAGAACCACGGCCAAACTCCAGAAGAGGCTGCAACGCATCCAGAACACCTCTGCACGCCTCATCCTGGACATCCCCCACCACTGCCACATCAAAGACCACCTGAAATACCTGCACTGGCTCCCAGTCAACAAGAGAATCACCTTCATACTCCTCACCCACGCTCACAAAGCACTGCACAACACCGGACCAGAATATCTCAACAAACGACTCTCCTTCTACAACCCGACCTGGCATCTCTGCTCCGCTGCCCTCGCAAGCGTCCCACATGTCTGCAGAACTACAACCGGCAGTAGATTATTTTCCCACCTCGCCGCCAAAACGTGGAACACTCTTCCCACCCATCTGCGCCAGACCAAAGACCTCCTTACCTTCCAGAAACTTATCAAGACATGGCTGTTCGAGCAATAGCAGTAGCAGCACCTCCCTCCCTCCTCCGCCCCCTCCCCTTCTCAGAGCCTTGAGACCCTCATGGGTGAGTAGTGCGCTTTACAAATGATTGATTGGGTGGGTTAAACAGCAAGCACTACCGCTCAAAAGGTTTGAACCAAACAATTAGCACATGAATTAACCGAACATTAATTTCAAAGTCAGGCAACTTCTCCATGCAGCAGACAGACGGCTGATAATACACATGAAAAGTATTGACAAGTGACATGAAGGCCTGAAAATGGAAAAGCAGCAGTTTACTGCAAAAATTAGCTGTAATATACACTAATCAAATATAATAAACCCCTGCATATGAAGAATGGGAAAACGTGCCTGTCAATAGAATGCAGATAATATAAACCTAAAAGGACATGAGTGAAGAAGTACCCAAAAGTAAAATGATGCTATGAGTATCAAATATGAAATAAAACAATTAAAACATAGCAAGCAAATACAGGCATTCAGCACACCCACTGGGCCACCCTAGCCCACTGTGCAAAAACAACATGCCCATTAAATCGCATCA
Source organism: Pleurodeles waltl (assembly GCF_031143425.1). NCBI lineage: Eukaryota > Metazoa > Chordata > Amphibia > Caudata > Salamandridae > Pleurodeles > Pleurodeles waltl. The sequence continues at coordinate 769,630,709 of NC_090439.1, read as the reverse complement.
GACACTGACTTCAGTATTTCATTTTCAGTATGTTAAAAACAAACCTTTACAGAAGGATGCTACAGTTTGCAAAGAAAGTGGAGCACCTGACCAAGTCTCCCTCCATACAATTCCGTCGGGCGAATTTTAGAGAAACCCACATGGGTTTAGAAGAAAGGGCAGCTCTGGATCCCCAAATTCTCTTTTCTGTTCCCCCAGCAAACCAGTCAAAGATACACACAGACCAGGATACAAATGGAACACTGTGGTGGGAACAGGAAGGTGCCATATGCCTATGATTTATGTGAACCGGCTTCTGCCAGATGAGTGCTAAGAGGTGAACCACCACAATATCATAAACGCTACACCAAATGAGTAAAGTTCCATTCCAGTAAAAAATGCTGAGGCTCTTTAAATGCAAAGAATGATAGAGAGACAATTAAGCAAATGTCCACATCAGTACCAAACCCTTAATATTCAGCAGACGTACAGGCCCTATCTCATTTAGCTGTGATAGACCATCTGATTTTAAAGTATGATTACGCTCTGGGCACATATTCTTCTTTTTCTTCTTCAAATGGACCTTTCTAGGATGGTTGAGAGGTAAAGGAGAGTTAAAATCAACATTTGAATTCAATTTACAGTGTAACTTAAGTGGTCACATATTAAAATCCAGGAGGCGGTAGATAAGATTCAAAACTTTAATACAAATTAAGAGCCAAACTGATGTAAATGAAGGCACACAAGAATTGCAGTTGAGGCAAAACAAAAGGTAAGAAACAGAATTTGATGATCTAGATAGAGAACGCAAACAGCAGACTGGTCGATCAAACTTATGGGAACTCTAATTACCCAAGCTAAAAGACGAATGAATGAACAAATCACTAAGATTGAACAACTAACTAAAGATTTAGAAAAGATAGCTAATCAACAAGAAGTCTCTAATCAGTTAGCCAAAATGGAAGAACGGATTAAAAATAAGGAAGAAGAAATCAAATCACGTAAAGCACACAAGTTCAACAGAGACAAATTGGATTATGAGCATGGAAGAATTTACACGTTTGCTCGGAAATATGACGTTGCAAGAACAAAAGATGTGTCCAAGAGTGGAGCAGATGTTGCCATACATCATATATCCGCTGATGACAGCACGGAGATAGGTTCATCTGCAGATGAGGCACCACGTAATAAATTGGATTTTCAGGGGGAAATGTGTCTTATGCAAATGGTCACGCCACCCCCTGGTCAAAATCGCAGACGGGGCCGAGGAAGCGGTGGACGAGGCGGGGTAAGAAGAAGAAACAATCAACAATAGGAACAGAATTGAACTCTCACTCCACCAGTAGTCTGAATCACTCGAGTAGTGATGTAAACATCTCTCATAGTACATTTACAGATAATCAAATACGCATACTTGATCTAGGATTAAGCTTCTGTCCTAATGTCCAATGGAACTATGTCGGTACACAAATTAAGCTCTATAAATTTGTTCGCAAATTACGTTTAATTGAACATTTTTCTAACAGGATAAAAATCCATTTGCAGATAATGTGAACAGAAGGCTTCCAGTCTCAGGATTTAATATTGCGGATAGTACACAATTGATTGCCATTAATGATCTAGCTAAGGAGAGCAATGAACTTGGATACTTGACATATGATGATATTAACACTAACACATCCACACTTAATGAGATGGGATTTGTCACTAATCTTCATGACACCAGTCATTTGAAATTGACAAGTAGATTTAATCCTCCCCTACCAAGTGGTAATTTGATTGATACATTCCATGAGCTAGTAATTGGCGACATTGATAAATTCCGCACTAAAGGTCCATCTAAAACAACAAATAGATCAAATTTTACTCAACAGGACTGGAAAGATTTAAATGTACTGAGATCCAATACGTCCATTATTATGAAGCCCTCTGATAAGGGCGGTAACATCGTTATCATGGACACATGTGATTACACCAAAGAAGCTTACCGACAATTGATGAATACAGATCATTATGATAAGTTGCGGATTAATCCTATAACTCAATATCAAGTGACATATCATGAGATGCTTAATGAATGGTATACCAAACAACTCATGGACTATGATGAGTTCATATATTTGAAGATTGACCTTCCTAAAATTCCATGTATTTACTTTCTGCCTAAAATCCACAAGAATAAATTACATCCCCCAGGCAGACCTATAGTTAGTATGAACCAGTCACTGCTAGAAAATACCTTGCGATATCTAGACCTGTTTATGTGCACCTTTGTCACTGAATTACCATCATATCTATGTGATACTAATGGTTTTCTGGCTAAGATACATAACATTCCATGGCATAAAGATTATCTAATGGTCACCATGGATGTGGCCTCTTTGTATACTTCTATCAAACATCAATATGGGTTACAAGCATGCAGATATTTTTTTACAAACACGACCCATTGAATTTGTTGAGCACACTAATATGCTTTTATCCATGCTACAATTTTGTTTAACCCATAACCTGTTCCTATTTGCTAATGACTGTTTTTTACAAAAACAAGGGACGGCTATGGGGGCTTCTTTTGCGCCCACATATGCCAATTTATATATGGGCTGGTGGGAGAAAGAGGTGGCATGGTCTGAAAATAACAATATCTATATGGACAGAGTTGTGCTGTGGGTGCGTTACATTGATGATCTGTTTATCATTTGGCATGGTACTGATCAGTTATTGTTGGAATATATAAACACATTAAATAATAACCAACTTAACGTCCATTTGAAAGCCACTTTTAGTAGAGAGACTATTGAATTTTTAGATGTCTTACTAGAAGTGAGGAATGATGACCTAGAAACCACCATATATCGCAAACCCACAGCATGTAACTCTATCTTACATGATAATAGTGGGCATCCCACCACATTAAAATGGAGTATACCATATAGCCAGTTTCTGCGGGCTCGCAGAATATGTTCAGATGAGAGTAGATATGATTTGGAAGCTAGGACTATGATGGAAAGATTTTTAAATAGAGGTTATCCTCTTAAAATGTTGGTGGATGCACAGAAAAGAGTCAAAAATAAAAGCAGAGATGAGCTACTCTTCAATAACATATCCACTAACAGTGAGACAAAACAATCGTCTCCTAGAATATTTTAGCAATATAATCAACAACATAATTCCTTGAAAACCATACTTCAGAAGAATTGGCACATCCTACAGAATGATCCCATTATCAGGGACAGTATTGGTCCACGTCCGTCCATAACTTTCCGTAAGGCTTGCTCACTAGGGGATCATTTAACTAGAAGCTTTTTCTCTACGAAAGAAAGCACATCCTGGTTGAGCAAAAAAAGTTTGGGATTTTGGAAATGTTGCCATTTTAAGGCTTGCAAGTATGCACAAAATATGCAAAGATATCAAACTTTTGATGGTCGGTATTGTGATATCAAGGATCGTATCACGTGTGACACTGAATTTGTGGTTTATGTTGTTGAATGTGGATGTAACAAAAAATACATTGGCAGCACTATCCACAAGTTAAAAATCAGATTTTTACAACATTTTAGAGCCATTAAAAATCAAGATAGAACATATCCCCTGGCCAAACATTTTTGGGACATACATAAAGGAGATTCCAGCACATTATCATTTTATGATATTAAATCTATTAAAAATAATCCCAGAGCTGGTGACAGAACATTGGAGCTTAGACAAATGGAATCGAAGATGATCCTATTACTGGGTTCTGAATCTCCCTGGGGACATAATCTTGATGCTGAACTACATGTCCATCTTAGATAAAATACAGAATGTTTATTGTATTCATTCAAGAATAGTAGGGGGATCTAGAGTGTTGTGAAACTTTATTCATATATAACTGTGGATATAACATGATTCTCATAACTGCCATTTATAAGGGGTGATTTTAATGTTATAAATGATATAAGTGATTTTGCAGAAACTTTAGGAATATGTATTTGTCTCCAATTGATATTCATTGAACTTTTCATAAAAAACTTTTTATCCTTTACATCCTTTTAGATTTTTTCTTCCCTTAGAAACCAATACTTATAGAAGAGTGAAAACATATATACGTATTTTGATCACCATTTTGCACTAGTTATAGACACTTTACTTAACAGAGAAATATTTTTGCTTAATTATCACTTTGCACTTTAGTCTGTGGCCTCATTTTAATTCTATTTTGAATACATGCATAAAAATAGGAGACCTACAATATAGATCTTAATAGAGAAGATTTAATCTATAAAACAAATGTATTGCTATCCATGCGATATATCATGATAGAATAAGGTATAATTATGGTTGAATGAACTTACTGATTGCGCATAGGGGTTAAAATATAGGTTGACATTGAAAATGTAAACTATACAGAAGATCAAATTCCAATGGGGTCTAGCTTGATATTGTAATTAGTGATTTATATGTGATATATTTGACATTTTATAATGGGTTTAAAACTTTTGAATTTAATAACAAATAAGATCTTATTTATTGTAAATTGCAACCACATTGGATGTAATTTTTACATTGAATCATAGAACAATAGCTATTTTGCTGATTGGTTCATATGTATTAATTAATCATTTATAATTAACTATTCATAATATTTTATAGCATTTTGTAATATTTATAACAATTGCGATATTTGAAATATTTATATTTATATACAAAAACCCACATTGGAAAATATATCCTATAGATATTTGATTAATTAGAGTGATGGCTATTGATCGGAAAGATTGATGAAACTGGTCTAAATAATGTATTAACATATAACTTCAGTATTATTATTGTTATTACATCTAATCAAGGATATGTATTATGTATTCATGAAATATATATGGTACTTATGATGCCTCTATGTCTAAACCATTGAAAGCAATTTATATTAAGATTGTGGAGTTAAAACTTTAGGTTTTTGCATGTTTTAAGATGGCCGCTATAGTAGATCACATTAGAATGCTATGAAAACAAATGATGTATTTTAACTTGTACATATATGGTGCCGGCTTGTTGGGCGGATTTGTCCAGTAGAAGGCGTTCTGCCGAAACGCGTTGACATTTAATTGCAGGACTCTGTGAAACCATTACAACAAATAAATTCTATGAAATTGAATTCGGCGTTGTTGAATACGACTTTGTTCAAATGGTCGGGAGTTAACTAATGGGATCGTTGCAGCCGTCAGATGGTTATCGTTCCATCTGTTGAAGATTTTATATATATATATATATATATATATATATTTCGGTCTTCTTACCTAATCATTGAGAAACAACATTTAAATATCCTAAGCTAAACTAAAGGGAAACCCTGATTAAGTCTCACGGAATATAGGAAAGTTTCAGCATGACAGAAGCCTCAGTAGAAGTTCTGATAGAGAGGTGTCAAAAGACACACAAAGAAATAAAAAGTATAGAGGTCTGTACCTCTCCAAATCTTATAGGAATCTGCCTTCATCTAACTAGATGAATACCCACTCAACATACAGAACCTTTGAAAAAGCAACATCACCAGTAGTTTTCCATCTCCCTTGCACAGTTGAAACAGTTGCAACTCCCCTCAAATTATCATCCCCTGTATCGAACATCAGGACGATCTTGAATATTTCCCAGTGTCTGGTACACAAACAGGAGTTTTTACTGCCAGGAACAGGATGGCGGGAACGGGTGTCTTGGGGCCCCTGGGGGCCCCTGCACTGCCCATGCCACTGGCATGGGCAGTGCAGGGGCCCCCTACCAGGGCTCCAGCATGATTTTCACTGTCTGCGTAGCAGACAGTGAAAATCGCGACGGGTGCAACTGCACCCGTCTCACCCCTGCAACACCGCCGGCTCCATTCGGAGCCGGCCTCTGTGTTGCAGGGCCTTTCCTGCTGGGCCGGCGGGCGCTCCTTTGGTGGGCGCCCGCCGGCCCAGCGGGAAAGTCAGAATGGCCTCCGTGGTCTTTTGACCGCGGAGCGGCCAAATGGCGTTGACCGCATGGCGGGCCGCCTAAATGTTCAGGCCTTAATAAAACATCCCATGCACATTCAAAATACATAATTATGAGTGCATCTTGCAATTATAAATGAAAGCAAGAATTATAAATGTAACATGATTATATGCAATTCAACATAGCAATATAAATCAAAATACATAGATTTAAATGTGCATGAGTACTAAAATTCAGCATGTTAAAGTCAAACATTAGAACACACATATGCATGAACTACTAATCCATCACTCTGAATGCACCTTCAATAATACGATTGACATGCTCCGCTTTACATTAGTAACATTAAGGCATACAATATCTGTATTGTAGATTACATTATTATGTCACTCCTATGAAGCATGAATGTGCAACCACAATTATTCATCATCAGTGCCCCCTCTGATGACAAATGTAGTCATCACAATCATGATAAAATCCTTCAATAAGACCAATTAAAACAATGTAGTCTTCATCATCTTCCATCTAGACTCCTCCAGATGCTTAATGTCTATCATAATATTTACATTGATTCTTTTCCAGTTCTACATACACTCTCTTCCTTTTAATTGCCTGTTTGGCTCTCATCCTCTGATAACTTCTGAAACCCATAACTACAGCTATTGCACATATGGCAACAACGGTTTCAGAACAAAACCCCAAATTCCTAACTTTCCAAACTATCTGCCCACAGCAGCAAACCTGTCTCCCATAGCTTCCTGTGCACCTGTTGTTTCTAAATCTTTCATGTCCTATTTCAAGCCAGTAATGTTTTGAATGTATTCCTCGAAATTCTTATCTGGGATGTAACTACAGCATTGCAGAATTTTTACTATCCAGCAGACTCTGCCCTCCTTTGTGAGAAGGCGGTCTAAAGCAAGTCGGTTCTGCAAATCCATAGGTCTTATCGCTACCATCTCGGTATCAACAAAAATAAGGAACTTGCTCTACTTGTTGTCAGTTTACCAACTATAATAGGTAGCTTTCTAATTTTCAAATCATTCAGAATCACACCTAGAGACTGAATCAATGCACCAAAAATATTTCCCACCACTTCTCCAGCACTAGAACCTCTCTTAGGTCTAGGTTTCGGTTTCCATTCAGGATCATTAAATGTTACACATGATAAATCTTTGGAAATACTACACCTAAATAACACATACCATGCTATCCCTTGGAAAATGTGAAATAAGCATTCTTTCCACAAATAAAGTATATTACAGAAATCACAGGATCCTTTCCAGCTAAAAATGATTCTCCCTTTCCACTAACCTCAAAGTTTTGGTCACAGTCACTCTTTCCCACCAATGATGTATTCAAATAAATGTTGTCAATGTGTATATCCAACTATCCCTTATGCCACCATTCTAAAGCTAATGCTAGTTGGTTTCCCTTCACTTGATGCTCAATTTCTTCTCCATTACACCTGTGCTGTCTCTTAAGGTATTTTGCCTGTTTCAGACTTTAACTCTATAACCCTCCTTCTGTCTTCCACTAGATTCAAAAATGTCTTCTTTACTTTTGTCATTTCACAGATCAAATTATATCCCTGTATATATGCAGTGTCTAGTGTCATGACAGGTAAAACATATTTCCCTGCTAATTCTGTGCCTTTAAAATAAGCATTTGTATTCAAATGTTTAAACAAATGAACTTCTGGAACAACTAAATCATAATTTGAGAAATAACATTGAAAGCTACACTGTCCATGAAACATACTCAATAAAAGACTACAGGAAACCCCATAGGTCAAATGAATGTGATAATATGTGATGCCTTCTGAATCGGAAGCAGATAAATGCGTACAAATGTAGGAATCCCTGTCATGCACAGTGTCAATTTACTCATAAAGCAATTTAAATTATTTGTTTGAAGAATAATCTGCTCTAGAATCATCTACGTGCAAAGCCTTAACAGCTAATGTGTGTAAGCCACTAGCCATAGCACTCAGTGTTTGAGGGGGAACTAGACTGTGACATATTTAATATAGAAGGTGTAGTGGAAAACAATCATACCAATAAAAAAATGAATACTGCAAGAAAAACAATCAATACGGCACCTAAAAATATTTGCATCTATAGGTTGTGATAGTTTCCATAACTTCTCTGAAATCAGATCACAGGGTGGAATACAGCAGCATAAGTGTGTTCTCTTTCAAGTTCCACCTGTGCAAAGTAGCAAAACAAAGTCCAAGTGCTGTACCAAGAAATTATTTACAAGGTGTTTGTGAGCCTTCCTTAGCCCTACTCCATGTTCTTCTAAAGCACCTCACACTCCTTGTGCTATGCCTCAGGCCCTGGTATTCTTATTACTTATTTTATTAACTCCATCAGTGAGTGAGTTGGCCACTGGACAACATGCGCACACCATCCCTGGTGCGGGTCACAACCAGTGGGCGACGCCAGAGAGGGGTTTGAAAAATCCTCTGGAGGATTTTTTAAATTTAAAATACCCTCGGGAGACATGGAAGTCCTTCAGTGTCTCCCCCTGCACCCCCTCTCAACCTCTCTGTGATGTCAGTGTGCCGAGATGTGCGCTGACGCCACAATGTGTTTTCCCCACCGGAGAAGGAAGCAGCAGGTAAGGCCTCTTTTTGCTCTGGTGGGGAAAATGGTCCAGAAAGGGCCTCCCCACCATTCGGGGAGGCCTCGGTTGAAAGGGAAGATTCTCCCCTTTCAAACAAGGCCTTCCTGAATTGGTTTCCTGGCCATGGGTTGCAGCCGCATTGCGATCCACGGGCAGGAAATCCCACTAGACACCAGGGATTACACTTGGGGGGGGGGTCAGCTCCCTCTGAAAATTGGCCTCCCCCAGCATATATATATATATTTTAAAATTTTAGTTTACCCCTGGGGGAGCATGATTGCACCCTCCCAGGGGTTAAAAATTAAATAAATAAATAAAACTGACAGAGAGTCGCCCATGAGCAGGTCAGGTCCCTTCTCTTTTAATAGCTATATGGTTTCCCTGTGGGCCACTATCGCCCTCCCAGGGAAGCCATATATACATTTATATATATATATATATATATATATATATATATATATATATATATAAATGTATATATATATATATATATATATACATATATATATATGTATGTATATATATACATATATGTACATATATATATATATATATATATATAAATATATATATATATATATATATATTGTATGCATTCGCCACCAGTTGTCTGGCAGCTCGCTTCTTCAAAGAAATGCACAAACTCCAACTGACACGATTCAACTGTAGCTTTTAGGCAGCAATAAAAATTCAAGCTAATTCTTATGATTATGTTTGTGCTAGACAAGGATCTGACTTTTGTCTAGTGGCAGTTTTGATGCCATAAAGTAGAGGAGAAGGTTTATATGCCCACTGCAAAGATCAAATCTGTATTTTATGTGAATATCTGAGTAGATTAGTAAAGCCAGCAATTACCTGTGCTATAATATAAATGAAATGTATGTGCGAGGGGTGCTACTGAGAGATGAAGAGCACTTTTGCTGAGTGGTAGTGAGGGAATCTGAGGGAGAGGTCATGGGAGTGGAAGCACCTTGTCGGACTGGGGGCCAGAGGTGCTAAAGACTTGTACTGTGGAGACATAAAAATTATCTGTCACAAAGTAACCTTGATTTCTAAGGCAGGCACCTTCGTTTTTGGTCGTGGGCTTGGCGGCCATATAGGGAAACCTACCAAGCCCAGATATTTCTAGAAACTAGACACCCCTGGGAGTCCACAGATGTGTGGCTTGTGTAGATACCCCAAAGTTTTCTTACCCAGAATACCCTGGAAAGGTGAAATGTTGAAAAGAAACCTCTATTATTTCTTGCAATTCTGTCACACAAACTACAGGAATATGCTAGGATCCTACCAGCCAGTTTTTTCCCAACTATCCTGATAAAAACCCTAACCCACTTGAGTGCCTGTATCTAGTGCCTGCGTCAGAAATGAATCATCATAGGGTCAACAGTTAAACTCATGTAAGGACCAACATTGACAGTTGTGTGATACATGCCTCACAGGGGCACTAGGCCTACCCACACAAGTGTGTTATCATTTTTATCTGGAAACTTGGGGGAATGCTGGGTGGAAAAAGGTTTGTGGCTCCCCTCAGATTCCAGAACGTTCAATCACTGAAATGTGCAGCAAATGTGTTTTTTAGCCAAATTTTGAGGTTTGCAAAGGATTCTGAGTGAAAAAACCTGGTGAGAAGTTCACAAGTCACCACATCCTGGATTTCCCTAGGTGTCTACTTTCCATATATGTATATGTTTGGTAGGTTTCCCTAGGTGCCGGCTTAGCTAGAGGCCAAAAACCACAGCTAGACATTTTGCAAAAAACAGGTCAGTTTTCTTTGGGAAAATGTTATGTGTCCATGTGGTGTTTTGGGTCATTTCCTGTCGTGGGCACTAGGCCTACCAACACAAGTGAGGTTCCATTTTTCTAAGGAAACTTAAGGGAATGATGGGTGGAAGGGGGTTTGTGGCTCCCCTCAGATTCCAGAATGTTACAGCACAGAAATGTGAGGAAAATGTATTTTTAAGCCCAATTATGAGGTTCGCAAAGGATTCTGGGTGACAGAACCCAGTGAGATCCCCAAAAGTCACCCCAGCTGACCCACAGCCCAAAATCCACAGCTGGGCACTTTACAAAAAACATATCATTTTTCAATGTGAAAATGTGATGTGTCCATATTGCATTTTGGGGCGTTTTCTGTCATGGACGCTAGGCCTATCCGCACAAGTGAGGTGCCATTTTTATTGGGAGACTTGGGGGAACACATAATAGAAGAAACGTGTTATTGCCAATTGTTTTTCTCTACATTTTTGCCTTCCAAATTAAAGGCAGTGTGTAAGAAAGAAGTCATTTGGAGATATGCCCTGTAATTCAGATGCTAGTATTGGGACCCCCAAATTCAGAGATGTGCAAATACCCCACTGTTTCTAAACTCCTTATCTTGTGCCCATTTTGCAAATATAAAGGTTTCCTTGATACCTATTTTTGATTCTTTAAAATTTACTAAATGAATTGCTGTACACCCAGTATACAAAACCCATTGCAAGGTGCAGCTCATTTTTTGGCTCTGATTACCTAGGGTTTTTGATGAACCTACAAGCCCTATATATTCCACAACCAGAAGAGTCCATCAGACGTAACAGTACATTGCTTTAAAAAATCTGCCATAGCTGGAAAAAGTTACAGAAGAAAATATCAACAGAATGGCTGCTTTTTAAACTCAATTTCAATATTCTTTTTATTTCAGCTGTTATTTTCTGTAGGAAAACCTTGAAGGATCTACAGAAATGACTCCTTGCTGAATTTAGAAGTTTGTCTGCCTATTCCTGAGAGCTGGGAAGATGGTCATTTTAGCACCACAAACCTTTGTTGATGCCATTTGCAGAGAAAAAAAAACAGATGCTTTCTTCTGCAGTACTTTTTTCCCATAAAAAACACACACACACATTTTAGCTAGAGGACTAATTTTTTTGGTCTCCTCCAGGGGAACCCACAAACTCCTGGTACCTTTACAATCCTGAGACAGTTGGAAACAAAGGATGTAAATTTGGCGTGGATAGCTTATGTGCACAAAACGTTATGGGGCCTATACGTGAACTAGCCCAAATAGCCAAAATAGGGCTCAGCATGTGGTGGTGGAGGGGTAAAGGCCCAGCAGCTAAGAGGCTAAACAAAGTTTCTCTTTTTTTCTCAAAACAAAGTCCAGTTCAATTCAAATGATCAGGACTTTCAAATTCAAATTGTTCAAGGGAAGTGCAATATGAGTCTAAAGACCAGATGCACAAAGCATGTTTCTATGTACCAAAGCAGCATGTGACTCAGTAATTTGTTTACCGAAACGCATTTTGCTTTTGTTATTTGGTATTAGGATAGGGCATGTTTAAGGCGTACCTTCCTAATATCGAAATGACCATTGTCTACTCTGAAAAACTGAAAAGAAAACTTTCATTTTTTTGTTTAAAATACAGCCTGATTTCCTGTAAGGAAATTGGCTGCATTAAAAAAACTGCTTTATTGAAAAGCAGTCACAGACATGGTGGTCTACTGTCCCCAGCAGACAACCATCCCTGTGTATGCAGCCATTCCAAATGGGGTAGCAAATTGTGATCTACTTCATAAATATTGATGAAGTAGATCTTTGCGACCTCAGCGGGAATCGCTAAATGTGTCTGAGACACATTTGTACATTTCATTTTGCAAGTCTCTAATTGTGACTTGCAAAAAGTCACAATTAGAGACTCGCAAAATGAAATGGACATACATCTAGCACTTAGTTCAGGTTCATGGAGGCTCAAGTGGGTCTGCAGTGTTATCTCCAAACCCCCAACTGCTCTTTCTCCATCATTTGCATCAAAGTATGTGCATTCAGGTGAAGAGTACCTCTGGCAGGAAAATCTAGTTATTTTAGATCTCTTCTGTGCCAATCCTACATTTTCCCTTTCACTAAAATCAGATTTCTTGTTGTCCTCTGGAATTGTTTGAGGCATACACTACTTAGGTAGATTCAGGCCCATATTTATACTTTTTTAGCACCTCATTTGCACCACTTTTTGATGCAAAAGCAGCACAAACTTATAAAATACAATTGTGATGAAAAAAGTGGCGTAACTGCGGCGATAAAAAAAGTATAAATATGGGGCTCAGTTTCGTCAATTTGTGCCTTTTGGGCAAATGGTCTCCAGCTTCCCCTCACTTTCTCGAACCATTATGTGCTTCATCAGGGTCTGAACCTGAACATAACTAATTTGCCATTGAAGCATGAAACTCTTTCTTCTCAGCTTCAATTTCAATGGGGGTCTCTCCAGTCCCCCAACAAAGTGAGTATGTACTGTTTCAGGCTTTCTTTGATTACCGAAAACTTGACTAACCAGCTCCTGTTGTCTCTCTGTCACCACTTTTACTTCTAAGACAGGTGCTGTCACATCAAGGGGAAACTCAACTTTGTGAGTATTGGAAACATCTGTCCATTTAGGGAGTCATCCACAGTTAACAGCTGCCATTGTCACGAAGATGGCTTAATATGGCCCATCACAAAGAGGCTTCAAACACGTCATCTTTATGTGTTTCTTCACCAAAACACAGAACATACCACTTCAGCTAGCCCTTTACAGGAATTAAGGATCATATAATCTCTAATGTTCACATGTGCATTCACAGTTATAGCTGGCAAGGTCATAGCTCTGCCCATGATTATCTCATGAGGAGGTACACTACAAAGACTCATAAACACAAAGGGCAAAGCATAAGGCCATTTAAAAGATGTCAAAGCACACACTTTTGTCAATCTGGATTTCAGTGTACTATTGACCTTTTCGACAAGACCTGCAACCTCAGATCTATAGCTGCAATCTAGTCTGTGTTCCACTTGCAATGCTGTGCACAACAATCTCAGGACCTCATTATTAAAATGAGTCTCTCAGTCTGACTCTAGAGAGTTCGGGAAGCCAAACCTAGGAATGAGTTCTCTCAGCAACAATTTAGCTACAGTGAGACTGTCATTTCTTCTGTTTGGGTAAGCTTCACCCAATGCAAGAAGATGCTCATAACTCATGCCATATCTTAGCCGGTTGCACACAGGCATTTCAATAAAGTCCAGCTGCATCCTACTAAAGGGACCTCCTTATTTCCCTATGGACTTAGTGTTACTGCAGTTCTCTTTCCAACACTGTTCTGCTGGCACATAGCACATCTGTGACACAACGCTTCAGACATTATTCTTAACTTGTGATTAAACCTCATTTGTCTAAACAATCACACCATGACATCTGTGCCAACACGAGCCGGGCCATAGAAATGCTTAACCATTGTAGGCAACAGAATATTTGGCACAACAGATCTTCCATCCATTGAATCCCAAATGTCGTCCTCTATCTTGACACGACATTCTCTGAACCAACCCTGCTGTTCTTCCTCTGACACCTCTTCCTGAAGTCTCTTTACCTCTTCCTATGTCTCAGCAGTTGTTAAGAAAAGGTTGTAATTGGTCTCATCCATTCCCTCGTTTGTGTGTTCTCCATTTAATGTACAGACATTGCTGGCACAGTACTTTGCGACCTTGTCAGTATATCTTTTGCCCAAAGTTACATGATCATCGCCACTACGGTGTGCAGGACACTTGATCACTGCAACTTTAACAAGCATCTTTAATGCTTTGAGAAGATTTTTGTTCACCATTCTGGATAGGTGACCTAGAAGAGGTCATAAACCCCCTCTAGGACCATAACTGTCCGAAGTCATGCACAACACCAAAGTCGTACTGACTATCAGTGAAAATCGTCACCTTCCGCTGGTCTGAAACACAGCAGGCTCTAGTAAGAGCAATCAATTCTGCCACTTGTGCAGAAAACATTCCTTAAAGCAGGAAGCTTCAACAGCTACCAAAATTGTGTACTCTGCATGGGCAGTTCTCAAACATCCTCCATTGACTCGTAAACACAAGCCATCCAAGTATAGCACAAAATGAGACTCAGATAGTGGCTTCTCTTGTATCTCTGGTCTTGGATTGGTGCATAGTTCACTGACATAGCAACAGTCATGCTCCATTTCACAATCATAATTTTTATTGTCTGGCATAGTCAACAAAGTAGCAGGACTTCGAGCAGCACAGCGCTTGACAATAACATTTTCAGCCATATGTATGGTTTGTTCATACTTAGTAAGGTGGCTACTTGTCAAGTGCTAGGTTCTAGTCATTGTTAACAACAACTCAAGAGGATGAGTAACATAAACAGTTAGTGGGTAACCCATAAGTATGTTTTCACATCTCTCTATGCTGACAATAACAGCTGCTACTGATTTAAAGCAACAAGGCAGTGTGGATGCAACAGGATCTAGAGTAGCTGAGAAGTAGACCGCAGGACTTCTGGCGTTTCCATGTAACTTGTAAGCACTGAGAGAGCACAGCCCTCCCTCTTTCTGCAGAAAAATGTAAATGACTTATTGTAATCAGGCATTCCCAGTGCTAGGGCACGACAGAGACTCTCTCAACGGGAGGAAGGCAATCAAGCAATTGTTATTCCAAGGAACCGGATCAGACACATCCTGTGTCATTCTTTGTAGAGGCTTAGCCACTAGTAAAAAGTAGCATATCCACTGGGAACAGCAGCCAACGACTCTGAAAAATGTCCTGATTTCTCTCAGGGTACTTGGAGAATTCATTTTTAGAATTGCAGAAATCCTCTCTTCTGACACTTTCATTGCTCCTTTCTCAATGTGATATCCAAGACTTTGGACCACTTTTTGGCACTATTGCAACTTGCTTGGGAGCACTTTATGTCCATATTCATTCAGGTAGGTCAACAATGCAATAGTAACTTGTTTAAAAGTTTTTGTGTATTCAACACCACCAGAAGGTTGTCTAAATATCGGACTAAACTGATTCGCAAGGCATGACCAGGGACTCCAGATTCTTCTTGAGAGTACTGTTGTAAATGAGGGACTCTCAGTATACCATTGTGGGACTCAGTATCATAGCAAATAATGATTGGCAAACCAAAATGCAAAGATGAACTGAGTGTCCTCATGCAGCTGTATGGAAAGGAAAGTCTGGCACAAATAAATAACAGTGAACCACTTGTCCTGACATAGAATCTAAAATAAAATCACAGCTAGATTTGGTACCACGGGACAGCAGGAAACAACAATGTTGTTCTCTTTCCTCAAATATTGAACATTATGAGATTTATCACTACACTTCCATAAGCCCATAATGGATGAATTGCATGGAAGCCCCATAATCTCTTTCAGAATACCTTGTTAGGTCACAGATTCAATTACCAGGGTAATTCCAGCAATTATCCCAGTTGTGAAACGATATTGGGGTGTTCTCAGATATTCTTAATTTGGCTTCCATGTGATGTGAACAGGTTCAACACCTTTGATCAAACCAATGACATTCCCTGAAAAATACCAAACCTCAGACCTGTCTGCATCTTTAAGGTCTGGCGGTAATTCATCAGTGGTCATCATGGTAAACAATGCAACGTAAAAACTATGATTTTCCAATTTGAAGGTGACTCTTCAAGAGTCTGCATTTCTACATCTTTCGGTGTACAATAAATGACACAGTTGAGCTAGTAAAGGAGGTCTCTTCCCTAGAGACTCACTAGACTAGAATTGCATACCACAAATCGGTGATTCTACATAAAATACCCTATTTTCACAGGCACTTCTCATTTCTGGGGTTGTCATTTGTTTATTTGCAACTCCTATACTTGGATCATTTTCCCAAGAGGGGTATGTTTGGGATGTCTACCGTTCTCTGAGTAGAACGGGTAGCACCAGTGTCAACCAAGAGTGACACAGTGTGGTCATTCACTTCACCATCTACAAACGGACAACTCTGGTCTACCTCCAAGACTGGGTCAACTATGCAATCTTCCTTCCCTCTCAGGCACCATCAGGCTGACTGATCGGAGCCATAGGACCTCATTATGAACACGGCGGTCCATACTGCGCCGCTGCCGGTGGCAGTAAAAACCGCCAGCAGAGGAGCGGTCCGGACCGCAAAATAATGAACCATATGAAACACAGGCATCCACAAAAACACCCACCGCCAGTAGAGGAGTGCTGACGATGACGACAGAGTCTGCCCACAGGCTGACAGAAAGGCCCAACCCTCCATCAAATAATTAACCACCAGTCCGCTGCCAGTTCTGGGGCAGGAACCACTGCCACGCAAAGCCAGGTGGAAATGAACCAAATCCAATGAAACACTCACCAGAGGCCCTCACAATGCACTGAAGCAGACATGGATAGAGAGCTGCAGATCATGACAGCCTTGCTCCTTGCCATATACCTCCACGACCGAGACCGCTGATGGAGACGACGAGGGTAGGTACTGCAACCTACGAAACAAGGGTGGAAAGGGCACAGTTACATACCCACCCACTCCACCCTCCCAGCAACGCCCCCCAACCCTTCACAGCAGCACAAGTCATACACCCCACAGCAAGAGGTACTTACCTGGCACAAGGCAAATCCAACTTGACCATAGTACATACAAATGCCCCACACCCATAAACAATGAAACTAAAGACCAGGGTTCAACAGTGTGCCGCCAAAACACAGGCCACACAGAAATATTTTATTAAAGCTCACAGATCAAACTACTTCAAACAGGGCCAATGACCAGTCCGTACCACTACAAGTGCCATGGGCAACAACAGACCCAACCTGACTCCCAAAAGTGCATGGTACTCCACCTAATGGGGCAACAAAGGGGCATCCAGGCATCTCACGGAACGGGGGCAAGGGGTGGTGGGGATGGGGATTTGCGATGGGGGTGGGCCTTGGACTTTTGTTTGAAAGGTGGAAGGGGTGTGGGCTTGTCCTTTGAAGGTGGGGGGTGCTTTGAGCGGGTGCAGCCAGATAGACTAGGCTCTGCCTGAGCCTTTTTTTTCTCTGGGGAAGGGGCACAGGAATGTGAAGGGCGGACAGGGGTGGGCTGTGAAGTGGAAGGAGTGGAAAGGGCAAGGAGGTGAGCACGCTTAGGGACAATACCGGGTGGCCCAGTGGGTTGGAAGAGGTCAGCACGGGAAAGGAAAAGTTTTTGTGGAGCTATTGGGGTGGTCCTGGATGAGGGCGTTGGAGTGGAGGCAGTGGCAGTAGATGTTTGTGGTGTAAGGGTGTGTGTAGTGGGTGCAGGTGACTGGACAGTATGGTGGGGTCTGGTGGATGTGTGATGGATGGGTGTCTTGGTGCGTTTGTGTGTTTTTGGAGGGGGGTGGACACAGTGGGAGAAGACAGGCAGCTACTGTGGATGTATGTTGTGTGGGTGTCTGCAAGTCTGGTGAGTGTGCCGCATGTGTCAACTACAGTAGTTTTGGTGAGTTCAGGTGTGGTGTATGGGGTGCATGTATGGATGTCTGCTATTGTGGTGAGTGCAGTAAGAGGAGCAGCAACAGTGACTAAAGGTGCAGTGCATGACGGTGTGGATGTAGAGGGGACACACATGGAGGAAGAAGAGGTGGGCACACTGGTGGAAATGGATGTTGTTGTGTGCGCATGTGTCTGTTGGCTGTGTGAATGCTTGTGGTGGGAGGTGTGGTTCTTGTGTTTAGAAGTGTGCTTCTTGTGTGTTGATGTGCTGAACTGCGTGTCTGAAGGTGTGCTTTGGACGGGCAAAAGGAGTGGGGTGCTGGAAGGGGTAGAAGAGGTTGGAGGGGGGACGGAATGGCCAGGGAAACTGGCTGCTGTCCAAGAGGAGGCCAGAGCCTGAAAAGATCTCTGTAGGGCAGACTTGGCACCGTGAATGCCATCCAGATAGGCATTTGTCTTCTGTACTTCTGATGCTAGCCCCTGGATGGCATTGACAATGGTTGTCTGCCCTACAGAGATGGTTCTCACGAGGTCAATGCCCGCCTCTGTGAGGGCACCATGGCTGACTGGGGCAAGGGAGGAGGTGCCTGGGGCAAAGGAGATGCCCACCTTGTTGGGTGAGCGGGCACAGGCAACTCGGTGGGGAACAGAAGGGAGGGCGGCGATGGAATGGGGGGGTGGCAGAAGATGCCACTGTAGTGGTGTGGCCACTAGGGTCTGCCACCACCGGTAGCCCCCATCGGAGGAGGTCTCAGAGTCACTACCTCCAGTGGTAGTTGCCTCCCCCCTGGAACTTCCCTCACCCTCCCACCCACTGGTCCCCTTGGCGTCGGACGTTTCTGCCTCTGAGGATCCATGGGCTGCTGCTTCCCTACTTGCTGGTGGCTTAGCTCCCTCATCAGATGTTGCTGCTGTACCAAACAAACACAAGAGAACAGGGATGGGGAGACAAAACAGGAGAGACACTTGTAAATTGCTGAATGGAGATACATAGTGGCCAGACATACACCCACCCAGGAGACACACCCAACAGGCAGCACTGTTCACTATGACCATGGCCATGCACCTGACTACTGACCAGAAAACTGCTCTACACCCATCCCCTGGACTACCTAAGGAGGCGACATGTGGGAGACCTAACAAAGACACCCCTACACCCTTTGGGACCATAATGTACATGGACACCAGTCAGAGTCCCTGCCTCTAAGCAGCATGAACCCTAATGCACACACAGATATCCCCTCAGACTGAAGTTGATGACATGAGTACTTACCCCCTTGTGACTGCTGTGCAGCCTTCAAGCGCCCATCCAGGTCTGGGTACTCCACCACCAGGATACGTCGCATGAGGGGGGTCAGTGCCCGACGGCACCCCTTCCACGTTGGGAGGATTTCCCCAGCTGGGTTTCACAGATCTTACATGCCCAGCACCGCCGGTCTTCCCACCCTCTTTCTGCAATTGGTCCTCCACCAGTTGTGGACCCTCAGGGTCCGCACCTCCTTGGCAATGGCATGCCAAAGTGCTCTCTTCTGGTGGGTGCTGACCTAAAAGGGTGACATAGATATGGAACACAGAGGTCAGCCACTTGCAAGATAGGTACAGATGGCTATTTGTCCACTGTGGAACGGACAGTACTCTCAGACTTACAGGCAATACACACGCAGCATGACCTGCACCACGGCCCATGCAGGCTCAGAGGTGCACACATATGTCCATTCAACACCATCCATTACACCCATTTGCGTAGAGGGGCAGGACCCTGTCCACTAGCCTCTCCAGTTCCTCTTGGGTGAAGGCCGGGGCCCTTTTCCCTGCAACACGAACCACATCCATGACCGCAGGCAGGCCACGGCAGTACACACAGTGGAGTACCTGTCCGCACAAGATCAGGGAGTCAAGTGAATAATAGATGACAAAATTGTGTACGTACCACGGCGGTGTGCACCGTCACCGCCGGCGGCGATCATGATACACCAGGATACCCCATTGGCATCCATGTTAACCACTGATGGTGCGAACGGCATTAAACACCGCCTTATGCTGTGACGTCAGCCGCTGGAGGTATGAGGTCACTTCCACAACAAAAGACTTAGATTACAGTGGACAGACATTTTGGCAGTAACTACATATCTCAAAATAAAAATGCGCATGATGCAGGCTCTACTAGCCACATGAAGCACCTATGAATGTAACCATTCAATAATATACCACACATGAAAAACACTGTTCCCTCATTGAGGTGTAGATGTAGATCTGTCAAGAAGCAGTTAATGTTGAGTCACTACAATGAAATATGCAGTGCACATTTCATGACAATGTGTGCCTATGTATGTGTGTTCATCACACCTATTTGATGCCCCTCATAGGTACCGACCCTTGTGGCAAGGAAGGGCATCATCGGTGTACAGACCACTTGTGGATATGAGGACCATGGTGGAGCATCAAATCATAATCAATTACAGACTCACGCGTGCAACAATTCAGGAACTTTGTGCTTTACTGGATCCTGCACTAACACTGGGAAATAGTAATCAGCATGACATCCCTACTGAAGTGCAAGTGCTCTCCGCACTCCATTTCCTGGCCAAGGGCTCATTTCAAGTGACAGTAAGCATGGGTGCTGAATTTTCACAGCCAATGTTCAGCATGGTACTAGATTTCTAAATGCATTTGTACGACACCTGCAGTCCTATGTGAGGTTTCCCCAAAGTACTGACCTCCCTGCCATCAAGTCAGAATTCTATGTCTTTGCCAACATACCCCATGTGATAGGTGCCATTGATGGCAACCACATCAAGATCATCCCCCCAAGGGTGAGTGAACAGGTGTACAGAAACAGAAAGAACTTTCACTCCATGAACATCCAATTGGTATGTACTGCAGACCAGTACATCTCACATGTGAATGCCATGTCCCCAGGTTCAGTCCATGATTCCTTTGTGTTGAGGAACAGTAGTGTGCCACAGAGGATGATACAACTCCAAGAGGACGGAGGGTGGATCATAGGTAAGTGTGTCTGTCACTAACTGACACATAGCAGACAGCCAGGCTGTCTGACTAAGGGGCTTAACAATGACTACTCTGTATTGCACCTTTTTCTAGGTGATTCTGGCTATCCAAACTTGCGCTGGCTCCTGACACCAGTGAGGAATCCAAGGACAGATACAGAGAGGAATTACAATGAGGATGTACTAGGAGGGTGATAGAGCGCACAATAGGTCACCTGAAGGCTAGATTTCGTTGTCTACATATGTCTGGGGGTTCCCTGACCTATGGGCCTGAAAAGGTAAGAAGAATAGAGGTGGCCTGCTGCATGCTTCACAACGCGGCAGTGAGACATTCTATCACCCTCTTAGAGGTGGAGGGTGCGGTATGTCCTGACCAGTTTCCTCAGAGAGGGAAGGAGAGTGATAGTGATGATGCGGAAGGGGAAGATGTCAATTCCAGGACCCAACTGATACAACTCTACTTCCAGTAACTGTGTGGGACTAAGGGCTGACGCTGGGGTTTGTGACACATACTGTCAGTGTGCTCAGTCATATAGGGGAGGGTTGATAAGGATATGTGAAACATGGTCCAGGTCTGCATGGTACAGATTGATATTTTCTGCATTTACTTAGGCCACACATTTGGGCACACAGGACTCCCTTCATGCAAAGATTTGACAATAAAGTGGTTATCAGCCAGTTGCATCCATTCTTCACGTTGTTCACATTTTAACACAGGGGACAGTGTTACAGGTGTGATATGTGTTTTATTGGTTGCAGGGAGTGAATAGTGCTATTTACATTAATGGCAAGTCGTAGGGGGTGGGTGTCCTCAAAGCCAACATGCTGGCAACCTTGTGGGTAGTATTGATGGGTCCATCTTTTCTAACATTGGTTCATGTTGCCTCTTAACAATGTGTGGTGGCTGAATGAGTGGGATGGTTGCTGTGCAGAGTGTTGCAGAGTTACTTCTTGAAGGGGACCTTGTTCTTTGCTGGGGTTCCAGTGCCATATCTTGGCCTGAGGGGCCATTTGGGCACCTGCTGTTGGTCTTGAGGGGATGACCTGTCCTGTGTGGGTCTCAGGCTGGGTTTGTACCAGCTGCAGCAGTGCTCCTGCTATGGTGGCCATTGTGGCATTGTGCTCCAGGGTGGACACTATCTGTGCCAACCTGTCATGGGTATGCTGGTAGGCCCCCAATACCTCTGATATCACATCCTGGGCTGCTGCATCCATCCTGTGGCCTCCCCTCTGGCCCAATCACACCCTTGCACTTGCACTTGCCCTAGCCCCCTGTGCCTGTGTCCCCTGCATAGGTCTGGCAGTACCACTCGTACTGGGGCCCTCACCTCTTGCATATTTGTGAGTGGGAGACTGTGGCCTCTGGACCTATGTTTCACCAGTCTGTGGCCTGGATACACTGGTTTGGGCTTGCCCTGGGCTGCTGGTCTTGACTGGGTGGTGGGGTGACAATGGTTTCCAGGGTAGGGTTGCTGCATGGTGACAGTCCAGGACTGTGTGAGGGGCCTGCCTGCTCATCAGTGTCCAGGGATCCTTCACCAGTGTCCTGTGAGGTGCCTCTGTCTCCCTGGGGGGCACTGGCACTCCTTGTCCCATCTGTTAGGGTGGCATGGGTGGTGGTGCCTGTTGGGGGACATAGACATGTCTGTTACAGCTGCATGAATGTTTTAGGTGAACAGGACGGGGCTATTTTGTGCTGGGGTTACTTTCAGTGGCCTTACAGGGTGCCTTTGTGAGTTTGAAACTGTGTTTTGCTTTGACTGTGGGGTTGCATTGTGGTGGGGGTGTCGTTCCATTGTGGGTACTTGTAGGGGTAGGTGGCTATGCACAGGGGGAGGGATGTGGGCCTGTAAGTGGGTTTGTGGTCATGCGGGGGTGGATTTAGTGGCTGTTGCCTGGGTGGGGTGTTGGTCCTGGTGGGGTGTGGGTGGGGTGGGGTGGTGTATGCATTACGGGTATGGTGTATATGGGGTATATGTTGATGACTTACCTGAGTCCATTCCTCCAGTGAGTCCAGTGAGTCCCTCAGGGTGCAGGATGGCCAGTACCTTTTCCTCCCAGTCTGTGTATTCTGGTGGTGTTGATGGCGATCCTCCCCCAGTCTTCTGGACTGCAATGTGGTGCCTTGATGCCGTGCCCCTGACCTTCCCCCGCAGGTCGTTCTATCTCTTCTGGATGTCGTCCCTGGTGCGTGGATGGTGTCCCACTGCATTGACCCTGTTCACAATGGTCTGCCATGGCTCCATCTTCCTTGCGATGGGTGTGTGCTGCACCTTGGCCCGACAATTTGTGGCCCCACCTTCAGGATCTTGTCCACCATGGTCCTTAACTCCCTTTCTGTGAAGCGTGGATGTTTGGGGGGTGACATGGTGAGTGTGGGGAATGGTGTCAGGGCTGGGAACGTGGTGAGGGTGCTCTTCTGTGGGCCGGTGTGGATTTCGTGTATGGTGGCATTCGGTGTCTGCCTCTGGTGCTCTCCGTCTTCTTGGCCTGGTTTCATTGCAAAGGATTGTGGGGTATGTCTAGGGGTGTTTTATAGGGTTATGGATGTGGGTCAGGTGTGTGGGTTGCACGCGTATCCAATGTGTGCACTTCTTGCTGTTCAGTCCACTTGCCGCCCGTGACGTCAGAACCGCCAATGTTCGTCCGGCCTCCACTGTCCGCCAAGGTGATTTGTGCATCATTATTTGGAGGGCGGGATGTGGGTGTGCTCAGCGTTGGCGGGGTGGGGAGGTCCGGGATTCCCACCTACAGGTTCATGGTGGGGAGTGGTTGCCTGGTGATTTTTGGCAGGGGTGGGGTTTTCGTTCATATATGGCAGGTTTCCATTCACCGTCAATGGCGGACTTCTGTTCACTGCCGCCACGGCGGTCGGCGGTGTATCCCGCTGTGTTCATAATGACCGCCATAGTTTTCAGTGGTCTCAAACACAGGATACTGTTGGAAGGGATTGTTATATTGAAATACATTCAAATTCATGTTTGAACTTTATTAGAAATCAATCTAGGGCCGTTCGCATTTCACAGTGGCATCGGGTGTTATGGAACCTGCAACATTGGAGCTTGGGGTACATCAAAATCCTGCCCTCTATGTCTCTGTTAATTTTGCATTTGTACTAGGTTGTTACTCTGGGGCTGTACACATCCTAAATTATGGAGTTGATTAGCTGGGTTAAAACAACATTCCCTCTTCTAATTCCACAACTTGTTGCAATAATGACAAGCGTTTATCTTCTTCAAACTACCCACATTTATCTCTATACTGGAATCAATTGGCACACCTTGACCTCTACCCTGCATCACAGTTGTTCCCTGCTTTTATACTCTTTCGTGGTACCAACATTCCCTACAAAAGGCTGGCTCTGTCTATTTCTTTGATCAGCCTTCATCTGAGCAACCATTAAATACTCCTTCAGTTTCTTCTGTTTCATCTCTATTTCATCACTGCAGCACTTTGCATATCACAAAATGTCATCAACTGATTCATTCTGCCAACAATTCAAATGCTGCTGAATCATCTTGCTTATTTCAAGTCTCAATCATGTCACAAACAGTGACAAAATGCCCTATATCCTTTGGTTTAAACATCTCCATTGCACTATACTGCTTGAACACCTGCAACAACCTCTCATACTAAGCATGAACTGAGTCTTTCGGTTCCTGAGTCGTCCTGTCAATTTTCACCCAATCAATAATTTTGGGAGACACCTTTGACTTTCAAAATGTAATCATCTGTTGATCCTTTTTCTTCATTAATAGCAAAGGGTATTTTGTCTTTTGGCTCCTCATGGATTATTTTTCAGGCCATTGAATGGCTAGTTTACACTCAGCCCACAAGTGGCGAAGAACCACAATATTAAACAGAGTATCCAAATTGACCCAAAATACTTGTGAAACTCCCCAAATTGTTCAACCTGCTTGTACCACTCTATTGACTTTTACCTCAGCTTTGAGAGGAGATAGGGATTGATGCAAGATCACTTCTGTCTGAATGTTCAGAAATAGCTCTTTAGTTTGTAATTTCAACCCTGAGGTTCTCATACAGACTATGGGGGTCATTCTGACGCTGGCGGTCAGTGTTAAAGCGGCGGCCAACCCGCCAACAGGCTGGCGGTCCAAAAAATGGAATTCTGACCCTGGCGGGAACCGCCAACACAGGCCGCCGCTTTAACACTCCGACCGCCACGGCAGCACAAACAAACAGCGCGGCGGTCACCGCCAACAGCCAGGCGGCAGACAATGTACCGCCCACCCTATCACGACTCACCAATCCGCCACCTTTTCCGGGGCGGGAGCCCCGCCGATAAAAACACGGCGGAAACAGACATTTCCAATGGAAAACGCTCACCTCGACACACACCACGCGGAATCGGGACAGCATGGAACCAGAACTCCACATCCTCCCAGCCATTGCCTTCCTGCTCTTCTTCCAGGATCACGAACGTCGCCGCAGACGACAACGGTGAGTACTGCACCTACGACACAGGGGAGGGGGGAGGAGGAAAGGTTACGGGCACACACATACGCCACACACCCAGCCCCACCCTCACCCCCACCGAAATACCTATACACCAATGCAGATTAAAAAGTCAGAGGGACACCCCCAAACAAAAACAAAAATGCAAAGACAAAAGGCAATGATTGTAAAAATAGAACTATATTATAGCAATAATTAAGTATAGCGAACTTAGCAATATATAAAGAATTATTACACATCTAGAACTATATATATACAAGTAGCAAAAGTCCGGCACAGTTTTGCAAAGTTCAAATGTCCGTGGGCCAATGTGCAGCAACACATGGGCAAAGCCCACACACGAGATCGAGTCCATTGGAGAGAACACTGCTGGGGCATCACAAAAATAAAATACTGGCTCCTCAGGGGGAAGGGAAGGGGGGGCACCTCAGCCACATGAGTCCACGATGCCAGATCCACGAAGGGCCTCCATGCCCACTGTGCCATCCTGGGGAGTGCAAAGCCACAGGTGGTCATTCTAACCCTGGCGGTAAAAACCGCCAGGGCGAATGACCGCGGTAGCACCGCCAACAGGCTGGCGGTGCACCGCTGGGCATTCTGACCGCGGCGGTTCAGCCGCGGCCAGAAACGGAAAGTCGGCGGTGTACCGCCGACTTTCCGCTGCCCTTGAGAATCCTCCATGGCGGCGGAGCGCGCTCCGCCGCCATGGGGATTCTGACACCCCCTACTGCCATCCTGTTCCTGGCGGGTCTCCCGCCAGGAACAGGATGGCGGTAGGGGATGCCGCGGGGCCCCTAGAGGGCCCCACAAAGTATTTCAGTGTCTGCTATGCAGACACTGAAATACGCGACGGGTGCCACTGCACCCGTCGCACCTTCCCACTACGCGGGCTCAATTCTGAGCCGGCGTCCTCGTGGGAAGGTTGATTTGCCCTGGGCTTGACAGGAGGGCCCAGCGGAGTGGTGCTTGAGATGAGGGCCCAGCGGAGCGGTGCTTGACAGGAGGGCCCTGTTCAGCGGTGCCTGTCTTGGCGGGGCCCTGTTCAGCGGTGCTTCTCACGGCGGGCCTTGTTCAGCGGTGCTCCTCACGGCGGGGCCCTGTTCAGCGGTGCTTCTCACGGCGGGACCCTGTTCAGCGGTGCTTTTCACGGCGGGGCCCTGTTCAGCGGTGCTTCTCACGGCGGGGCCCTGTTCAGCGGTGCTTCTCACGGCGGGCCCCTGTTCAGCGGTGCTTTTCACGGCGGGGCCCTGTTCAGCGGTGCTTCTCACGACGGGCCCTGTTCAGCGGTGCTCCTCACGGCGGGGCCCTGTTCAGCGGTGCTTCTCACAACAGTGCTCCTCACGGCGGGCCCTGTTCAGCGGTGCTCCTCACGGCGGGGCCCTGTTCAGCGGTGCTTCTCACGGCTGGGCCCTGTTCAGCGGTGCTTCTCACGGCGGGGCCCTGTTCAGCGGTGCTTCTCACGGCGGGGCCCTGTTCAGCGGTGCTCCTCACGGCGGGGCCCTGTTCAGCGGTGCCTGTCTTGTGTTTCGAGTGAACCACACCTGGCCAATACTTCCCGCTAAGTCAGCATCGGACCTTTCCGTTGCGGGGCCCTCCTGTGATGGAGTCCTGGGGCCCTGGGTCTCCTCCGATACCCCCGGAGTGGGGCTGGTGGGGCCCTCATGGCCAGGTCGGCTGCTCCCTGCCTTTTGCGCTTTGCTGCCCTTGCCCTCCTTGGCAGACTCTCCGTGGCCCTTGGCTCCCTTACCCGATGTGGCAGGTGACGGTGCAAGCCTACCCTCCTTGGGGGCAGGCGTATCAGGCCTGTCGCGCCTGCCCTTCAGTTTTTTGCTCCTCTTCCCAGGGGGGAGCTGGCTGTGCCTTTGCTGCTGGCCGATGTCCCTGCCCAAGGAAAGGGCGGACTCCAAAAACCAGGCACAACGTTCTTGGGAGTTGCTGGGCTGGTGGTGGCTGAGGTGTTTTTGGAACTCTTACGAGATGGAGGGGGTGGGTCAGGTGAGGAAAAGAGGTCCACTTTAGAGAGGAATAGTTTTTTAGGAGCAATGGGAAGGGTAGCTGGAGTGGGTATGGGAGTGGAGGAAGAGGATGTGGTTGTAGGAGAGTCAAGTCGGGTGTCTTTGGGTGCAGGTGCTTGGGCTGGAGGCTGACGTGAGGTGGATGGCTGTTGGTTGGGTGCCTGCCTGCGTTTGTGTGGGTTGGAAGCGGGGGTGACAGACACACTGGGAGAGGACACAGGGGACATGTACATGGCAGTGGGGGTGGTGACTGCACGTGTGCGGACTGGTCTGGAGGGTGTGCTGGTGATGGGTGTACTGGCTGATGGTGGTGTGCATGCAGGTGTGAGTGTAGACGTCACAGGGAGGGAGGAGGGAGACGAGGAGGTGGGGGACACAGAGGAGGTAGTGGCTGTTGGCATGTCTGCATCTGTATGTTGCTTGTGTGAATGCTTGTGTGTTCTGTGGTGCTTATGTCTGGATGAGCTTCCCTTGGGTGTTGAGGTGTGTGCAGGCTGGTCTGTAGGTGTGGATGGGATAGGCAGAGGAACAGGGGAGTGGGACTGGGTGGAGGGAGTTCGAAGAGGGAGGCTGGAGACAGGGACAATCGCTGCCGTCAGTGCTGAGGCCAGAGCGTTGAACGATCGCTGATGGGCAGCCTGACCCGAATGAAGGCCCTCCAGGTATGCATTGCTTTGATGCACCTCCCTCTCCACACCCTGGATGGCATTCAAAAGGGTAGACTGCCCAACAATGATGGTCCTCAGGAGGTCAATGACCTCCTCACTGAGGGCAGCAGGGGTGACTGGGGCAGGGCCTGAGGTGCCTGGGGCGAAGGAGATGCCCACCTTCCTGGGTGAGCGGGCACGGGGCAAACGCTGAGGGGCTGCTGGGAGGGAGGAGCTGGTGCGCTGGGTGGCGGCTGTACCTGTAGTATCGGTGGGCACGGATGTTGCCGCCACCGCAAGGGACCTCCCATCCGAGGACGTGTCGGTGTCACTGACGTCTGCACGGGTCCCCGTGGTGGAGCCCCCCTCGCCCTCCGTCTCACTGGTCATGTCGGAGTCCGTTGCATGGCCCTCCGGGGCCATGTGAGATGCAGCTCCCTCTTGCGACGATGTCACTTCTCCTCCGCCTGATGATGCTAATGCACACATTCACAGAAAAACAAAGAAAATGGGGGGGGGTGGAGAAATAAAGACAAGTTGAGTGCATGCATTGGGGACACCGTTGGCGGAGAGGACAGACACAGAAGCCCCCTGCACTACGCTGCGCACTTGGGGTACACTACTCATTCACTGGGACATGCCCTACAAGCCTATGGGCGACAACTGCCCACACAGAATACTCAGGTCCATGAATAGCGTTACTAGGCACCCTACAGAGGTGGGGGGCGGGGGCACAGGACCATACCTCACGGAGGGGCCTAGCCTACAGAAATCGCCCTGGCCTAGGGATACCCACAGCCCTCCTCCCCCACCCAGGCACCTCCACTGTGCGCAAATATAGCTGAATGTGCTGGTACTCACCCCCTTGTGTCTGCTGTGATGTCCTCAAGCGCCCATCTAAATCGGGGTAGGCCACCGCCAGGATCCGGGACATCAGGGGGGTCAAGGTACGACTGGCACCCCTCCTAGGTTGGGAGGCCATCCCCAGCAGAGCCTCGGCGGTCTTCCTGCTCCCGCAGCGGATGTCCTCCCACCTCTTGCGGCAGTGGGTGCCCCGTCTGTTGTGGACCCCCAGGGCCCGGACGTCCTTGGCAATGGCACGCCAAATATCGATCTTCTGATGGGCGCTGACCTATGTGACATGTACAGGGGGGGAAAAGAAACATCCTCACTTTTCTGCATGCTCGATGTGAGCGGCCCCCCCTACCCAAACTTGCCATGTGGCACATGCTCTCATCTGTCGTGCCATGCATTCGTAATTCGCTCCCCTCCCCTCCATCGTACATCCACCCCACTCATCACAGGCATTGCCCACTATGCATTGGCCCCCGTGTACTCACCTGTTGGTCTGGAGGATCGTAGAGTAGCGCATACTGGGGGAGGACCCCATCCACGAGCTTCTCCAACTCTTCGGAACTGAAGGCGGGGGCCCTTTCCCCAGTCGCAGCAGCCATTGTCACTTCCAGACCGAGGTCACAGCAGCACTTGCAGTATAGGTCCTCTCCTGTGGATGCTCAGGTCTCGTGTGATTAAGCAGAGAGAAAATGGCGGTCACGCCCGCGGCGGTGCGTACCGCGGCGGTGCGTACCGCGACCGCCGGCGCACATCGTCATTGGCTCCTGAAACCCATAGGGTTCAATGTTAACCAATGCTGCTTTGCGCCGCGGTCTTCGACCGCCTACCGCCACGGCGTGCCACGCCAGCGCAATGACCTCACTTCACATTGTCACACTTCACAGGTCAGGCAGCCGCCATTTCAAGGGCCCACATGGCTTAATTCCTACTGCGTCACACATGGCTAGGCCTTGCATCGACACTCATACAAGCCATTCAATCCAGAGAGATTCGTGTACTGTGCAGGCTGTGGGAACTTACCTGTGGGTTGATTGACTCTGTGCTCCATGTTGTCCTTCCTAGGCACCGTCCGCTGGGACTTGCGAGGAGACGGAGGAATGTTCCTGTGTACAGACTGCTGGTGGACCTGTCGACAATGGAAGAACGACATGTCATACTCACCTACAGACTCAACAGTGCCACTATACAGGAACTGTGTGCCCAGCTGGAGCCAGACCTGATGTCACCCATCCGCCAACCCACAGGGATTCCGCCTCTAGTGCAGGTGCTGTCAGTGCTCCATTTTTTGGCTAGTGGATCATTTCAAACTACAGTGGCCATTTCATCTGGGATGTCTCAGCCTATGTTTTCAAGGGTATTGTCCAGAGTGTTGTCTGCCCTGATGAAATACATGCGGAGCTACATCATTTTCCCTGAGGTGGGTGACTTGCCTACAGTGAATGGTGATTTCTATGCCCTTGGACACATTCCCAATATCATTGGTGCCATTGATGGTACCCCATGTGGCTTTGGTCCCCCCAAAAGACAATGAACAGGTGTACAGGAACCGAAAAAGTTATCATTCGATGAATGTCCAGGTGGTCTGTTTGGCTGACCAGTACATCTCCCATTTAAATGCCAAGTTCCCAGGGTCAGTGCATGACGCGTACGTCATGCGAAATAGCAGCATCCCTTATGTGATGGAACAGCTACAGAGACAGCGTGTGTGGCTAATTGGTGACTCTGGTTACCCCTACCTGCCTTGGCTATTGACCCCAGTGAGGAATCCCAGGACAAGGGCAGAGGAACGGTACAATGAGGCCCATGGGCGTACTAGGAGGGTGATCGAGCGGACCTTCGGCCTCCTGAAGGCCAGGTTTAGGTGCCTGCATATGACAGGTGGATCCCTAATGTACTCACCAAAGAAGGTGTGTCATATCATCGTGGCCTGCTGCATGCTTCACAACCTGGCTTTGTGACGCCAGGTGCCTTTCCTGCAGGAGGATGGTCCAGATGGTGGTGTTGTGGCCACTGTGGAGCCTGCGGAGAGTGAAGAGGAGGAAGACGAAGAGGACGACACAGACAACAGGGACAGAGTGATACTGCAGTATTTCCAGTAACACACAGGTAAGAATCTACTCCTGCATTTTATTATATCTGTAACAGTACTGGCTCTCTACTGTCTGACCTTTCACCCCAATGTCTTCGACCGCGGAGCGGTATTTTGGTGGGGGAACTTTGGCGGGCAGCCTCCGCCGCCCGCCGAAGTTAGAATCACCCCCACAGTCTCTCAAGTCTCACAAGTGGGTGGATTGCCCACTGTGCCATCCTGGGGGGTGCAAAGCCACAGTCCATCAGGTGGATTACAGAGTCCACTGGTCATGGAGGAGGCATGGTGGGCAGAGTGCCTCGTGAAGCCCTGCCCGACACAGAACCGGGCCTGCCAATGGGCCAGCGGTGCTTGACAGGAGGGCCCAGCGGAGCGGTGCTTGAGATGAGGGCCCAGCGGAGCGGTGCTTGAGATGAGGGCCCAGCGGAGCGGTGCTTGACAGAAGGGCCCAGCAGAGCGGTGCTTGACAGGAGGGCCCAGCGGAGCGGTGCTTGAGATGAGGGCCCAGCGGAGCAGTGCTTGACAGGAGGGCCTAGCGGAGCGGTGCTTGAGATGAGGGTCCAGCAGAGCGGTGCTTGAGATGAGGGCCCAGCGGAGCGGTGCTTGACAGGAGGGCCCAGCAGAGCGGTGCTTGAGATGAGGGCCCAGCGGAGCGGTGCTTGACAGGAGGGCCCTGTTCAGCGGTGCCTGTCTTGGCGGGGCCCTGTTCAGCGGTGCTTCTCACGGCGGGCCCTGTTCAGCGGTGCTCATCACGGCGGGGCCCTGTTCAGCGGTGCTTCTCACGGCGGGACCCTGTTCAGCGGTGCTTTTCACGGCGGGGCCCTGTTCAGCGGTGCTTCTCACGGCGGGGCCCTGTTTAGCGGTGCTTCTCACGGCGGGCCCCTGTTCAGCGGTGCTTTTCACGGCGGTGCCCTGTTCAGCGGTGCTTCTCACGACGGGCCCTGTTCAGCGGTGCTCCTCACGGCGGGGCCCTGTTCAGCGATGCTTCTCACAACAGTGCTCCTCACGGCGGGCCCTGTTCAGCGGTGCTCCTCACGGCGGGGCCCTGTTCAGCGGTGCTTCTCACGGCAGGGCCTTGTTCAGCGGTGCTTCTCACGGCGGGGCCCTGTTCAGCGGTGCTTCTCACGGCGGGGCCCTGTTCAGCGGTGCTCCTCACGGCGGGGCCCTGTTCAGCGGTGCCTGTCTTGTGTTTCGAGTGAACCACACCTGGCCAATACTTCCCGCTAAGTCAGCATCGGACCTTTCCGTTGCGGGGCCCTCCTGTGATGGAGTCCTGGGGCCCTGGGTCTCCTCCGATACCCCAGGAGTGGGGCTGGTGGGGCCCTCATGGCCAGGTCGGCTGCTCCCTGCCTTTTGCGCTTTGCTGCCCTTGCCCTCCTTGGCAGACTCTCCGTGGCCCTTGGCTCCCTTACCCGATGTGGCAGGTGACAGTGCAAGCCTACCCTCCTTGGGGGCAGGCGTATCAGGCCTGTCGCGCCTGCCCTTCAGTTTTTTGCTCCTCTTCCCAGGGGGGAGCTGGCTGTGCCTTTGCTGCTGGCCGATGTCCCTGCCCAAGGAAAGGGCGGACTCCAAAAACCAGGCACAACGTTCTTGGGAGTTGCTGGGCTGGTGGTGGCTGAGGTGTTTTTGGAACTCTTACGAGATGGAGGGGGTGGGTCACGTGAGGAAAAGAGGTCCACTTTAGAGAGGAATAGTTTTTTAGGAGCAATGGGAAGGGTAGCTGGAGTGGGTATGGGAGTGGAGGAAGAGGATGTGGTTGTAGAAGAGTCAAGTCTGGTGTCTTTGGGTGCAGGTGCTTGGGCTGGAGGGTGACGTGAGGTGGATGGCTGTTGGTTGGGTGCCTGCCTGCGTTTGTGTGGGTTGGAAGCGGGGGTGACAGACACACTGGGAGAGGACACAGGGGACGTGTACATGGCAGTGGGGGTGGTGACTGCACGTGTGCGGACTGGTCTGGAGGGTGTGCTGGTGATGGGTGTACTGGCTGATGGTGGTGTGCATGCAGGTGTGAGTGTAGACGTCACAGGGAGGGAGGAGGGAGACGAGGAGGTGGGGGACACAGAGGAGGTAGTGGCTGTTGGCATGTCTGCATCTGTATGTTGCTTGTGTGAATGCTTGTGTGTTCTGTGGTGCTTATGTCTGGATGAGCTTCCCTTGGGTGTTGAGGTGTGTGCAGGCTGGTCTGTAGGTGTGGATGGGATAGGCAGAGGAACAGGGGAGTGGGACTGGGTGGAGGGAGTTAGAAGAGGGAGGCTGGAGACAGGGACAATCGCTGCCGTCAGTGCTGAGGCCAGAGCGTTGAACGATCGCTGATGGGCAGCCTGACCCGAATGAAGGCCCTCCAGGTATGCATTGCTTTGATGCACCTCCCTCTCCACACCCTGGATGGCATTCAAAAGGGTAGACTGCCCAACAATGATGGTCCTCAGGAGGTCAATTACCTCCTCACAGAGGGCAGCAGGGGTGACTGGGGCAGGGCCTGAGGTGCCTGGGGCGAAGGAGATGCCCACCTTCCTGGGTGAGCGGGCACGGGGCAAACGCTGAGGGGCTGCTGGGAGGGAGGAGCTGGTGCGCTGGGTGGCGGCTGTACCTGTAGTATCGGTGGGCACGGATGTTGCCGCCACCGCAAGGGACCTCCCATCCGAGGACGTGTCGGTGTCACTGACGTCTGCACGGGTCCCCGTGGTGGAGCCCCCCTCGCCCTCCGTCTCACTGGTCATGTCGGAGTCCGTTGCATGGCCCTCCGGGGCCATGTGAGATGCAGCTCCCTCTTGCGCCGATGCCACTTCTCCTCCGCCTGATGATGCTAATGCACACATTCACAGAAAAACAAAGAAAATGGGGGGGGTGGAGAAATAAAGACAAGTTGAGTGCATGCATTGGGGACACCGTTGGCGGAGAGGACAGACACAGAAGCCCCCTGCATTACGCTGCGCACTTGGGGTACACTACTCATTCACTGGGACATGCCCTACAAGCCTATGGGCGACAACTGCCCACACAGAATACTTAGGTCCATGAATAGCGTTACTAGGCACCCTACAGAGGTGGGGGGCGGGGGCACAGGACCATACCTCACGGAGGGGCCTAGCCTACAGAAATCGCCCTGGCCTAGGGATACCCACAGCCCTCCTCCCCCACCCAGACACCTCCACTGCGCGCAAATATAGCTGAATGTGCTGGTACTCACCCCCTTGTGTCTGCTGTGATGTCCTCAAGCGCCCATCTAAATCGGGGTAGGCCACCGCCAGGATCTGGGACATCAGGGGGGTCAAGGTACGACTGGCACCCCTCCTAGGTCGGGAGGCCATCCCCAGCAGAGCCTCAGCGGTCTTCCTGCTCCCGCGGCGGATGTCCTCCCACCTCTTGCGGCAGTGGGTGCCCCGTCTGTTGTGGACCCCCAGGGCCCGGACGTCCTTGGCCATGGCACGCCAAATATCGATCTTCTGATGGGCGCTGACCTATGTGACATGTACAGGGGGGGAAAAGAAACATCCTCACTTTTCTGCATGCTCGATGTGAGCGGCCCCCCCACCCAAACTTGCCATGTGGCACATGCTCTCATCTGTCGTGCCATGCATTCGTAATTCGCTCCCCTCCCCTCCATCGTACATCCACCCCACTCATCACAGGCATTGCCCACTATGCATTGGCCCCCGTGTACTCACCTGTTGGTCTGGAGGATCGTAGAGTAGCGCATACTGGGGGAGGACCCCGTCCACGAGCTTCTCCAACTCTTCGGAACTGAAGGCGGGGGCCCTTTCCCCAGTCGCAGCAGCCATTGTCACTTCCAGACCGAGGTCACAGCAGCACTTGCAGTATAGGTCCTCTCCTGTGGATGCTCAGGTCTCGTGTGATTAAGCAGAGAGAAAATGGCGGTCACGCCCGCGGTGGTGCGTACCGCGGCCGTGCGTACCACGACCACCGGCGCACATCGTCATTGGCTCCTGAAACCCATAGGGTTCAATGTTAACCAATGCTGCTTTGCGCCGCGGTCTTCGACCGCCTACCGCCACGGCGTGCCACGCCAGCGCAATGACCTCACTTCACATTGTCACACTTCACAGGTCAGGCAGCCGCCATTTCAAGGGCCCACATGGCTTAATTCCTACTGCGTCACACATGGCTAGGCCTTGCATCGACACTCATACAAGCCATTCAATCCAGAGAGATTCGTGTACTGTGCAGGCTGTGGGAACTTACCTGTGGGTTGATTGACTCTGTGCTCCATGTTGTCCTTCCTAGGCACCGTCCGCTGGGACTTGCGAGGAGACGGAGGAATGTTCCTGTGTACAGACCGCTGGTGGACCTGTCGACAATGGAAGAACGACATGTCATACTCACCTACAGACTCAACAGTGCCACTATACAGGAACTGTGTGCCCAGCTGGAGCCAGACCTGATGTCACCCATCCGCCAACCCACAGAGATTCCGCCTCTAGTGCAGGTGCTGTCAGTGCTCCATTTTTTGGCTAGTGGATCATTTCAAACTACAGTGGCCATTTCATCTGGGATGTCTCAGCCTATGTTTTCAAGGGTATTGTCCAGAGTGTTGTCTGCCCTGATGAAATACATGCGGAGCTACATCATTTTCCCTGAGGTGGGTGACTTGCCTACAGTGAATGGTGATTTCTATGCCCTTGGACACATTCCCAATATCATTGGTGCCATTGATGGTACCCATGTGGCTTTGGTCCCCCCAAAAGACAATGAACAGGTGTACAGGAACCGAAAATCTTATCATTCGATGAATGTCCAGGTGGTCTGTTTGGCTGACCAGTACATCTCCCATTTAAATGCCAAGTTCCCAGGGTCAGTGCATGACGCGTACGTCATGCGAAATAGCAGCATCCCTTATGTGATGGAACAGCTACAGAGACAGCGTGTGTGGCTAATTGGTGACTCTGGTTACCCCAACCTTCCTTGGCTATTGACCCCAGTGAGGAATCCCAGGACAAGGGCAGAGGAACGGTACAATGAGGCCCATGGGCGTACTAGGAGGGTGATCGAGCGGACCTTCGGCCTCCTGAAGGCCAGGTTTAGGTGCCTGCATATGACAGGTGGATCCCTAATGTACTCACCAAAGAAGGTGTGTCATATCATCGTGGCCTGCTGCATGCTTCACAACCTGGCTTTGTGACGCCAGGTGCCTTTCCTGCAGGAGGATGGTCCAGATGGTGGTGTTGTGGCCGCTGTGGAGCCTGCGGAGAGTGAAGAGGAGGAAGACGAAGAGGACGACACAGACAACAGGGACAGAGTGATACTGCAGTATTTCCAGTAACACACAGGTAAGAATCTACTCCTGCATTTTATTATATCTGTAACAGTACTGGCTCTCTACTGTCTGACCTTTCACCCCAATGTATGGTAACTTAGTTGTGAATTTGCCTTCCTATTTCAGTGATCTGGTCCCCACGGAGTGCCCTCTGGTATATTTCCCCATGGACTACCGCTGTGTGACACTGGTATGTTGTCATCACAATGTAATAGGACATTTTTGGTTGGTTATATCGAATACATTTGGTTTAAAAATATAAATTGCAGACTCCAGATGGTTTTTGTGCAATAATTGTGTTTATTGAAGTGCAAAAATTGGTGTATAGTTCAAAAAGGGTGATGGGTGATGGTGGAGGCATGTCCATGGCAGAGTCCAGACTCTCGTTCGCACAGGTGCATTGTCCATATGCCTGTGGAAGGTGGAGCAGGGGCAGTTCAAGGGGGACAGGGTGAATAAGTGGGACAGTGGGATGACATCCGGGGGGGATCCGTGCATGGCGGGGGTCTTGACATCCTACTCTGTCTTCTTCCTAGGTCTCAGGCCTTTCTTGCGGGGTGGTTCATGTTCTGCAGGGGGTGGGGTCCGGGTGGCCCGTTGCTGTTGTGTCAGGGCCTCCTGACCACTAGCGCTGGCGTAGGTGGTGGGCTGTTCTTCCTCCATGCTAGTGGCAGGGGCCCTTTGGGGGGCCACATGGTCCCGCAATGTGGTGACAATCTGGTTGAGTGCCACCACGATTGTACCCATTGCGGAACTGATGCTGCGCAGTTCTTCCCGGAACCCCATGTACTGGCCCTCCTGCATGGCCTGGATCTCCTGGAACCTGGCCAGGACCGTCGCCATCGTCTCTTGGGAGTGGTGGTATGCTCCCATGATGGTGGTGAGGGCCTCTTGGACAGTGGGTTCCCTAGGCCTGTCCTCCCTCTGTCGCACAGCAGCCCTCCCAGTTCCCCTTTGTTCCTGGGCCTCTGTCCCCTGGACGGTGTGCCCACTACCACTGCCCCCAGGTCCCTGTTGTTGTTGGGGTGGTGGGTTGCCCTGAGTGCCCTGTAGTGGTAGACACACCGCTGCTTGACCTGTCCTGGAGACAGAGGCCTGGGCCCGCTGGGTGGGTGCTGTGCTGGGGTTTCCAGAGGGGGGTAGGTCTGCTGTGGCCTGTGGCTGCCTGAGGGGAACCGACTGTCTAGAGGTCCCCGATGGTCCAGGCTGGTCATCAGGTTCTAGGTCGACAGAGCTGCTGTCATCACTGGGGGCCTGTTCTGGGGGTGGGATGGACATTTCTGGACCCTCCGGGCCGGTGTGTTGGCGTTCGGGCCCTGCAGGGGTAAAAGAGTATGGTTATTGCTTCTGTGTGTGCCATGGCGTGTGATTTGTGGGTGCCCTTGTCCCCCAATGCTGGCGTTCCCTTGTGGGAGGAGTTGTGAGGGTGGTTTGGGGGGGATGGGTATGTGCAGTGGTCATGCTTAGGTGATGGGTGTCCATGGTTTGTGTTGGCATTCAGGGGTTGGTGTTGGTTTGGGTGGGTTGTGCTGGTGAGACATTAGCAGGGAGGATATGTGCTGGGGGGTTGGGGGTGAGGGTGGGGGTGTGGGTTGGCATGCTGGTGGTTGGGGGGGGGTGAAGTAGTTGAGATTAGACTTACCAGAGTCCATTCCTCCGCCTACTCCAGCGAGGCCCTCAGGATGCAGGATGTTCAAGACCTCTTGCTCCCATGCTGTGAATTCGGGTGGAGTGGGTGGGGGTCCGCCGCCAGTCTTCTGCACAGCGATGTTGTGTCTTGACACCATCGTCCGCACCTTCCCCCGTAGGTCGTTCCAGCGCTTTCGGATGTCTTCCCGATTTGTGGGATGCTGTCCCACAGCGTTGACCCTGTCGACGATCCTTTGCCATAGCTCCGCCTTCATGGCTATTGTGGTGTGCTGCACCTGTGTGCCGAAGAGCTGGGGCTCTACCCTAATTATTTCCTCCACCATGACCCTGAGTTCTTGGTCCGAGAACCTGGGGTGTCTTTGGGGTGCCATGGGGTGGTGTGGATGAAGTGTGGGGTGGTGTTTGTGGTGATGAGTGTAGTGGTGTGTGGTGTTTTGTGCGTAGATGTAGTGTGGGGGATGATGTTGGGTTCCTGTGTGTGTTGTGGTTTGCGTTCCCTGTGCTCTCTCTCTGTGTATTGCGCCTTGTCTCTGAATTTCGATTTGTGGGGGTTTGTGGGTGATGTGGGTGTGTGTTTTATATTGTATTGATTGTGTGGGAGTGGTGTTTGTATGTGTATCAGGTGTGTGTATTTGTAATTGTCCAATGTGGCAGTGTTTTGTAGATGTGTGTGTATTTTGAGTGCAGCGGTGTGTACCGCCAATGGGATACCGCGGTTGAAAGACCGCCGCATGGATTCGTGGGTCGTAATGGTATGGGCGTATTTTTGTTGGCGTGACGGTGGAGGTTTGGTCATCTCCAGTTTATCGCTGACCGCTGATGTGGCGGCCTGCAGTCGAGGTCGGTTTTTTGGCGGTTTGGCAGTTGTGGGTCAGAATGACCCTGGCGGGTTACCGCGGCCGCGGCGGTGTTCTGGCGGTCTTCTGACCGGCGGTAACTGCCTTTTACCGCCAGGGTCAGAATGACCCCCTTTGTCTGCCTCATTAAAGCATACACGATAACTCCTCTGCTAGGCTTTGGTCCTGTTCAAGTCTGTCTCATATTTTGAGACTACCCGGATAGTTTGCCACAAACTTGTCCTGCACAACTTCTTACAACCTTACACATAAATATAAGCTATGATAAGAGTCTAAATGAGTCAGTTCAAGATTTCTGCTAATCATCTTGTTCAATTCTAACTTCAGTTTAGCCACATACACCAAGTTTTCGCTCACAGGTGACTGAATTGTTCCCTGTCTCAGCTCGGAGCACCTGCTATCACTCCAAGGAGTATTAAAAGCTTTCACCCACAAGCCTATTACCTTAGCACTGAAACTCCTTGACACCACAGGAACATTAGACATACCCCCATCTCCATGGGCATCAACATAAGTACCCACTGCTTTTCAAGCTCTTCCCTGATGCTTTTTGTTCTCTCTAGCATGAGCGGTTCACCCCCAATCATTTAGTGCCTCATATTGTGCAGATCTGGGAGGTGGTTTCATCTTGTATAATACCCTTCTCAAGCTCAAACATTCTCAGATTAAATGTGCCATAAAGTGGAAACCTCAATGCACCCTCCTTTCCGGTGTTCTTGTGTCACTGACCAAGCCAAATACATGTGTGGAGCCTTACATTTATTGCTATATAATGACCTAGGGTATCTTCAGGTGGTGCCTCTTCTCCCTCTCGAATAGGTACATCCTATATCCCATCTAAACAAGTCTTGTATGGTGTTAAAACAGTTTATTTTTCAATCAAATATTAATACTCACAGATAGAATTTTGTTCCAGACCAGGAAAAAACTCTTTGTCCACAGTTCTCATTCACTAGCAACAACCAAGCGCAGCGCAACCCCTTGCTACATAACCAACCAATACCAGCGCAGCACAATACCAACCAACCAATATTAGCATGGCACTCTGTGACATCAATCTTGCTACTTGGAGTGGTTTACCATCCATTACAATCTGGACGCACACACTCTTCTCAGCATCAAACACGCATAACAAAATACAAGACGAATAATTTTTTCTTCTTCACTAAAGAATTGATAGTATTCAGTCATAGTAAACCACTTCAAATGAACCCTCGACCTGCAGTGTGTCTTTCAGAATGGTACAGATTCACCCTGTGCATTAGGATTCATTGTACCAACCACACCTCATCATCACACAAAGATAAATGTTCCTATCTCAATTGTGCCATCGACAACGTCTCGCCACAAGTACCACCAAGCTTAGCAGACAATTACAATACAGTGTATTTAATCTTATCCTGAGATCTTTGGACCCGATAACAACTTCACTTCTTCATACTAAATAAGACACTCACACAACATTCAAAACATATCTGCAAAATACCATCCAAGCTTCACAAATCACTGCAATCTAAGCATAAACCACTGTAACTCATGACTCCATTGACGTTCATTCCTCCACTGGTACATCTCTCTCCTGAATGTCCGGAACT
Organism: Pleurodeles waltl; assembly: GCF_031143425.1. Classification (NCBI taxonomy): domain Eukaryota; kingdom Metazoa; phylum Chordata; class Amphibia; order Caudata; family Salamandridae; genus Pleurodeles; species Pleurodeles waltl. The sequence continues at coordinate 769,590,440 of NC_090439.1, read as the reverse complement.
CTGGCGATCTTCCAAATTCTGCACATGAGTACTAGGGTCTGGGCTGTAGTAACTAACTCATCTAGAATAGAGGGTTCTAGCTCTCCTTACATCAAGACCTAACTATACTTATTCAGCTTCCATTTGACAATGCTCTGGGCCTATATGCTTATTTTTTCTTCTTCCGAAGGTCCATTCTAAGAAGTTTGAGAGGTGAAGAAGAGTGAAAATCAACCTTTTGATTAAATTTACATTCTAAAGTAATTGGTCACACATTAAATCCTGGAGAGGTAGATTTAATTCAAATCTGTATTAAAAATTATAAGCCAATCTGATGTAAATGAATCTCAACATCATGGTGAATAAGTACAAAATAACTGAAGGTGAGTTAAAGCATCGAGTTAAGGTTGACTGTATAAGCAGAAGGCATAGGAGAATTTTGGTTGAGGCAATGCAAAAGATGAGAAATGGAATCTGATGATCTATAAATACATTTCAATCTTCTTGCAAAATCTTTGGAAAAAGCAAATTAATCTGTAAAGCCTAAACTAAACTAAAGGGAAATCTTAATTAAGTCTCGGGGAATTTAGGAAAGTGTCACCATGACAGAAACCTCAGTAGAAGTTCTGATAGAGAGGTGTTGCACAACATAAAGCCACAAAAAGTAATAGAGTATAGTGGTCTGTACCCCTCCAAATCTCATTGGAAGGTGCCCTCGACTAACTAGATGAATATCAACTAAACCTAAGGAACCTTCAAGAAAGCTACGTCATCCACACCAGTAGTTTTCCATCTCCCTTGCATAGTTGAAATTGGTGACTCCCCTCAAGTTCTCATCCCATGAATCGAATATCAGGACTACCTTGAATGTTTTCCAGGTTCTGTACACAAACAGGAGTCTTTTCTTCTCTGTTTGTTAGCAATCCTTGCCCTTGCCAAAATATCCTCCCATAGCCCACTATCTTCAACACACAATATACCTTTCATTAACTGCAGACTCGCACAAATACACCAGAGTAAGAATATTGCAACACAAGCAAAACTCCATGTTGAAAGTTAAATAGAAGAGACCAAGGGGCATATTTAAGAGCCCCTAACACCTCCTTGTTGCACATTAGCGTAATTCTTTTATTCTAATATGGCCCAATGAGACCAAAATTGCCACACCGAAATTACAAAGTTGTGCAATGCATGCATTGCGTCACTTTGTAACCCCTGGCACCACATTATGCCTGCACCACATGCAGACACACCAACATCCACTGCCTCCACTGTGTCCCCCTCCTCCTCGACTCCACACCCACCAACACACCCCGCTCACGTGCACTCACCACCCCCACTACCATTCACACATCCCCTGTGTCCTCTCCCAGTGTGTCTCTCCCAAGGTACACAAACGCAGCCACACACCCACCCAACAGCCATCCACCTCACGACAGCCTCCAGCCCATGCACCTTCACCCAAAGTCACCAAACGTACACCGCCTACAACCACAACCTCTTCCTCCAATCCCAAACCCCCTCCAGCTACCCGTCCCAGTGTTCCTAAGAAACCTTTCCTGGCCAGCCTTGACCTCTTTCCATCACCTCCCCCACCCCGTCAGTGTCCTAGGGCCCAATTCTCCAGGTCCCAACCTAGCACCTCAGCCACAACATCGGCGGGACCAGTGGTGGCAGTAGTCACCGGATTATGGAGTGCACCAGACAGCAGGGGAGGCAGTGTGGCAAGGAGCCAGAGCACGGACAGTCCCCCACCTGTCAAGCATAAAAAGTTGGACAGTGCCCGGCGGGAGAGGGGAAAGAAACCAGCCACCAAAGCCGCTCCCAGGGGTACAGTTGGGAGTGTGGAGACAGCCGCGACAACATCCAAGGGGGGAAAGGGGCACAGTAAAACCGGCAAGTCTGGGAAGATCAGCACGGCGGACAAGACCATCACCAGCCCCGCTGCCCAGGAAGCGACTGCCAGCAGCAGCCCTGCTGCCACAGACAGGACCGCCAGCAGCCCCACTGCCCAGGAAACAACTGTCAGCAGCAGCCCCGCTGCCCAGGAAGCGACGCCAGCAGCAGCCCCGCTGACACAGACAAGACCGCCAGCAGCCACACTGCATAGGAAGCGACCGCCAGCAGCAGCCCTGCTGCCACAGACAGGACCGCCAGCAGCCCCGCTGCCCAGGAAACGACCGTCAGCAGCAGCCCCGCTGCCCAGGAAGCAACCACCAGCAGCAGCCCAACTGCCACAGACAGGACCGCCAGCAGCCACACTGCCCAGGAAGTGACCGCCAGCAGGAGCCCCGCTGCCCAGGAAGCGACGCCAGCAGCAGCCCCGCTGACACAGACAAGACCGCCAGCAGCCACACTGCATAGGAAGCGACCGCCAGCAGCAGCCCTGCTGCCACAGACAGGACCGCCAGCAGCCCCGCTGCCCAGGAAGCGACCGTCAGCAGCAGCCCCGCTGCCCAGGAAGCAACCACCAGCAGCAGCCCAACTGCCACAGACAGGACCGCCAGCAGCCCCACTGCCCAGGAAGCAAATGTCAGCAGCAGCCCCGCTGCCCAGGAAGCGACGCCAGCAGCAGCCCCGCTGACACAGACAAGACCGCCAGCAGCCACACTGCATAGGAAGCGACCGCCAGCAGCAGCCCTGCTGCCACAGACAGGACCGCCAGCAGCCCCGCTGCCCAGGAAGCGACCGTCAGCAGCAGCCACACTGCCCAGGAAGCAACCACCAGCAGCAGCCCAACTGCCACAGACAGGACCGCCAGCAGCCACACTGCCCAGGAAGTGACCGCCAGCAGGAGCCCCGCTGCCCAGGAAGCGACTGCCAGCAGCAGCCCCGCTGCCACAGACAGGACCACCACCAGCCACACTGCCCAGGAAGCGACCGCCAGCAGCAGCCCCGCTGCCACAGACAGGACCGCCAGCAGCCCCGCTGCCCAGGAAGCGACTGCCAGCAGCAGCCCACTGCCACAGACAAGACCGCCAGCAGCCATACTGCCCAGGAAGCAACTGCCAGCAGCAGCCCCGCTGCCCAGGAAGCAACCGCCAACAGCAGCCCCGCTGCCACAGACAGGACCGCCAGCAGCCACACTGCCCACGAAGCAACAGCCATCAGCAGCCCCGCTGCCCAGGAAGCGACCGCCAGCAGCAGCCCCGCTGCCAAGGAAGCGACCGCCAACAGCAGCCCCGCTGCCACAGGCAGGACCGCCAGCAGCCACACTGCCCAGGAAGCGACCGCCAGCAGCAGCCCCGCTGCCCAGGAAGCGACTGCCAGCAGCAGCCCCGCTGCCACAGACAGGACCGCCAGCAGCTGAACTGCTGCCCAGGACACCGCCGCCAGCAGCCCTGCAGGGCAGAACAAGACCGCCAGCAGCTGAACCGCTGCCCAGGACACCGCTGCCACAAGCACTGCTGCCAAGGACACCGCCACAGGCACCGCTGCCCAGGACACCGCCGCCACAAGCACCCCTGACAAGGACACCGCCGCCACAAGCACCCCTGCCAAGGACACCGCCACAAGCACCGCTGCCCAGGACACCGCCGCGAGCAGCCCCGCAGGGCAGAACAAGACCGCCAGCAGCTGAACCGCTACCCAGGACACCGCCGCCACAAGCACCGATGCCAAGGACACTGCCACAAGCACTTCTGCCCAGGACACCACCGCCAGCAGCCCCGCAGGCCAGTCAGCGTAAATGATTCCGATGCTACTGAGTCCGCCACAGGCAGGATAAAGCACTCTGGGCACAAGGCCCCCTCCAGAACCAGTGGAGAGATACATCCACTACCTCAGTCCTTGGCAGGATGAAGCACTCTGGGCACAAGGCACTCTCCAGAACCAGTGAAGAAAGGCATGCACTACTTCTGTCCTTGGCAGGATGAAGCACTCTGGGCACAAGGCCCCCTCCAGAACCAGTGGAGAGATACATCCACTACCTCTGTCCTTGGCAGGATGAACCACTCTGGGCACAAGGCCCCCTCCAGAACCAGTGGAGAGATACATCCATTACCTCTGTCCTTGGCAGGATGAATCACTCTGGGCACAAGGCCCCCTCCAGAACCAGTGGAGAAAGGCATCCACTACCTCAGTCCTTGGCAGGATGAAGCACTCTGGGCACAAGGCCCCCTCCAGAACCAGTGGTGACTGTTATCCACTTGAAAGACTGTGGCTTTGCACTCCCAAGGATTGAACAGTGGGCAAACCACCCACTGTAGAGACTTGAGAGACTGTGGCTTTGCACTCCCCAGGATTGAACAGTGGGCAAACCACCCACTGTAGAGACTTCAGAGACTGTGGCTTTGCACTCCCCAGGATTGAACAGTGGGCAAACCACACACTTTATAGACTTGAGAGACTGTGGCTTTGCACTCCCCAGGATTGAACAGTGGGCAAACCACCCACTGTAGAGACTTGTGAGACTGTGGCTTTGCACTCCCCAGGATACATCAATGGGCATGGAGCCCCTCGTGGATCTGGCGTCGTGCACTCACCCGGCTGAGGTGCCCCCTTCCCTTCCCCCTGAGGTGCCTGTTTTATTTCTAGCTGATGCCCCTGCAGTGTTCTCTCTGTTTTGATCGGGTATTGAGTGTGGGACTCGCGCATGCCTTTTGGGTCCAGTGATCCACGGACTATGATGGTGGAATCCCTTGGACTTGTGTTCTTGGTGTATATAATTGTATATAGTATAAATGTATTTATTTGTATATATTTTTGATTCATGTCTTTGAATATATCACAATTATTCAACTCATTTCCTTTTGTCCTTGCATTCTTCCAGAGGGGGTTGGAGGGTGTAACTGTGATGTATCAACATGTACTTGTGTGTGTGTTGTAGTGGGTGAGGGTGGGGGTGTGGGTGGGGGTGTTGCATGTGTGTGTCACTGTTTTTTCCCTCCCCCTCCCCTGTGTCGTAGGTGCAGTGCTCACCGTTGTCTTGGCCGCAGGCGTTCGTACTCCTGGTAGAGGAGGAGGAAGATAAAGGCTGGCAGAATTTGGAGCTCCGGTTCCATGGCGTCCTGGTTCCTCGTGGGTGTGTAGAGGTGAGTGTTTCCCCTTCGAAGTCCTGTTTCTGCCGTATTTTTGTTCGCTGTGAATCCGCCCCGGAAAAGGTGGCGGATTGGTGGGTTGTAATAGTGTGGGCGGTACATTGTTCTCTGCCTGTTTGTTGGCGGTTACCGCCGCAGTGTTTGTTTGTACCTCAAAACGTACCTCCATGGCGGTCAGAGTGTTAAAATGGCTGTCTATGTTGGCGGTTTCCACCACGGTCGTAATTCCATTTTTTTATACCGCCAACCTGTAGGTGGGTTTACTGCCGTTTTAACACCGACCGCCAGGGTTGTAATGACCACCTATATTTTTAATCTCACAAATATGAAAACATCATATTTCTTGAGGGAATTTCAAGATGTTTTTAATAAAGTCTCACATTGTGATGTTCAATGTACATACAAAAAGATTACACTTGAAGGCCACAAAGAAGTGTTTTGATTCTTACCTGTTGACAGTTTCATTTGTTACCCAACACCTAGTGGAAAGCATCAGTTGCAGAGGGAACAGCAGACCAACCTAGTGATGGAGCTAATGTGGTATAAATATTTCCATGTACCTCCTCCGACTGGCTTTCTTTCTTGTTCCTAGTGCACCACGTACCTGGTCAATTAGGGACAGGATAATAAAATTGCATACACTCACAGCTGAAAAGCAAGCAATTTATTTTCAATAGCAGTCTGAGTACATGCACTGCCTAATGCAATGTTGCAAATAAATCATTTGCATCAAATGTAAATGCTTCACAGTTCATTTTAACAGTGATCTCTGCTACCTATAGCCTTTTGCCATAGCTCCACTGCAATCTGTGGCATAGTGAGGGTGCCGGGGTCCCCGATTCAAGACAAGGAACAAGGTCTACATCCCCTTGTTTGACACTAAAAAACCAGCAAATCAGTGGGTACACTTGGCCCTTAAAGCCCTGTACTACCACAGTGCCACTTCACCTGCTGAAGTGTTGATAGCTGCACTCATGACTGTATTCAACAAGTGACCTCTTTTTATTTGTCTTACGGTGAAGCTGTTACTTTTCTGTCAGAGGCAATACTCTGCCTCGCATGAGTCATGGTCCAGGCCCCTCAGTGAAAGTACATATTACAGTCATTATTTGTTTCATTAAAGTCAGCCTACATCAGCTGGTAGGAACTGGGCTATCACTCTTTACTCATACCTCAATACTCTGTTATAATTATGTATTTGTATAGCACACTAATCACCTGTGAGGGCATCTAGGTGCTTGAACAGATGTGTAGGCATGTCGTCCCTTCATTGTTTATTTGGAGAACAAGTTCTTCAGGCTTTGCAGAACTCAAGAAGTGAGCAGAAAGCTCTTATGTGATGAGGGAGGTCATTCCATGTTTTGGGTGTGATGTAGGAGAATGAGCAACCTCCCTCTCTGCTTTTGCAGATTAATGGGGTGTTTGCGAGTGAGATTGAGGCAGGGCTTATGTGTCTGTCAGGCTGGTGGAAGTGACCTGTTTATATATGTTGGTCCAGTGTTGTTCAAGGCTTTATATGTGTGCATGAGAAGTTTAAATTGGCTGCGCTTGTAAATGGGGAGTCAGTGAAGCTCTTTGAGGAAAGGTTCAATATGGGTGTGTCTTGGGAGGTTGAGTATGAGTCTGTCCATGACATTCTGGATAGCCTGGAGATAGTGTAGGCGTTTTTGGGAGATTCCGAGTCGAGTGCTTTGCTGTAGTCAAGCTTGCTAGTGATGAGTGCTTTTGTGATGGTCTATCTCCTGTTTTGTGGCAGCCAGTTGAAGATCTTTTGTAGCATATGTAAGACATGGAAGCAGGAGGCACTCACTGCATTGACTTGTGCTGTCATGTTGAGCTTGTCGTCTAGGATGAGCCTCAGATTTTTTGCATGGTCAGTGGGTGTTGGTCTTTTTTCTGAAGACCTGGATTTCTGTCCTGTCAAAGTTTTGCTTTAGGTAGTTGGTTCCCATCTAGTCTGCTACCACGGCCATGTAGTTGGTGAAGTTGGTTCCGGTGGTGGTTGTCATGTCCATCACGGAAAGGATGACATGAGTGTCATCAGCATTGATGTCTTTCTCAATCACTTTGACTGGGTGGGGGAACAGGGAGATTGGCTGGGAGTTGCTCACTTGGTTCAGGTCGGCAGATGGCTTTTTAAGGAGAACATTGGCTTCTGTATGTTTTCAGTCTTCAGGGAATGTGGCAGACATGGTGGAGATGATGATAATTTGGGTGAAGAGTGCGTTGTTTGCTGATGGTCCCAGGTTTTAGATGAGGTGGGGACAAGGGCCCATTAGAGCCCCTGCATGGATGGTCCTCATTATTGTTGCTATGTCGTCTCTGGTGTGAGGGTTGTCCATCTGATCAAGTGGACATTTTGGTTGTCGATAGGCAGGGTGGTGATGAGTTTCTCAGGTTGGTGTGTGAAGCTGCTGTAGATGTTTGCTATTTGGGTGTGGAAGAAGTTTGATGATCTGTCTCAGGAATTGTTGGGAAGGAGCGATGTCACTGATGGAGGCTAAGGATGAAGTGAAGCCCTTGATGATCTTTGCAGCTTTTGGAGCTTTCTGCAATGCATTCAGCTTGTGTTCTTTTCTTAGTGTCTCTCATTAGCTGTGGTGGTGTCTAAGTGCAGCATTGTAAGTGGTTCAATCATTGGCTTCGTGGCTGGCTCTCCATTTGCTTTGTAGCTTTTTACAGTGCAATTTAGAGTCTTGTAGGTCCTCTGTGTACCAGCTGGCTTGCTTGTTGGATCTCCTTTGCTTGTTGAGTTTGATCGGTGTGAGGGAGTACGCACAGGTCTTAATTCAATCATTGAATTTGCCGATGCCCTTTTCAAGGTTTTCTGTGTTGTTCAGTTGATCCATGCTGAAGACGTTAAGCCAGTCTGTTTCTACAATTTTGCCCCAGCTGCAGCTTGGTATGCTGATGCAAATGTTGTCTTGTGGTGTGTTGATTTCGAGGTAGGAAATGGAATGGTCAGTCCATGTGAGCGATGGAGTGGAGTTGCATTGATGCTGTTGCTGGTGGTGAAAATGGTATGCAGGGGGTGTTCCATGATGTTTGTTGGTCCTGACATGTGCTAGGTGTGTTCAATGATGCTCAGTCTTTTGAAGAAAGCTGTGGAGCACAAGTCAGTTCTGTCTTGCAGGTGGACATTGAGGTCGCTGAAGAGTATGGAGGCTTCAGAGTCGATGGTTGGGGGCGATGAACTCAGTGATGAGGTTGGTGAAAGTGGATTGCACTCCTGGTAGTTCGTATTTGAGGGTTACATTCAGGGTGAAGTTTCAGAGATTTGCAGCTAGTAGTACAGATGTTCCATAAGCAAAGCTCCGTTCTCCGTGGATGTTGAGCATCAATGGTTTCCTTTTTGAATGTGTGTCCTCCTAGTGGCTTGTGATGGTCATCCTGTCAAGCACACCTTACTGGGACTGCTGTGGTGATGTTGGGAGCTGATGTGGGGTTGAACCTGATCTCTGTGATGAAGAGGAGGTCTGGTGCATCACTTCTCAGCAGGTCCCAGATTTCAGTCATGTTAGCTGAGCAGTTGTCTGTTTAGTAGCATGCAAGTAGGTGGTGTCATATGGGTTTGCTGTGATGTGTGGTGTTGGGTGGGGCTGTTAAAGATGTTGCTGGTGCTTACCTCAGTAGGAGCCTTCACCTGCTAGAGAGTCGACAGTGGGTGCTGATGAAGGCTCCTACTGTGGTATGAGGCTCAGCATGTCAGCAGCAGGGGGTTTAGCATCCCAGGTCTAGGAACGTAAGAATTACTGCAGAGTAATGCTGGGGGCAATTGTACCATGGTTCCTGGAACTGGGCAAAGCCAAGGCACAGGTGGGTCAGCGTCTGACATTAAGTAGGTCCTCCCCAGAGGAAGGTGAGTGGGGCTGCTATGTGTGGGAAGAAGAGGTGGAAATATGACATGGCAGGAGGAGCAGGTAAGAAGCGGGGGATGTGAGAGGCCAGAAAATGAACGGGGCTGCAAGGAGTGCAACAGCGAAGGTCTGCAGGGGAGAAGACACAAAAGCAAAGAGAAAAGGAGCAGGAAAAGGTAGAAAAGCTGAAAGGGCAAAAAAACTGCACAATAAATGATGAAGGAGGTATCTCGGAAGGGTGAAAGGCTAATGAGTCACAGGTGTGAAAAGAATTAAAAGAAACTCAGAGGGGGGCAGAGAAAATGGGAGTAAAAAGAAGGTGGGAGTAAAAGAATGACAAGAGCATTAATAGTCAAAACAGGCTCAGAGGGGGAAAAGAAAATGAGAGCAAAACATAAATGATAGGCAAGAGTAGAAAGAGCAGTGGGATGAGAAAAATCACTTGAGAGACAAATGGAGGAGCGAAAGGAAAATTAGCTTGGCAGGAGCTGAAAGGAGAGAGAGAGAAAGAGAGAGAGAAAGAGAGAGAGAAAGAGGAATAAAAGAGCTAAAGAAAGTTCAGATGTGAGCCTCAATGCAAAAAGCAGTTGGATGTGAAAGGACCTTGACTGGTTGGCGGACCAGTCACATGCAACTGTGTGGGGGGTTGGACCTAGGCACCAATATCTGGAATGAGGTGTGTCAGAGCTGTCCATATGTGTTTGCACTTGACCTGACTACAGAGGAAAGGCAACTTATCCTGAGCCCAGAGGATGCCCTGCATGCACTGGCCTTGTATTGGCTGATGCCCACTGTTTTATTATTTGCAGACAACAGAAGTGGCCACCAGATGCAAAAAAATTATGTGCTATGCAGGAACAGTGCAGTGCACCCCATGCTGATTCTCTCTGTGGCATTGTTATGTAATTATTACCATGTAAGGGGTGGCACAAATGGGACTTGAGTCCTTCACCCAGTGAAATAAGGAAGAGACTGCAAAACATCCTAATATGCTGAAACGAAAGTCAAGATAGGAAGCAGCAAGTCACAGGTAAAAATTCTAAGGTAGTCCTGTAACTAATAGCATGATAATTATGTATGGAGACTGACACCACATGCATCACATGAAGGTGGTAGTGCAGAATATATTGTGAACAGATTTGCTAAGCTCCATGACAGGACAGGCCATTGACATAGGACTACGCCGCACCCAGACCAGCCCAACATAAGTCATATTCTTGTTAGCTGAGTAGTACAATGCACTCAAACAATGCTGCTGGATGTTTATTGAGAACAAACATCTGTGTACAATCTGTGCAGTAAAACAAAGTCTCAATACAGAGTTCTGACCCAAACTGTGGAGTTAAACTAGTTCTTACACTGCAACTTGTTTATAATGCCTCTTGGAAAGAGGCATTTTAAGTGACTAGTACATGAGAAATATATTTCTCTTTGTATTGTTTCAGAAACAGTGCTCCACAAACTAATTAAACATTAGGGGGCATATTTACACTCTGGGCCATATTTATACTTTTCGACGCACAACTGCGCCAACGCAGTTGTGCGTCAAAAAATCTAACGCCGGCTAACGCCATTCTGAAGCGCCATGCGGGTGCCATATTTATTCAATGACGTTAGCCGGCGTTAGCCGGCGTTAGCCGGCGGAGCTGCCTGGTGTGCGTAAAAAAAAATGACGTACACCAGGCAGCGCCGGCGTAGGGGAATATGGAGCTTGGGTGCCAAAAAATGGGGCAAGTCAGGCTGAGGCAAAATCTTCGCCTCAACCCGATTTGCGCCATTTTTTTTGACTCCCAACCCCCATTGAAATGACTCCTGTCTTAGCAAAGACAGGAGTCATGCCTCCTTGCCTAATGGCCTAATGGCCATGCCCAGGGGACTTATGTCCCCTGGGCATGGTCATTGGGCATAGTGGCATGTAGGGGGGCACAAATCAGGCCCCCCTATGCCACATAAAAATTTTTAAAAAATTACTTACCTGAACTTACCTTATGTTCCCTGGGATGGGTCCCTCCATCCTTAGGCGTCCTCCTGGGGTGGGCAAGGGTGACAGGGGGGGACCCTGGGGGCATGGGAGGGCACCTCTGGGCTCCTTCCGAGCCCACAGGTCCCTTAACGCCTGCCCTGACCAGGCGCTAAAAAACGACGCAAAAGCGGCTGGACGTCATTTTTTTTGACTCGCCCACTCCCGGGCGTCATTTTTGCCCAGGAGTGTAAATACGGCGCACATGCCTCGGAGTAAATTTTTTAGACGGGAACGCATACCTTGCATATCATTAACGCAAAGTAGGTGTCCACGCAAAAAAATGACGCAAACTCCATGGACTTTGGCGCTAGACGCGTCTAACGCCAGAGTATAAATATGGAGTTCGTTTTGCGTCGAATTTGCGTAAAAAAAAACGACGCAAATCCGGCGCAAACGGAGTATAAATATGGCCCTCTGTTTACACCGAATTAGCGTCATTTTTTTACTCTAATTTTATGCAAATCTAACTCCAGATTTATACTTTGGCGCTAGACCCGTATAGCCGAGGCATTTATACTCCCGTGCAAAAATGGTGCACGGGAGGAAGGAAGGGGTCAGAAAATGGTGCAAAGCTTGCTTTGCCCTATTTTTTAACGCCTGGTTCAGGGCAGGCGTTAGGGGACCTGTGGACCTATTTCCAGGGTGGAACACCAGAGGGGCAGCGGAGGATGGGGGACCCCATAAAAGGTTAGTACAGGTAATTATTTTATTTTATTTTTTAAAGTGCCATTGGGGGCCTTGAAATGGCCCCCCATACATGGCACATGGTGCAATGGCCATGCCCAGGGGACCCTGGTCCCCTGTGCTGGCCACTGGGGTGGTGGTCATGACTCCAGTCTTTTCTAAGACAGGTGTCATGTGGTATGGATGGTTTTGTGTCAGAAAATGACTCTAGGCAGGTAAGAGTCATTTTTTTATACGCTAACCTGCCTAATGTCATTTTTTGGTGCAAAAACCCTTTCTTCCATACCGCCAGCCCCACCCGACTAAAGTCATTTTTTTTTCAGATTGCCTACCCTTTGCACCGGCTTGCACCATTCCATAAATAAGGTGCCCGGCTGGTGCACAGAAATGGTGCAAGCCGGTGCTAAACCTTTTGGTGCAAAACTGAGTTGATGCAGTTTTGCACCAAAAAGTATAAATCAGGGCCTTGGTTTGAATTGTACACATTATGCCTCATTTCGTCAACAGGGCACCCAAGACTCAAGTAAGCACATCTCCTCACTTTTTCAGCAGAAGTAAAAAAATGTGTGCCGAAACACATTTTGCGTTGTGTAGCTTGTGAGACATCTTTAGATAGTCCTGCATTTAATCCAGCAGGGAATCACATTCTCAGACTTTCATTTTTGCTATTTCACTTAAAAGTATTGCCTTCCAGTGTGCTTGGTGCTGTTGGCCAGAAAGTTGGGACTGGCTGAACGTGCCATACAAGTCATGTATTCACTTGGCATCAATGGTGTGCTGCAACACATCACTAAGTAATCAGTCAAACAACACTAAGGGCCTGATTTAGAGTTTGACAGAAAGGTTACTCCAGCACTGTGACGGATATCATGTCCACTCTATTACAATCTCCATAGGCTATAATGGGATCTTTATACGGCCAAAGGATACATGTAATAACCCCCTCTACCAAACTCTAATTTAGGCCCCAGCTACTTTAACCAGGCTCTGTATTAAATCAAATCACCCTTTCCTCTATTTTTCCCTAGAAGAGCCAAACTTCCTGACAGGGGTGTAGCTTGGTCAGTAAGATACTGGGGGGGGGGGGGTGAGCTTCAGATTTATCAACAAACAAGTATACGTAAAATGTTAAAATATATATCATAAAACAAGGAGGATGCTTGGAGAGGACCTTAAGGGTCAGTAGAAAGGGAGAGGAATGCAGATAGGTAGGGGTTTTAAGAAAGAAAAAACGTAATATTCTGTAAAATAACCAATATTTTTTAACAATCTTCAAAACAGAGAGAGTTAGAGTCAGTGTGAACGTTTTGTCTGTGTATAAGTAAAAGTCCCTGGTGGGATCCGACAGACACTTTACCATATTCGACTGAAAGCATTTATACCTATTTATCCGAAAATACATTTATTAGGGGGATGTAACACCCCAAACCCCCCCTCTGAAGCTACGGCCCTTCTTCCTGGCCCATTCCTACTTCTTACTGCACGGGGCAGCACCCATTTCTCAAGTATCAAAGCCTGTTGGCAGCTTGTCCCAGGCTGCCGCTGCTAGGTAGAAAGTGAAGGAAACCTACAACATTATACTTAGTTCATGCTGCTCATAGTACAGGCATGACAGGTACAAGTACATGCACAGCCCCTCACCTTGATGCCCACCAATCCAGATGTTGCGCCCAAAACATGAGCAGGTATAGATTAAAGCTTTCCCAAACTCTGCCACTAAGCCTGTCTTGCAGTTGGTGACAGCGTGCAGATCCTCTTGATTTGCTTTTGGGCAAGCTCATTTTCCCAAACTGTGAGAGTCAGTGGCAGGCAAAAAGAACTGCTAACTGGGACACTTATATCTCTGCCTTTTTATGCAGCAGCACGGCCTTGCTGCTAAAAGTGAAACGATTGTGCTTCCAGAAAAGGATTCTTGGGACACTGGGTGCATGACTTGAAAAACCTAGACAACTGGTCACTAGGAACGAGACAGGCAGATTCTAGGGCCATCTTAAGCTTAGCAACACATAACGACAACACACTTTCATAGCATATAGGGTTGCCAATTGAACAGTATTGTACTGGCTTGTCAAAGCCAATAAAATACTATAAAAAGTGTCAGAATCTGGCAGTTTCGTCCTTCTAAATATTAAAGTAAAACTGCAAATACAAGAAGAAATACCTTCAAAACTATTTTGAACCCAGTCCTTAATGATTATTTAAAACATATAAAGGCAGCAGTTCCATACTGAAACGAATAAAGATAATTTTTTCATAAACTCTTTTGAAAATGCCAGCTCCTGGTATTTTCAGAATCAATCAAGTGGGCAATGGGAGACACATATTCTGCCACTTGGGCCATCTAATCTTAGCAAAAGTTGAAAAAAGGTACAAAATATAACATTGGCCTACTTAAACAATAACTTAAAGGAAATGCAAATGCAGCAGCTCAGTTTCTGAAATCACATTCTAATAGTAGTATATTCACAATTTTGCTGCATAATAATCCTGCAGTCAATGTTACGTTTGGGGCAAAAGGTCCGACTTCTCAAGTCCCATGAGAGACTTCGCAGCTACATTTCATTCTCACATTGACCTTACTCTCCCACACTCTGGGACATTTTTCTCATTTTTTCCTGAACAGCAGCAAGACACCTTGCAGCGCTGTGTGAAAGTTAGGACAGGAATGCACTATTTCTACCAAGCAATGGCATGTTACTGCTCTCTCCTTGCACTAGCACACTTTTGGCTTCCTAGTACCCACGCAGGCACCCTTGCACTGTGGTGCAAGGGTCCCTGTGTTGCAGAAACAATTCTTTGAAGCTTTTTCCTCTTTCTACATGTGCAGCAGATTTCCGCACACATAGAAAAAGGAACAAAAATTAGGAGAATTAAAGATATTTCTCCTCGTTACACCTTCCCTGGGAAGGCTTAGCATGTTGATGCACTCCCAGGTCTACATCGCATGGTAAATCTTGGAATACGCCAAAACTCTTGGGTGGATGTGTGGGAACACCTATGCTCCACCATTGGACACTTCCCTGGGGCACATTAATGTAAAGCAGTGGCTTGCACTGCTTTGAGTTACTCCATATTTACTAAACATCAAGGCCAAGCAAGGTGGCCTTTCAGGGATAGGTGAACCATTATCTAGGTTTTGTGTTGCCCTTGCATTATCTTACGTGGTACAAGGGCGATGCATAACTTTGATAACTGTACCCATCTGTTCGCACACCAAACATTATAATGCAATAAACAACAAAATCAAGAAGAAGCATGTCTACAGTAATGAAATGACTATCGGAGTATAACTAAAATATAAAATATAATATAGTTGTTTTGTGTTGTAGTTGCATTATAGGATATGTTCTTTCGTACTGGAAAACACTTTGCAGATTGGTAGGCCTAAGTCATTGTTTGTCTGTAGTGACAGGATGCGGTTCTGTGGTGTAGCCTTTCGCAGGGTGTTTCAATGTTGTGCTTGTTGACCATACATATCACATCATATCTCAAAGCAGACAAATGGTCTGGTTTGAGGCCCCTGGGGAACCTTTTGCCTCCTCTTAGCTTTAAATCCCGTCTCCTTCACTGGAACAATTGAGTGTAATATGTTGCAAGAGAAAACAAAAACCTTTCTTTTAATTAAAGTGATCTGAATAGTATGCGAATATTTCTCCATAACAAAAACAAACTCATTTTCAAAGTGGAACGAAATTTTGCATTCAACCATTAGGAAAATGTATTTTAAGCATGTTTAGAACATTGTGTCCCCATGAAAAAGTTATTTTCCTATGGCACATTGAACATATTTGGTATTCAAAAGAAACATTTAATACATTTTAACACAAGTTTTTGTAGGAGGGAGGCAGATGTGATACTGAGTTCCTAAATGTATGTCTGATGTTCAAATAATTTTGTCAGTAGGCTAAGAACGTTTCACTCCAATGGCATCACAAAATTATACCGGATAGACAATCCTCTGAGATTCACAGGTATATAAGGTCGGTCCTTCACAGATTCAAAGCACAACAAAGCAGTCTGTGGAAAGCAGAAAGCCTCTGAAATGCAAATTTGTTTGTGAAGAAAGATAAAACTCAATTGTACTCTACACTTCTTGTCTTTGAAATATACACCCGACCTGCAGTATGTGACCACCTTAGTACAATTGTTTTAGAAAAGCTAAACAGAGAATACAATGGCACTGATGACCATTCCATGTAGGAGCATTTTAGCCACTACTTGTTCAACTTCTTATCAGTGACCACGATCATGAACAATTCCTAAAACCTCTCACACTTTAACATCAATGGCCTTATTCATAAATTGACCTTCATGCATGAGCACAAGGAAGGTGCAAAATAAGCTCCATCTGTGAGCATAAAATGCACATTCTGAATCACTTTACCAGGATCTCTGGAAATGTAAAAATGTAGGCAGTATTTACAACTGGGGAGTGGAGAATCTTCAATTAGTGCAGATTTTTTGGGCAAAGTTTGTTAGGTATGAAAATATGGTTATTTCTAAGAAAGGGAGGGGGTGGCCATTGGAAAGTACTGATTACCCACTAAGTACTAGTTTCTCTGGCAGTCAGCACCTGGCCAAAATACACTTCTTAAAATGTTCACACGTGATTCTAGTGCCAAAAAAATGTACATACATTTTCAGCTTGGATGTAAAACACAACTGAATCAGAACAACAGCGTTGGTTCAGAAGAAAGGATTTCTCCCTCTGGATAAAAACGCAAGAAACGATTAAGAACATTGTCACTTGAAACTTAGCTGTAATTAAGAGCATTTTTCTGCCAGTGAAAAATAATAGAGTAAACACGAAAGTGTACACATGTATATCTTTGTCTAAGGGCCTGATTTAGATCTTGGTGGTATTACTGACAACCCACCACTGCAGCGTACTCAGAAACACCGCCAAGTTGACGTTGTTTTGCCTCCTCTATTTGATGTATTGTAGCTGAGTTACAGACCGCCATGACGGAGTGCACTACTTAACCGTCAGGCTGGTGGGTTCCTGCCAACTCTATTTAGATGATACAATCTTGCAGGCTGTGTACTGGCGGTTGATTGCTGAAGGAGAGAGACCATCGAGGAAGACATTGGGCATTGTACCATGGCTATCATTTTGAGGTGACACACACACACACTGTACCTTAGCCACATGTGTCTACCTGCACAACACAACACACACACTATTATCCATTCCCATTCCATTGCATGACATCTACATGCAGAAAACCCAGAATGCCATATATCCATACATCAGTGACACAACATACACACACCACTGATACAACACAAACATACACACATTTACAACACAACAACCAACACAATGACACACTTATCCACAGAAACACATGCACACAAATGCACAATTGTACACATCACAACAATGATCACCACACAACACACACCTGAATGTTGCATGCAGCAACACAACACACAACCCAAAACACACAACAGACATCAGACCCACATGGAACACACACAGACACAACCACATCACCCATTCCTGCTCCCTCTGCCGTGGCTAGCCCGTTATATCTCACACACACATACACATACTGACTCAGACAACTGGACATCACAGATAAAGATTCACTTGCAATGTACACACATAGACATGGTGACAAGTGTGATGCCATCATTATTTTGATGCCAGCATTCATTTGGCAATAAAATACTGACACTACAATAACAGTTGTGTATGTTTGAAATATGTCTCCCGTACCAGTGTGTCCCCATCAATCCTGACACGAATGGGTTCCCGACATATGCATGTCAGTGGTACTTTATAAAAATACCTGTGGCATGTATGTTTCTGAAGAGATCCCAAACTCATGTGCAGTGCCCAAACAGCGTACACAGTATATGCAGTATCCCTACCTTTGAGTCCAGTGACGGCGGGGTTGTGTGTCCTTCATGGTCCAGTGGCAGCATTGACGGCAGTTGATGTCCAATCAGGTCTGGTCCCAAATGGAAGCGTAAACTTGGAAAGAGGTAGGTTTTGTGCCCATTCCCCTTCCAATCTGCCAACCCGGGTGTAGAAGTCGGATCATTACAGTTGGCTTGGTGGTAGGGCACATCCAAATCTGCTTGGCTGTAAAGGTGGCTGGAGTCTTGCCACCAGCCCCTATTCCCAATACTGCAATTGAGGCAGCTGGAGATTCTTGAAGGAGTCGGCAGGACTTGGGGGCTCTTTCACCTATGGTCCCACAAACATCTAAATTGGGTGGGCAGACCACCTAGCAGGCGGACAGGTTTCCTGTTGAAAAATCCACTGCAAGACAGTTACCGCCAAAATCAGAATCAGGCCCTAATTTGGGTATCTACAATTCAGATTATAGTGAATGCGTATAGAAGCTGCTGTATGAAAACTGTAGGCAGAAGCTTACACTTCATGAAGTTACTCTTTTTGTTGTGACTCAGGCCCCAGTAAAGCCCTTGGACATTTGTCTTTGAAATTCCATTCCAGTGTTGTGAGTATACAGCATTTGTGAAGAACTTCTAGAATACAGGTTCTTATAAACAACTAGCACTAGGTAGGTCCTACGTACCAGAAGGGAGAATCAGAAAAGCAGGTGTGGTAAAAACCTGAAGCCAGGAGTTAGTGTATGAAATCTCATATATTTTATACTACATCACTAGAACTGTTATTAGATAGTACACAATCAATGTGTCTTTGCCCTGATGAATGCTTAGGACACTCTTGTTTGGTAGGTTGAAATATTATGAAAGTGTCTAACACCACTTCTTGCATTTTGCCTTGTGACAGTGAGTTGAATACAAAGTTTTAAAAATGCCAACCCTGACACAAGTTAAGTTTAATTCCAATTCCTACATTGCTGCCTCACAATGAAGTATGGCTGTTTATTCAAAAAACAAAATGCCATATTATAGCAGAAAAACTCACACTTTACCCTTATCATTCTTACAAGGTTTCTCTACTACAACACAACACAAGCTTCCAGAGAGCACATTAAGGATGCAAGCAGCGAGCCATAGATAAGAGTCATGAAGCATGCCTCTGGAAGGGGGTGAGTGAGGGATGATCTCTATTGACGTGCATTTGGTAGATATCTGTGTAAACACATTTAGTACAGTAAGGTGACTCCTTCGTCAGACATATAAAGGGTCTACAATCATTGTGTTTACATGTGTTCGTTAGTTAGGGTACATTTTGGTGTCACAACATTTGATTTGCCTCACTCTCCTTACATAACTGGCTTCTCGTGCACACCATTCACGTGCCTCAGAATGGGAAACCATCCTATTGTCTCGCTTTACTTGTTGTCTTGTGGGTAACCCCTTGTTTTCTTTTTCAAAACCACTGGCTGGTGGCAGTTGATTATCACTACAAGCTCCCAGGAAAGGTGTCTTAAGGCTTTGTCATGTTTAACAAAGTGCAAACATCTCAGACAGGAGGGGCTATCCCATGCTTCTTCTTACTGAATTAAGTATGATACTCCCAAATATCAAATACACCCATTACAGGTATAATCCTATGGAATCATTAGAACATATGGGTACAGTAAAGGCCACTATACATTATGGCATACCAGTCTACACCCACTCTCCTAACCCAGCTACTCCTCCAATTGCTTATTGACTATTTAGTTGCCTTTGACCTTTAATGCGTCAGTATAGTTAGGTGAAAATGTCAGTAAACATGTAACATTTTAAAATTTAAAAAACACTGAAATTTACCAGTTATAGTTAACTGCAGTAACTATAACTCACACCATCACCATGCAGTGTTGTAATCAATTATGTGATTACAGTTATCATCAGTGATGTTTCAATGGTGTCATAGAACATGTTGTTAGTGTTGAAATATATAAGATCATCTGCAGTGCATAACAAGGATACAAGTTATAGTAACTCCAGTAACCTATTTTTAGATATATTTAGCTTAAAATGTTACATTTTAACAGATATTTTGACCTACCTATAATGCCACTTTTAACTTTAGTTTTTTCAGTAAATTTCTGAGGTTTTTTTCAAAGTAAGGCAACAATATTAAGATATGTAATTTTAAGTAAGGCAGACGCACTCGTTTTGTCAGAGTCAGAACAACGAAATATAAAAATCTGTCATCTTAGTTTTAGCAAGGGGTCAGCATATCAACCTATAAAAACAGACCTATTGGCTTTGTCAAAAAGTCACCACAATAATGTATCAACAGCCATATTAAAGTTATTCTAATAATTACACATGCTGGCAATGCATAATTATTATGTTCTCAAAAATATTTAAAGTATAGAATTATTATTCCAAACAACTTTAAAGTTGGGTATGAATCTTCCTTTATCACACTTCAAACCACAAAATGAAGCCAGAGAACGAAATACAATTGGTCCGGCACTCCAGCTGGAAAGAATACAGATCCTGCTTGGAGTGCTTTCAAAATAATGGTAAACTCACCTGGGGTTATCCATTTAATGACTCAGAAGACTGATAGGTTTTTCTTTCTAAAACAAAAAAAATATTTCTTGGGGGGCTACTGTGCTGCTTGCCACCATATTACATTTGTTTATGCTTTGGGTGCCCTGGTGCCATCTGTTGTGGGCAGGGAAACTCTTATTGCTCTCCTCCTCAACAGGGCAGGAGCAATGATGTCTCCTGATTCACCAAGGATGAGTGCCTGCAGTGAAGCAGCGGGCCACAGGGGCCCTGGGGCTCCCTTTGAAGTCCCCAATATAGCTATTAATAGATGCTCCAGGTGAGCCCTGGGACACCCATCTAAGGACACAATGGATGGGCTTGTGGAGGGGAGTGTGCAAATTTGGTATACATCTGTTTGGTGGTCCAGGCTGTTGCTGTGACTAAAGTTCCTATGTTAAAATGAATGGGGAAAATGTGTTTTTGACCCCACCTCTTTTTTTTGTGTTCCCACTTGAAGGTTCCCCCAAAACGTTCCATGTGCAAACTAGTTGAATAGTAGAATTTTTTAGAAAGTTTTGTAGAGATTCCTCAACTACTGTTATATATCTATGTATATATATATATATATATATGTATATATATATATATATATACATATTGATATATATAGATATATATATATATATATATATCTACAAAGCAATGTATTCAGTGTGGAAATAGACACAATGGCCCTCATTATGACATTGGTGGTCTTTCCAGAAGACCGCCTGGTGACAGCCACTAACAGACCACGGCGGAGGTGGTAATCTACCTGCCATATTGTGACACACAAACACAAAACCGCCAGAAAGCAGCCAAAACAACAGTTGAAAAACAGTTGGTCCCACCATCCTCCCTGCCACACCTGCAACACACCGCCTTCCAAATAGTGACCCACAAATCACCACAGCAGTCACTCAACGGCGGTAACGCATTAGCTATGTGGACCGCCGCTGTCGATTTGGCCACTTCACACCAACAGAAGCTTACATTGGCCAGATTGAAAAACCCACACCTGACACATATACACACACTGTACACACCCACCAAAAGCACTACAGAACACACCCCCAGACAACCCACAATTCTTTGCAAACTCGAAAATACTGCAGCACGTTGCCAGCCCACATATCCCTAAAACTGCACACACAAACCACAACCACCTATACACCCTTCACGCATCACACAGAACACACCATACCTCAACACCTAACACTGTTTGCACAACGCATACACACTACACATTAGGCATGTCCCCATACAAGAACCCCGTTTCAATGATGAGGAGTTGCTGGTGATGGTAGAAGAAAACATTAGGGTAGAGCCACAGTTGTTCGGGGGACAGGTCCAGCAGATATCAATTGCCAGGAAGATGGAGCTATGTTGGAGGATCATGGACAAGGTGAACTCTATCCACCTGTTGAACCTTGCCAACAGTCACCACAACAGCAGATATGCAGACTAGCACCCCATTCACCACATGCCCAGTCACCACCACCAACATCACAACCACATGCAGCACACCCACCTCACTTGCAGACACCACCACAACATACATGAACATGACCTGTTTGTCATCTCCCACCCTGTCTGCCTCCCTCCAAAAACACTCAACAGCCTCCCACCTCACACAAGCACACTATACATGCACCTGCAACCGGGTTCAGCACACCTACTCCTCCTACAACTACTCTCAAACCTCCTCCTACACTCCATCCCACTAGACCAAAAAAACTTTTTCTTGCCTACCTTAACCTCTTCCCTCCTCCCTCACCCCATGTTGTCAGTATAAGGAAGGTCCCGCTCCCCCAACCCAGTACCTCCAGCTCCCAGTCCTCTTATGGCTCCAGGGTGTTGCATGTGTCACTCCCCTGCAAAGAAATCTCCTACTAAGGGGCACATGACAGCCACTCTGATCCCCCTCTCCAAGCCCATTCCTCAGCCCCTAAACAGAAAAGCAAAGGCACGCCCCCACCCAAACCAAAATACAAGCAACCCCTCCCAAGAAACGCCCCCTCCAGCACCCTCACCCATACAACCCCTGAGGTGCCTGCCTCTCACAATGATGTCTCTGCCCACTGGAGAGACTTGGGCTGTCAGGAGTCAAGTTGGGCCTATTTATTTGCCCTGTGGGCAGCCATGAAGAATGGGACTGGCCAATGGCCCTTTACGTGTACAGTTTACTTTGTTGTGCATAGTCACTATTCCCACCAGAATATAGTGGTTGGACCAAAGGTGTTTGTCCTGGCTTTCTTTACTTCTGGCTTATGTTACTGTTGGATTTATCAGTGGATTGTTCTCTGTGTGTGGTATGTGTGTGTTGTCTGTGTGGGTGTGTCACTCTCCCCTCCCTCCCTTGTGTGCTAAACGGCTGTACTCAGCGTCGTCATCAGCATTACTGATCCTGAACTCCCATTGCATGTACAGCATCGAGAGGGCTTCAAGTTCGGGTTCCATGATGACCGCGGACTCCTCTATGTCCCTGGAGGTGAGTGTCTCCTTTTATATTAGTCATTTCCGCCAGGCTTTTCATGGCAGTGTTCTCGCCCTGAAAATCCTGGCGGACTGCTATGTCATAATATGGTGGGCAGTGAATGGTGGTCCACCAGCCTGAAGATGGCAACCGCTGTGATCAGTGACCAGACCACACTGGCAGTTCAGGCAGTTCATTGGCTGTATATGGGAGGGATCACTGCCTGAAGCCGGTACTACCGACATCACGGGCATGGCAGTCAGCTGACCGCCAATGCCATAATGAGGGCCAATTTGTTTCAGCTGAGATTAATATTTTCAATTGTGAGAGCGAACTATTGAGCATAAATATAAACAAAACTCATAGATATAGACAAAATATTCTGCAGTACCTACCTGACTCATAGTCAATGGGATCATCAATTTTACAATTCGAGAGGTATTGCACATATTTCATCAATAGCAATAAAACACAATGTATCATATAAAGAAATTGAAATTCACCACACTGAGAATTATTGTCACACATCAATGGTCACAAATAGCTCACTATGTGATACAACTGCAATACATCACCATATCATATGAATCAGGACTATGGAATCATACACGTATATCATGTCATTAAAACATTTCCTTGAAGGGTAAGCATCCAGTTTGTTGGCACATGCAATGCAGGGTAAAGTATTATCAAATTAGGAAAGTAACATTTCTAAGAAAATACTTATGGCGGACTGAGAGGCAACTGCTAGACAGTCCAAGTGGGCAACTACATGTTTAGAGTAAAAGTCATATTCAATACAATCCAACAGAAATATGTGATATGATTTGTATCACTACTCATTTTAGCAATGGTATGGCATGGCAAATTATTCATTAAATATCACAAGAGTACAGAACGCATATATAGAATATAGTACATAATGAGTACCATTACCAAAGATATAGGGGGTTATTATGACCCCGGCGGTTGGAGATAATGTGGCAGTAGTACCACCAACAAGGCTTACTTACCTCCACATTGTGACATTGGCGAGTTGGCTGAAGCCAATCTGCCAATGGACCACTCCGACCGCCATGGCGGTAGCAGCTGCTGGGTTGGAGATAACAATCTCCAGCCCGGTGGCCGCTATTGTGCTGCTGGTGGTATCATGACCCTGCCTACCGCCATGGTTTCTGTTGCATTCGTAACACCACAAAAACCATGGTGGTAGGCCCTATCAGTGACAGGGAATTCTTTCTCTGTCACTGATGGGAGGCCCCCTTGCCCCCAACACTCCCCTGACACCCCCACCCCTTCATCCACACTCCCCCTCCCTTCCAACCTCCCCCCTTATACACACACACACACGCAGATACACACATCCACACAGACATACATGCATACATACATGCATGCATTCATTCATTTACGCACACATCCGCGCACACATCCAAACTTACCCGCAGACACGCATTCACATTTCCTTTAATGCACGCACTCACACACCTTCAAAAATGCACTCACACACCTTCATACACGCACATACACACATTCATACGCGCAATCACACACATTCATAAATGCACTCACACACATTCATACACACACTCACACACCTTCATACACACACGCAAACAACACTAAACACACACTTGCATTCACATACACACACTCACACATACATGCACACATCCCCCCACACACACAACACCCCCCACCCACCTCCCCTGTAGGAAACCTGACTTACCTGTATCCAGGGGTGCTTCTGGCAGGGGACGGGACGGTGCGCTGCTACCGCCAGCAGAGCAACGCCAGGCCATATTATTTGACATAATATGGCTGACAGCGGTCTACTGGCATGGCACTGCTTGTGGAAACAGCGCCACCTTACCACTATCCGCCAGTGTGGCCACAGTCAGATTTCCGCATTTCTTGTGGCAGAAATCTGGCTGTGGTCATAATTAGGCAAACGGATGGTAGCTGTGACGACGGTCTTTTGGTGGCCGTCACTGCAGCAGTAGGCGTTTGTTACCGACATTGTTATAATGAGGGCCAAAGTTTCTTACAGACTCACAGTTATGAAACCATAGTCACCAACAGAGAGCAAACCCTGTGCCTACATATCATTTTTGTCATTAGACGTACATTAATGTGATTGTCAGAAAGTTCTTTATGAAGGAAAATGTGTTCACACAATATGTGCCCAAAGGTAGCCTGAACCTCCAGAAGTTCCAAGTGGCATTACAAGGTACCATCCAAAGGGGTTAGCTCAAATCATATTTTCACACATTGGGTGCCTAAGGCAGACAGACACCTCCAGAAGTTCTAAGTGGTGGTCTTCTAAAACACCATTCAAGAGGGTTAGCTTAAACTCATTGTCAATTATTTTTACTTATTGATCCTGTTGGATGCTTAGTGTTAAATTCCAAAACTTTCTGGGATTCCAAGCATCATATGTTTTTCTCTTGATCTTTGTCCCATGCAACCCTGTCCATGCCAAAATAACAGACTATTTCAGATCAACTTCAATATACTTTCTTAAAATGTCAAGCCACAGGATAGGTTTCATCAAAATTCCTAACTGCTCTCAAATCCTCTAAAATTCTATTTTTCCCACAGGAACAGGACATATCTCAAAGGACATGGGCATTCCAAAAACATATTCATGATTCTGATTCTGATTCCTATCTTGTAACAAAGTGGTTTATTAGCTTGTATGAATTGGTGTCACTATCGTACTAGTTCCAGTCTAAAGTTTCAGTAATTGAAACTTGAACTCAACACCTGATATCTATGGCACATAGCAAGCAGGCTTAACTTACAATGTATTACATGTTCAGAAGTATCAGAACACGTGCAAGGTAAAAACACAACAAATAACAATCTCAGTCCTCTTAATATTAACAAGAGCAAAATATAATGAACAAAAGAACACTAGCATGACTGAAACCAAGTAAGGGGAACCAGTGATACGAATTTTAAATGTTTTAAGCAAAAATAGCACAAAAAGTGTCATGATTCAGTAGTAGTCAATGGTCATAGCAGACATTCACCTAGGCATTTCTTGAGGTTGGCCTGATGGAGTATGTATCAAAAATACCATGTAAATTGGCATACCTAGGACCTAGAAAGTAGGAAAATTTGAAAATGTTTTAAAGTCCTGATCTGAAAGGAGACAGTTGTTTTTCTGAAGAAAAACTCTTCTCTGTGCCAGACAAGCCTGGAACTCAGTCTAATGGTATAAAGTTGCCATTTGGATATTTGGCCCCTTGGAGCTCGGGAGCAAAAAAATTGAAGAAGTGGCCAAACACCTTTTGATGCCCAGAAGAGTTTACCTCCAAAGGCTCCTATGACCTCAAGGGTAGCACATGGAGACTTTCAGGGTGTCAGGCAGAGGGGAAAGTGAAGTCCAGTCCAGCTTCAGGTGCCAATGGTCAGCTGGGATGCTTTTATATGTTTCTGGAGACACTAAGGGCATAAGCCATATGAACCTTAAGGAGCTTTCTGTTCTTGGATTTCAAGTGGAAGGGAGCCTCATAATAGTCAGATACTTCTTACTGGTCACAGATACCAGGTGTTGCAAGTTCAATTTACCCAGTTGCTTTTCGCAAGACCACGAGTATTCTCTGGAAGGCTTGGTGATAGTTAAGCTTTGTAAGGATCACCAATCTGTGGATTGGGATACTCTAAGATACCCTTAGTTCCTTTCTAGCCAATGGAGTAAACATTCCTAGGTCCTGACCCACCTACGTTTGCTGTAGTTCAATTTTGCTTTGATGCAAACATATCTAAAATGTCATGTGTCAGGGTATTTTGAAGAAGACAAAAGTATTCTGCCACAATAAACTTGCGCTCAAGAGACAAAGATGTGTGTGTGTGTGTGTGAGTGTGTGTGTCTGTGTGTGTTTGAAACAGGTACTTTAGCCACAGAAAACCTAGTGACAGAAATCTAGTTGGACAAAAGCATGGCCCTTCTGCAACAAAATAGGTTATACACAAGAAGTATCCTAGCATCCAGTGTGTGCCCTTTGAAGGGCACAAAACCATTACATGTGCTTCAGAGTGATGTGTTATGCAGGACTTGACAGTGAAGTGTCATTAGGAAGGGCACACCCTGCATACTGCATATTCTATTGAGATCAAAGGAGTCATTGCTGCCCATTCATGACAGCCTATTTTGTTCTCCTGTGAGGAAATTCACACCTCGTTTAAGGCTGAGAACTGGCTGAGAGTACCAGGAGACATAATGGAAACTAGCCTCCTGAAATCTCAGGCAGGTAAATGGTAACTTTCTAAAAGTTGCTTTTCCTTAATATTTATTAAAAATCCAACATCTCAATTTAATTGAATGTTTAATAACTATTAAAAATAGTAGTTGAATTATTTTTACAGTTGGCCCTTCCCCATATTAGCTATATTAATATTTTAATATGCACTCAGGTTTTATACAAAGGACAGCTATGCTCACAAGAATGAAAATAGCATTTTGGGCCTTGTCACTACTTTTACATGTTATCATTGTTTTTCTACATGTCCCTCATTTAAAAACCATCTATCCTACCATGAGGAATACAAGGCCTATTTAAGTGTGACTTACTAATATTTAAAGGGGAGATTTTTACTTTTCAAAAATGCCACAATAATAGGCCTGAAGTTATGTTTTTCTTATCTGCTAGTAGATGGCACAATAAGTTCAGCTTTCCACAGGAGACATTTAACTTTCCATGTCATGGCTGCCATTTCTACACCATATACTATGGCCATATAGGAACGTTACATTTACCAATCAGGGACTAGACAATTACTACATATTTTGGGGTCAGAGCACATACAGTGAGCAGTGGACGGCCGTGCCCCAGTATGCAGAGTCTAAAAACCATCAAGAAAATTCAGTAAGGTATGGGGGTGACCACATAAAAGTGTACTTTTCTTACACATCTGTTCTGTTTATCTATCACTTTATTTATGTTTTTGTTAATTACAAATCTGTCCACATTGTGACTGAATTAGCATGCTTTCAACTTTCTACACTTTCAGAAACCTTTTCACTAGGTTAACCACCTCTCAACAGTTTTATCAAAGGACCTGTGCCCCAGCCTGTCCTTTACAGAACTAGCTTTTCTATAATAATTAGTGATCTATTCTCCATGCTATTGCCATTATTACATCACTTGTAGTCACTTTCCAGTGCTTACTTCTGATGGATTTACGGAGCTCCTTGCAAATCCCAAGGCTGAAAATAGACCTACCCCATGCACCCATTTGGAGACTCAAACTGTCAGGCTTGGGGACTACCTCTTTACACTAGCAACTGTCTGTGGCCTCTTCTGGTCACTGTCCTTATGAACAGAGTTTTCCTTGGGTTGAGAACAGAAGTCAGATCCAAGGAGCAGAATGGGTCACATTACTTTGTTGGCAAAGGTGCAGCAGTCTGCCTACTGGGATGCATCTGTGAGCAAAGTAATATTAGAAGCTTTATTGATGGAGCCCACAGGTGAGAGGAGTTCCACATGGGTCAGCCAAGTAGCTCAAAGAAAGTGTTGACAGAGGGATCCAAAGGAGCTCAGAGGGCCATAGAACTGAGAAGTGCC
The DNA here is from genome assembly GCF_031143425.1 of Pleurodeles waltl. Taxonomy (NCBI): domain Eukaryota; kingdom Metazoa; phylum Chordata; class Amphibia; order Caudata; family Salamandridae; genus Pleurodeles; species Pleurodeles waltl. Next base: position 769,562,394 of record NC_090439.1, on the reverse strand, counting down.
ACTGCAGAAGAGGTCTATTCTCCAAGTTATATTGCTTAAGCAGGAAAGCCAAGCACAGTATTGATTAGTCTACTCTAGCTTTTGGCTGAGGGGCCTCATGTTCGACTTGGCCCTCTGCACAGACACTACCAAACTTTTTGCCTTCACTGCTCCTGTTTTCTGAACATGCTTTTGTTGGCTTTTAGAACTCTTCACACTTTACCACTGCTAACTAATACAGAAGTGTTTGTGCTCTCCCCCCTAAAATATGGTACAATTGGCTTTCACCTGATTGGTACATTTCTTTTGCTTGTAAGTCCCTTGTATATGCTGCAAAGGGTACCCAAGGCCTGTAAATTAAATGCTACAAGTAGGCAGTAGCACTTATTTTGGTCCCCACTAAAAGTAGCATTTATAAGATGCCTCAAGCCTGCCTTTGCAGCCTGTATTGAAGTTTTAAACTACTAATTCACCCTGGGAAAATAAACCTTTTACCAGGCCTAAACCTTCCTTTAAAATACATATAAGACACTCCTAAAGTAGACCCTCAACAGCTCAATGAGAAGAGTGCATTGCCTTTAAAAAGTAGGACATGTGATTTTAAGTTTTACTTATCCTGGCAGTGAAAAAATCCCATATTTGTAGTTTCACATCTGTAAGGCCTACCTCTCTCATAGGATAACATTGGTCTACCTTATTACATTTAATAAGTGTTAATGTTTGAATCGAAGCAGGTAGAAGCATTCTGTTTGGACTCAATTGAGTCATAATTTTAAATTCTCTTTGTAAAATTGGCATTTAGTATACAATTTTGAAAATGCCACTATTCGAAAGTTGCAAAAACAACAGATGATAGACAGAATGCAGAACAAATCAAACATTCACCCCCAGTCACAGGTCTGGGTTTAATCCATCAGTTGTTTTGCTTGCCATGCCATTCCAGTGTGGACCCAGCCATGTGCAAATCAGTCTTGACCCTGCTCTCCATGGGGACAGTCCAGCCCAAACTGCCAAGCCAAGTCCTTCCTGAACCAGAAACAAGCATCCTGGGACTGGTTTCAGGGTATCACCCTTCATCAGCTAGGCTAGCTTGAATATGGTGGCATAGCAAGCACGGGACCCACTGCTGGGCATACCCTTCCCACTTAGGGCGACAAATGCAAAAACAATACTTGATGATCCTTTTGTGTTACTATTAGAAAGTTGTCATTTTTATGCCGTAAACTTTCTGAGACCTTCTAGGAGTTTCCAGCTGCCTGGGCCTGTTAATTGCACCCCCATCAGAAATGCATATTAGGACCAGACAATAAACAATAGAACCTCGGTGTAGCTGGGAGAGGACAATCCTGCCAGGATGGAAGGAGTGAGCTGTTCCCTGCTCAACTTACATTTCAAAGGAGCCCCTCAGCGCACTCATAAAAACATTGACACCAGATGTTTGCCACCCCAAACATCTTAGGTCCTGGGCAGGAAGGATGGAAATTCCAGAAACATCAGTGGCGGAAAACTGTAGATGTTTCTTCGACTTCAAAGGTAGCATCAGGTCTAAAAAGTGGATCCTACTACCAACTCTTCAATACAGTCCTGGACGTATGGAAGACTACAGAAGGGCTGCCTTGTACCCCAGAGGACTGCCCTGCAGCTTGAGGCCTGCCTTGTTTCTCAGAGGACTGCCCTGCAGCTTGAGGCCTGCTTTGTTTCTCAGAGGACTGCCTTGCTGCTACCAGAGGGCTGCCTCGCTGCTTGAGGCCTGTCTTGTTTCTTGAAGGAGAGTGGGTCATCTCCATGAAAGCAGGACTAGCAGAGTGACTCTAAGGGTCAATTGGCTGACAACTAATTCTGATCTACAGGGACATAACAAGCTCCAGCGGCCTCCTTGAAATTGTCCAGCTGACTTGCTACAACTGGCCAGCCTGGACCTTCATCTGGACCTACCTGGACTTACGAATGGATCTGCCTGAGCCTTGCTGGCCTCTGCTGAAGTGAGTTTCTTATCCCCAAGCAGTACCTTCCCAGGTTTTTAACCAGTGGCTGTCATCAGTTGAGCTCCTCCTGTGGAATCCTGAAGTTTTGAACTATGTGCACCTGACTTTGATAAGGTAACTTTTTCAGTGGGGTTAATCTAGTCTCTGCCTCTAGTCCGCACTACCTAACGTTCGGACTTATGATGGTGCCCTACTCTAGCCGGACCAGATACCCATAGTAAGTGCTTTCTGCTTCTTAGCACTATTTTTACATAAACCTTTACAAGTGCATACCTCCAAATCTACGGTTCTGCCCTCATTTTCTTTTTTAAATTTTATTCTATGTTTCTAAATTGGTATGGCTTTTTTATTGTGTTGTGTTTTCACTCTATACTGTTTGTGTGTAGCATAAATAGTTAATGTATTACCACAAAGTAAAGCCTGGCTGCTTTTGTGTCAAGCTATCAGAGAGTTAAGCACAGGTTAATTTTGTGACTATTGTGGTTCACCTTGACAAGGATTGTGGTTGATGCTTGAGAAGGAGTCCCACCTCCCCCATCAAAAACACAATTTCTAACAAATATGACATGTTGTGTTATCATCTATGCATTTTAAAACTTCAAGAAACAATTTATACAAAAAACAACTATAGGTATGAATTAAATCCAAAAAGATATGGCTAGCTCAGCTATTGTTAACTCACAAAAAAAGTTATTCAAGACATATCTTGCTCACTAAATGCAATGCCAATAATCTCAAACTGTTTATATCAAGTAGCAACTCCTAAAAGCACAACTAATAAAAGCAATGAAATTA